>NW_026061723.1:0-331992 GCF_023897955.1 Schistocerca gregaria | reverse complement strand
TAAAAACCTGAGAAATCAGTCCGTTTTCGTCATTTGTTATCGAATCTACTTAAAGCCAGATCGTCACATTGGGGGCTCTTCTCTCTGAAACGGTTGTACTTATCGTCTGCAAAGCTATGTCGCGTGCTGCAGTATGCTGAGACACTAAAAGCACTATAGTAGATCACAGATGAAGCTTCTAAGTTGATGTAATAGCCAGTAAGAAGTAGTACAATTCAAGTTTTAGGTATTGAATATTGACTTTTTAGCTGGCTTTGGTGCCTTGGACATGAGCTAGGACCTTACGATTCTGCATGAAAGGAGGACTAGCAGCCGAGTTGCACGGGAGAATGTGAATAGTGTTCATATGTAGTAAAAACCTGAGAAAACGGTCCGTTTTCGTCATTTGTTATCGAACCGACTTAAAGCCAGATCGTCACATTGGCCGCTCTTCTCTCTGAAACGGTTGTACTTATCGTCTGCAAAGCTATGTCGCGTGCTGCGGTATGCTGAGACACTAAAAGCACCATAGTAGAACACAGATGAAGCTTCTAAGTTGATGTAATAGCCAGGAAGAAGTAGTACAATTCAAGTTTTAGTTATCGATTATTGACTTTTTAGCTGGCTTTGGTGCCTTGGACATGAGCTAGGACCTTATGATTCTACATGAAAGGAGGATTAGCAGCGGAGTTGCACGGGAGAATATGAAAAGTGTTCATATGTAGTAAAAACCTAGAAATCCGTCCGTTTTCGTCATTTGTTATCGAATCGACTTAAAGCCAGATCGTCACATTGTCCGCTCTTCTCTCTGAAACGGTTGTACTTATCGATTGCAAAGCTATGTCGCGTGCTGCGGTATGCGGAGACACTAAAAGCAACATAGTAGAACACAGAAGAAGCTTCTAAGTTGATGTAATAGCCAGTAAGAAATAGTACAATTCAAGTTTTAGGTATCGATTATTGACTCTTTAGCTGGCTTTGGTGCCTTGGACATGAGCTAGGACCTTATGATTCTGCATGAAAGAAGGGCTAGCAGCCGATTTGCACGAGAGAATGTGAAAAGTGTTCATATGTAGTAAAAAACTGAGAAATCGGTCCTTTTTCGTCATTTGTTAAAGAATCGACTTCAAGCCAGATCGTCACATTGGCCGCTTTTCTGTCTGAAACGGTAATACTTATCGTCTGCAAAGCTATGTCGCGTGCTGCGGTATGCGGAGACACGAAAAGCACCATAGTAGAACACAGATGAAGCTTCTAAGTTGATGTAATAGCCAGTAAGAAGTAGTACAATTCAAGTTTGAGGTATCGATTATTGACTTTTTAGCTGGCTTTGGTGCCTTGGACATGAGCTAGGGCCTTAAGATTCTGCATGAAAGGAGGACTAGCAGCCGATTTGCACGGGAGAATGTGAAAAGTGCTCATATGTAGTAAAAACCTGAGAAATCCGTCCGTTTTCGTCATTTGTTATCGAATCGACGTAATGCCAGATCGTCACATTGGCCGCTCTTCTCTCTGAAACGGTAGTATTTATCGTCTGCAAAGCTATGTCGCGTGCTGCGGTAGGCGGAGACAGTAAAAGCACCATAGTAGAACACAGATGTAGCTTCTAAGTTGATGTAATAGCCAGTAAGAAGTAGTAAAATTCAAGTTTTAGGTATCGATTATTGACTTTTTAGCTGGCTTTGGTGCCTTGAACATTAACTAGGACCTTAAGATTCTGCATGAAAGGAAATTAGCAGCGGAGTTGCACGGGAGAATATGAAAAGTGTTCATATGTAGTAAAAACCTAGAAATCCGTCCGTTTTCGTCATTTGTTATCGAATCGACTTAAAGCCAGATCGTCACATTGGCCGCTCTTCTCTCTGAAACGGTTGTACTTATCGTCTGCAAAGCTATGTCGCGTGCTGCGGTATGCTGAGACACTAAAAGCACCATAGTAGAACACAGATGAAGCTTCTAAGTTGATGTAATAGCCAGGAAGAAGTAGTACAATTCAAGTTTTAGGTATCGATTATTGACTTTTTAGCTGGCTTTGGTGCCTTGGACATGAGCTAGGACCTTAAGATTCTGCATGAAAGGAGGACTAGCAGCCGATTTGCACGGGAAAATGTGAAAAGTGTACAAATGTAGTAAAAGCCTGAGAAATACGTCCGTTTTCGTCATTTGTTATCGAACTGACTTAAAGCCAGATCGTCACATTGGCCGCTCTTCTCTCTGAAACGCTTGTACTTATCGACTGCAAAGCTATGTCGCGTGCTGCGGTATGCGGAGACACTAAGAGCATCATAGTAGAACACAGATGAAGCTTCTAAGTTGATGTAATAGCCAGTAAGAAGTAGTACAATTCAAGTTTTAGGTATTGAATATAGACTTTTTAGCTGGCTTTGGTGCCTTGGTCATGATCTATGTCCTTAAGATTCTGCATGAAAGGAGGACTAGCAGCCGAATTGCATGGGAGAAAGTGAAAAGTGTTCATATGTAATAAAAACCTGAGAAATCCGTCCGATTTCGTCATTTGTTATCGAATCAACTTGAAGCCAGATCGTCACATTGGCCGCTCTTCTCTCTGAAACGGTTGTACTTATCGTCTGCAAAGCTATGTCGCGTGATGCGGTATGCGGAGACACTAAAAGCACCATAGTAGAACACAGATGAAGCTTCTAAGTTGATGGAATAGCCAGTAAGGAGTAGTACAATTCAAGTTTGAGGTATCGATTATTGACATTTTAGCTGGCTTTGGTGCCTTCGACATGAGCTAAGACCTTAAGATTCTGCATGAAAGGAGGATTAGCAGCGGAGTTGCACGGGAGAATATGAAAAGTGTTCATATGTTGTAAAAACCTAGAAATCCGTCCGTTTTCGTCATTTGTTATCGAATTGACTTAAAGCCAGATCGTCACATTGTCCGCTCTTCTCTCTGAAACGGTAGTACTTATCGTCTGCAAAGCAATGTCGCGTGCTGCGGTATTCTGAGACACTAAAAGCACCATAGTAGAACACAGATGAAGCTTCTAAGTTGATGTAACAGCCAGGAAGAAGTAGTACAATTCAAGTTTTAGGAATCGATTATTGACTTTTTAGCTGGCTTTGGTGCCTTGGACATGAGCCAGGACCTTAAGATTCTGCATGAAAGGAGGATTAGCAGCGGAGTTGCACGGGAGAATATGAAAAGTGTTCATATGTAGTAAAAACCTAGAAATCCGTCCGTTTTCGTGATTTGTTATCGAATCGACTTAAAGCCAGATCGTCACATTGGCCGCTCTTCTCTCTGAAACGCTTGTACTTATCGTCTGCAAAGCTATGTCGCGTGCTGCGGTATGCGGAGAAACTAAAAGCACCATAGTAGAACACAGATGAAGGTTCTAAGTTGATGTCATAGCCAGTAAGAAGTAGTACAATTCAAGTTTTAGGTATCGATTATTGACGTTTTAACTGGCTTTGGTGAATTGGACATGAGCTAGGACCTTAAGATTCAGCATGAAAGGAGGACTAGCAGCCGATTTGCACGGGAGAATGTGAAAAGTGTTCATATGTAGTAAAAACCTGAGAAATCCGTCCGTTTTCGTCATTTGTTATCGAATCGACGTAAAGCCAGATCGTCACATTGGCCGCTCTTCTCTCTGAAACGCTTGTACTTATCGTCTGCAAAGCTATGTCGCGTGCTGCGGTATGCGGAGAAACTAAAAGCACCATAGTAGAACACAGAAGAAGCTTCTAAGTTGATGTAATAGCCAGTAAGAAGTAGTACAACTCAAGTTTTAGGTAATGATTATTGACTTTTTACCCTTCTTTGGTGCCTTGGACATGAGCTAGGAAATTAAAATTTTGCATGAAGGAGGACTAGCAGCCGAGTTGCACGGGAGAATGTGAAAAGTGTTCATATGTAGTAAAAACCTGAGAAATCAGTCCGTTTTCGTCATTTGTTATCGAATCTACTTAAAGCCAGATCGTCACATTGGGGGCTCTTCTCTCTGAAACGGTTGTACTTATCGATTGCAAAGCTATGTCGCGTGCTGCAGTATGCTGAGACACTAAAAGCACTATAGTAGATCACAGATGAAGCTTCTAAGTTGATGTAATAGCCAGTAAGAAGTAGTACAATTCAAGTTTTAGGTATTGAATATTGACTTTTTAGCTGGCTTTGGTGCCTTGGACTTGAGCTAGGACCTTACGATTCTGCATGAAAGGAGGACTAGCAGCCGAGTTGCACGGGAGAATGTAAATAGTGTTCATATGTAGTAAAAACCTGAGAAATCGGTCCGTTTTCGTCATTTGTTATCGAACCGACTTAAAGCCAGATCGTCACATTGGCCGCTCTTCTCTCTGAAACGGTTGTACTTATCGTCTGCAAAGCTATGTCGCGTGCTGCGGTATGCTGAGACACTAAAAGCACCATAGTAGAACACAGATGAGGCTTCTAAGTTGATGTAATAGCCAGGAAGAAGTAGTACAATTCAAGTTTTAGTTATCGATTATTGACTTTTTAGCTGGCTTTGGTGCCTTGGACATGAGCTAGGACCTTATGATTCTACATGAAAGGAGGATTAGCAGCGGAGTTGCACGGGAGAATATGAAAAGTGTTCATATGTAGTAAAAACCTAGAAATCCGTCCGTTTTCGTCATTTGTTAAAGAATCGACTTCAAGCCAGATCGTCACATTGGCCGCTTTTCTGTCTGAAACGGTAATACTTATCGTCTGCAAAGCTATGTCGCGTGCTGCGGTATGCGGAGACACGAAAAGCACCATAGTAGAACACAGATGAAGCTTCTAAGTTGATGTAATAGCCAGTAAGAAGTAGTAAAATTCAAGTTTTAGGTATCGATTATTGACTTTTTAGCTGGCTTTGGTGCCTTGAACATGAACTAGGACCTTAAGATTCTGCATGAAAGGAAATTAGCAGCGGAGTTGCACGGGAGAATATGAAAAGTGTTCATATGTAGTAAAAACCTAGAAATCCGTCCGTTTTCGTCATTTGTTATCGAATCGACTTAAAGCCAGATTGTCACATTGGCCGCTCTTCTCTCTGAAACGGTTGTACTTATCGTCTGCAAAGCTATGTCGCGTGCTGCGGTATGCGGAGACAGTAAAAGCACCATAGTAGAACACAGATGAAGCTTCTAAGTTAATGTAATAGCCAGTATGATATAGTAGAATTCAAGTTTTAGGTATCGATTATTGACTTTTTAGCTGGCTTTGGTGCCTTGGACATGAGCTAGGACCTTAAGATTCTGCATGAAAGGAGGATTAGCAGCGGAGTTGCACGGGAGAATATGAAAAGTGTTCATATGTAGTAAAAACCTAGAAATCCGTCCGTTTTCGTCATTTGTTATCGAATCGACTTAAAGCCAGATCGTCACATTGGCCGCTCTTCTCTCTGAAACGGTTGTACTTATCGTCTGCAAAGCTATGTCGCGTGCTGCGGTATGCTGAGACACTAAAAGCACCATAGTAGAACACAGATGAAGCTTCTAAGTTGAAGTAATAGCCAGGAAGAAGTAGTACAATTCAAGTTTTAGGTATCGATTATTGACTTTTTAGCTGGCTTTGGTGCCTTGGACATGAGCTAGGACCTTAAGATTCTGCATGAAAGGAGGACTAGCAGCCGATTTGCACGGGAAAATGTGAAAAGTGTACAAATGTAGTAAAAGCCTGAGAAATACGTCCGTTTTCGTCATTTGTTATCGAACTGACTTAAAGCCAGATCGTCACATTGGCCGCTCTTCTCTCTGAAACGCTTGTACTTATCGACTGCAAAGCTATGTCGCGTGCTGCGGTATGCGGAGACACTAAAAGCATCATAGTAGAACACAGATGAAGCTTCTAAGTTGATGTAATAGCCAGTAAGAAGTAGTACAATTCAAGTTTTAGGTATTGAATATGGACTTTTTAGCTGGCTTTGGTGCCTTGGTCATGATCTATGTCCTTAAGATTCTGCATGAAAGGAGGACTAGCAGCCGAATTGCATGGGAGAATGTGAAAAGTGTTCATATGTAGTAAAAACCTGAGAAATCCGTCCGATTTCGTCATTTGTTATCGAATCGACTTAAAGCCAGATCGTCACATTGGCCGCTCTTCTCTCTGAAACGGTTGTACTTACCGTCTGCAAAGCTATGTCGCGTGCTGCGGTATGCTGAGACACTAAAAGCACCATAGTAGAACACAGATGAAGCTTCTAAGTTGATGTAGTAGCCAGGAAGAAGTAGTACAATTCAAGTTTTAGGTATCGATTATTGACTTTTTAGCTGGCTTTGGTGCCTTGGACATGAGCTAGGACCTTATGATTCTTCATGAAAGGAGGACTAGCAGCCGATTTGCACGGGAGATTGTGAAAAGTGTTCATATGTAGTAAAAACCTGAGAAATCCGTCCGTTTTCGTCATTTGTTATCAAATCGACTTAAAGCTAAATCGTCATATTGGCCGCTCTTCTCTCTGAAACGGTTGTACTTATCGATTGCAAAGCTATGTCGCGTGCTGCGGTATGCGGAGACACTAAAAGCACCATAGTAGAACACAGATGAAGCTTCTAAGTTGATGTAATAGCCAGTAAGAAGTAGTACAATTAAAGTTTTAGGTATTGATTATTGACTTTTTAGCTGGCTTTGGTACCTTGGACATGAGCTAGGACCTTAAGATTCTGCATGAAAGGAGGATTAGCAGCGGAGTTGCACGGGAGAATATGAAAAGTGTTCATATGTTGTAAAAACCTAGAAATCCGTCCGTTTTCGTCATTTGTTATCGAATTGACTTAAAGCCAGATCGTCACATTGTCCGCTCTTCTCTCTGAAACGGTTGTACTTATCGATTGCAAAGCTATGTCGCGTGCTGCGGTATGCGGAGACACTAAAAGCAACATAGTAGAACACAGATGAAGCTTCTAAGTTGATGTAATAGCCAGTAAGAAATAGTACAATTCATGTTTTAGGTATCGATTATTGACTTTTTAGCTGGCTTTGGTGCCTTGGACATGAGCTAGGACCTTATGATTCTGCATGAAAGGAGGGCTAGCAGCCGATTTGCACGAGAGGATGTGAAAAGTGTTCATATGTAGTAAAAAACTGAGAAATCGGTCCGTTTTCGTCATTTGTTATCGAATCGACTTCAAGCCAGATCGTCTCATTGGCCGCTCTTCTCTCTGAAACGGTTGTACTTATCGTCTGCAAAGCTATGTCGCGTGCTGGGGTATGCGGAGACACTAAAATCACCATAGTAGAACACAGACGAAGCTTATAAGTTGATGTAATAGCCAGTAAGAAGTAGTACAATTCAAGTTTTAGGTATCGATTATTGACTTTTCAGCTGGCTTTGGTACCTTTTACATGAGCTAGGACCTTAAGATTCTGCATGAAAGGAGGACTAGCAGCCGAGTTGCACGGGAGAATGTGAAAAATGTTCATATGTAGTAAAAGCCTGAGACATCCGTCCGTTTACGTCATTTGTTATCGAATCTACTTAAACCATATCGTCACATTGGCCGCACTTCTCTCTGAAACGGTTGTACTTATCGTCTGCAAAGCTATGTCGCGTGCTGCGGTATGCGGAGACAGTAAAAGCACCATAGTAGAACACAGATAAAGCTTCTAAGTTGATGTAATAGCCAGTAAGAAGTAGTACAATTCAAGTTTGAGGTATCGATTATTGACGTTTTAGCTGGCTTTGGTGCCTTGGACATGAGCTAGGACCTTAACATTCTGCATGAAAGGAGGACTAGCAGCTGAGTTGCACGGGAGAATGTGAAAAGTGTTCATATTTAGTATAAACCTGAGAAATCCGTCCGTTTTCGTCATTTGTTATCGAATCGACTTAAAACCAGATCGTCACATTGGCCGCTCTTCTCTCTGAAACGGTTGTACTTATCGTCTGCAAAGCTATGTCGCGTGCTGCGGTATGCTGAGACACTAAAAGCACCATAGTAGAACACAGATGAAGCTTCTAAGTTGATGTAATAGCCAGGAAGAAGTAGTACAATTCAAGTTTTAGGTATCAATTATTGACTTTTTAGCTGGCTTTGGTGCCTTGGACATGAGCTAGGACCTTATGATTCTGCATGAAAGGAGGACTAGCAGCCGATTTGCACGGGAGAATGTGAAAAGTGTTCATATGTAGTAAAAACCTGAGAAATCCGTCCGTTTTCGTCATTTGTTATCGAATCGACGTAAAGCCAGATCGTCACATTGGCCGCTCTTCTCTCTGAAACGGTTGTACTTATCATCTGCAAAGCTATGTCGCGTGCTTCGGTATGCGGAGACACTAAAAGCACCATAGTAGAACACAGATGAAGCTTCTAAGTTGATGTAATAGCCAGTAAGAAGTAGTACAACTCAAGTTTTAGGTAATGATTATTGACTTTTTACCCTTCTTTGGTGCCTTGGACATGAGCTAGGAAATTAAAATTTTGCATGAAGGAGGACTAGCAGCCGAGTTGCACGGGAGAATGTGAAAAGTGTTCATATGTAGTAAAAACCTGAGAAATCAGTCCGTTTTCGTCATTTGTTATCGAATCTACTTAAAGCCAGATCGTCACATTGGGGGCTCTTCTCTCTGAAACGCTCGTAGTTATCGTCTGCAAAGCTATGTCGCGTGCTGCGGTATGCGGAGACACTAAAATCACCATAGTAGAACACAGATGAAGCTTCTAAGATGATGTAATAGCCAGTAAGAAGTAGTACAATTCAAGTTTGAGGTATCGATTATTGACTTTTTAGCTGGCTTTGGTGCCTTGGACATGAGCTAGGACCTTAACATTCTGCATGAAAGGAGGACTAGCAGCTGAGTTGCACGGGAGAATGTGAAAAGTGTTCATATTTAGTATAAACCTGAGAAATCCGTCCGTTTTCGTCATTTGTTATCGAATCGACTTAAAGCCAGATCGTCACATTGGCCGCTCTTCTCTCTGAAACGGTTGTACTTATCGTCTGCAAAGCTATGTCGCGTGCTGCGGTATGCTGAGACACTAAAAGCACCATAGTAGAACACAGATGAAGCTTCTAAGTTGATGTAATAGCCAGGAAGAAGTAGTACAATTCAAGTTTTAGGTATCGATTATTGACTTATTAGCTGGCTTTGGTGCCTTTGACATGAGCTAGGACCTTATGATTCTACATGAAAGGAGGATTAGCAGCGGAGTTGCACGGGAGAATATGAAAAGTGTTCATATGTAGTAAAAACCTAGAAATCCGTCCGTTTTCGTCAATTGTTATCGAATCGACTTAAAGCCATATCGTCACATTGTCCGCTCTTCTGTGTGAAACGGTTGTACTTATCGTCTGCAAAGCTATGTCGCGTGCTGCGGTATGCGGAGACACTAAAAGCAACATAGCAGAACACAGATGAAGCTTCTAAGTTGATGTAATAGCCAGTAAGAAATAGTACAATTCAAGTTTTAGGTATCGATTATTGACTTTTTAGCTGGCTTTGGTGCCTTGGACATGAGCTAGGACCTTATGATTCTGCATGAAAGGAGGGCTAGCAGCCGATTTGCACGAGAGAATGTGAAAAGTGTTCATATGTAGTAAAAAACTGAGAAATCGGTCCGTTTTCGTCATTTGTTAAAGAATCGACTTCAAGCCAGATCGTCACATTGGCTGCTCTTCTGTCTGAAACGGTAATACTTATCGTCTGCAAAGCTATGTCGCGTGCTGCGGTATGCGGAGACACTAAAAGCACCATAGTAGAACACAGATGAAGCTTCTATGTTGATGTAATAGCCAGTAAGATGTAGTACAACTCAAGTTTTAGGTAATGATTATTGACTTTTTACCCTTCTTTGGTGCCTTGGACATCAGCTAGGAAATTAAAATTTTGCATGAAGGAGGACTAGCAGCCGAGTTGCACGGGAGAATGTGAAAAGTGTTCATATGTAGTAAAAACCTGAGAAATCAGTCCGTTTTTGTCATTTGTTATCGAATCTACTTAAAGCCAGATCGTCACATTGGGGGCTCTTCTCTCTGAAACGGTTGTACTTATCGTCTGCAAAGCTATGTCGCGTGCTGCAGTATGCTGAGACCCTAAAAGCACTATAGTAGATCACAGATGAAGCTTCTAAGTTGATGTAATAGCCAGTAAGAAGTAGTACAATTCAAGTTTTAGGTATTGAATATTGACTTTTTAGCTGGCTTTGGTGCCTTGGACATGAGCTAGGACCTTACGATTCTGCATGAAAGGAGGGCTAGCAGCCGAGTTGCACGGGAGAATGTGAATAGTGTTCATATGTAGTAAAAACCTGAGAAATCGGTCCGTTTTCGTCATTTGTTATCGAACCGGCTTAAAGCCAGATCGTCACATTGGCCGCTCTTCTCTCTGAAACGGTTGTACTTATCGTCTGCAAAGCTATGTCGCGTGCTGCGGTATGCTGAGACACTAAAAGCACCATAGTAGAACACAGATGAAGCTTCTAAGTTGATGTAATAGCCAGGAAGAAGTAGTACAATTCAAGTTTTAGGTATCGATTATTGACTTTTTAGCTGGCTTTGGTGCCTTGGACATGAGCTAGGACCTTGCGATTCTGCATGAAAGGAGGACTAGCAGCCAGGATACACGGGAAAATGTGAAAAGTGTTCAAATGTAGTAAAATCCTGAGAAATACGCCAGTTTTCGTCATTTGTTATCGAATCGACTTAAAGCCAGATCGTCACATTGGCCGCTCTTCTCTCTGAAACACTTGTACTTATCGTCTGCAAAGCTATGTCGCGTGCTGCGGTATGCTGAGACACTAAAAGCACCATAGCAGAACACAGATGAAGCTTCTAAGTTGATGTAATAGCCAGTAAGTAGTAGTACAATTCAAGTTTTAGGTATTGAATATTGACTTTTTAGCTGGCTTTGGTGCCTTGGACATGATCTAGGACCTTAAGATTCTGCATGAAAGGAGGACGAGGAGCCAAGTTGCACGGGAGAATGTGAAAAGTGTTCATATGTAGTAAAAACCTGAGAAATCGGTCCGTTTTCGTCACTTGTTATCGAATCGACTTAAAGCAGATCGTCTCATTGGCCGCTCTTCTCTCTGAAACGGTTGTACTTATCGTCTGCAAAGCTATGTCGCGTGCTGCGGTATGCTGAGACACTAAAAGCACCATAGTAGAACACAGATGAAGCTTCTAAGTTGATGTAATAGCCAGGAAGAAGTAGTACAATTCAAGTTTTAGGTATCGATTATTGACTTATTAGCTGGCTTTGGTGCCTTTGACATGAGCTAGGACCTTATGATTCTACATGAAAGGAGGATTAGCAGCGGAGTTGCACGGGAGAATATGAAAAGTGTTCATATGTAGTAAAAACCTAGAAATCCGTCCGTTTTCGTCAATTGTTATCGAATCGACTTAAAGCCATATCGTCACATTGTCCGCTCTTCTGTGTGAAACGGTTGTACTTATCGTCTGCAAAGCTATGTCGCGTGCTGCGGTATGCGGAGACACTAAAAGCAACATAGCAGAACACAGATGAAGCTTCTAAGTTGATGTAATAGCCAGTAAGAAATAGTACAATTCAAGTTTTAGGTATCGATTATTGACTTTTTAGCTGGCTTTGGTGCCTTGGACATGAGCTAGGACCTTATGATTCTGCATGAAAGGAGGGCTAGCAGCCGATTTGCACGAGAGAATGTGAAAAGTGTTCATATGTAGTAAAAAACTGAGAAATCGGTCCGTTTTCGTCATTTGTTAAAGAATCGACTTCAAGCCAGATCGTCACATTGGCTGCTCTTCTGTCTGAAACGGTAATACTTATCGTCTGCAAAGCTATGTCGCGTGCTGCGGTATGCGGAGACACTAAAAGCACCATAGTAGAACACAGATGAAGCTTCTATGTTGATGTAATAGCCAGTAAGATGTAGTACAACTCAAGTTTTAGGTAATGATTATTGACTTTTTACCCTTCTTTGGTGCCTTGGACATCAGCTAGGAAATTAAAATTTTGCATGAAGGAGGACTAGCAGCCGAGTTGCACGGGAGAATGTGAAAAGTGTTCATATGTAGTAAAAACCTGAGAAATCAGTCCGTTTTTGTCATTTGTTATCGAATCTACTTAAAGCCAGATCGTCACATTGGGGGCTCTTCTCTCTGAAACGGTTGTACTTATCGTCTGCAAAGCTATGTCGCGTGCTGCAGTATGCTGAGACCCTAAAAGCACTATAGTAGATCACAGATGAAGCTTCTAAGTTGATGTAATAGCCAGTAAGAAGTAGTACAATTCAAGTTTTAGGTATTGAATATTGACTTTTTAGCTGGCTTTGGTGCCTTGGACATGAGCTAGGACCTTACGATTCTGCATGAAAGGAGGGCTAGCAGCCGAGTTGCACGGGAGAATGTGAATAGTGTTCATATGTAGTAAAAACCTGAGAAATCGGTCCGTTTTCGTCATTTGTTATCGAACCGGCTTAAAGCCAGATCGTCACATTGGCCGCTCTTCTCTCTGAAACGGTTGTACTTATCGTCTGCAAAGCTATGTCGCGTGCTGCGGTATGCTGAGACACTAAAAGCACCATAGTAGAACACAGATGAAGCTTCTAAGTTGATGTAATAGCCAGGAAGAAGTAGTACAATTCAAGTTTTAGGTATCGATTATTGACTTTTTAGCTGGCTTTGGTGCCTTGGACATGAGCTAGGACCTTGCGATTCTGCATGAAAGGAGGACTAGCAGCCAGGATACACGGGAAAATGTGAAAAGTGTTCAAATGTAGTAAAATCCTGAGAAATACGCCAGTTTTCGTCATTTGTTATCGAATCGACTTAAAGCCAGATCGTCACATTGGCCGCTCTTCTCTCTGAAACACTTGTACTTATCGTCTGCAAAGCTATGTCGCGTGCTGCGGTATGCTGAGACACTAAAAGCACCATAGCAGAACACAGATGAAGCTTCTAAGTTGATGTAATAGCCAGTAAGTAGTAGTACAATTCAAGTTTTAGGTATTGAATATTGACTTTTTAGCTGGCTTTGGTGCCTTGGACATGATCTAGGACCTTAAGATTCTGCATGAAAGGAGGACGAGGAGCCAAGTTGCACGGGAGAATGTGAAAAGTGTTCATATGTAGTAAAAACCTGAGAAATCGGTCCGTTTTCGTCACTTGTTATCGAATCGACTTAAAGCAGATCGTCTCATTGGCCGCTCTTCTCTCTGAAACGGTTGTACTTATCGTCTGCAAAGCTATGTCGCGTGCTGCGGTATGCTGAGACACTAAAAGCACCATAGTAGAACACAGATGAAGCTTCTAAGTTGATGTAATAGCCAGGAAGAAGTAGTACAATTCAAGTTTTAGGTATCGATTATTGACTTATTAGCTGGCTTTGGTGCCTTTGACATGAGCTAGGACCTTATGATTCTACATGAAAGGAGGATTAGCAGCGGAGTTGCACGGGAGAATATGAAAAGTGTTCATATGTAGTAAAAACCTAGAAATCCGTCCGTTTTCGTCAATTGTTATCGAATCGACTTAAAGCCATATCGTCACATTGTCCGCTCTTCTGTGTGAAACGGTTGTACTTATCGTCTGCAAAGCTATGTCGCGTGCTGCGGTATGCGGAGACACTAAAAGCAACATAGCAGAACACAGATGAAGCTTCTAAGTTGATGTAATAGCCAGTAAGAAATAGTACAATTCAAGTTTTAGGTATCGATTATTGACTTTTTAGCTGGCTTTGGTGCCTTGGACATGAGCTAGGACCTTATGATTCTGCATGAAAGGAGGGCTAGCAGCCGATTTGCACGAGAGAATGTGAAAAGTGTTCATATGTAGTAAAAAACTGAGAAATCGGTCCGTTTTCGTCATTTGTTAAAGAATCGACTTCAAGCCAGATCGTCACATTGGCTGCTCTTCTGTCTGAAACGGTAATACTTATCGTCTGCAAAGCTATGTCGCGTGCTGCGGTATGCGGAGACACTAAAAGCACCATAGTAGAACACAGATGAAGCTTCTATGTTGATGTAATAGCCAGTAAGATGTAGTACAACTCAAGTTTTAGGTAATGATTATTGACTTTTTACCCTTCTTTGGTGCCTTGGACATCAGCTAGGAAATTAAAATTTTGCATGAAGGAGGACTAGCAGCCGAGTTGCACGGGAGAATGTGAAAAGTGTTCATATGTAGTAAAAACCTGAGAAATCAGTCCGTTTTTGTCATTTGTTATCGAATCTACTTAAAGCCAGATCGTCACATTGGGGGCTCTTCTCTCTGAAACGGTTGTACTTATCGTCTGCAAAGCTATGTCGCGTGCTGCAGTATGCTGAGACCCTAAAAGCACTATAGTAGATCACAGATGAAGCTTCTAAGTTGATGTAATAGCCAGTAAGAAGTAGTACAATTCAAGTTTTAGGTATTGAATATTGACTTTTTAGCTGGCTTTGGTGCCTTGGACATGAGCTAGGACCTTACGATTCTGCATGAAAGGAGGGCTAGCAGCCGAGTTGCACGGGAGAATGTGAATAGTGTTCATATGTAGTAAAAACCTGAGAAATCGGTCCGTTTTCGTCATTTGTTATCGAACCGGCTTAAAGCCAGATCGTCACATTGGCCGCTCTTCTCTCTGAAACGGTTGTACTTATCGTCTGCAAAGCTATGTCGCGTGCTGCGGTATGCTGAGACACTAAAAGCACCATAGTAGAACACAGATGAAGCTTCTAAGTTGATGTAATAGCCAGGAAGAAGTAGTACAATTCAAGTTTTAGGTATCGATTATTGACTTTTTAGCTGGCTTTGGTGCCTTGGACATGAGCTAGGACCTTGCGATTCTGCATGAAAGGAGGACTAGCAGCCAGGATACACGGGAAAATGTGAAAAGTGTTCAAATGTAGTAAAATCCTGAGAAATACGCCAGTTTTCGTCATTTGTTATCGAATCGACTTAAAGCCAGATCGTCACATTGGCCGCTCTTCTCTCTGAAACACTTGTACTTATCGTCTGCAAAGCTATGTCGCGTGCTGCGGTATGCTGAGACACTAAAAGCACCATAGCAGAACACAGATGAAGCTTCTAAGTTGATGTAATAGCCAGTAAGTAGTAGTACAATTCAAGTTTTAGGTATTGAATATTGACTTTTTAGCTGGCTTTGGTGCCTTGGACATGATCTAGGACCTTAAGATTCTGCATGAAAGGAGGACGAGGAGCCAAGTTGCACGGGAGAATGTGAAAAGTGTTCATATGTAGTAAAAACCTGAGAAATCGGTCCGTTTTCGTCACTTGTTATCGAATCGACTTAAAGCAGATCGTCTCATTGGCCGCTCTTCTCTCTGAAACGGTTGTACTTATCGTCTGCAAAGCTATGTCGCGTGCTGGGGTATGCGGAGACACTAAAATCACCATAGTAGAACACAGATGAAGCTTCTAAGTTGATGTAATAGCCAGTAAGAAGTAGTACAATTCAAGTTTTAGGTATCGATTATTGACTTTTCAGCTGGCTTTGGTACCTTGGACATGAGCTAGGACCTTAAGATTCTGCATGAAAGGAGGACTAGCAGCCGAGTTTCACGGGAGAATGTGAAAAGTGTTCATATGTAGTAAAAACCTGAGAAATACGTCCGTTTTCGTCATTTGTTATCGAATCGACTTAAAGCCAGATCGTCACATTGGCCGCTCTTCTCTCTGAAACGGTTGTACTTATCGTCTGCAAAGCTATGTCGCGTGCTGCGGTATGCGGAGACAGTAAAAGCACCATAGTAGAACACAGATGAAGCTTCTAAGTTGATGTAATAGCCAGTAAGAAGTAGTACAATTCAAGTTATATGTATCGATTATTGACTTTTTAGCTGGCTTTGGTGCCTTGGACATGAGCTAGGACCTTAAGCTTCTGCATGAAAGGAGGATTAGCAGCGGAGTTGCACGGGAGAATATGAAAAGTGTTCATATGTAGTAAAAACCTAGAAATACGTTCGTTTTCGTCATTTGTTATCGAATCTTCTTAAAGCCAGATCGTCACATTGGCCGCTCTTCTCTCTGAAGCGGTTGTACTTATCGTCTGCAAAGCTATGTCGCGTGCTGCGGTATTCTGAGACACTAAAAGCACCATAGTAGAACACAGATAAAGCTTCTAAGTTGATGTTATAGCCAGTAAGAAGTAGTACAATTCAAGTATTAGGTATCGATTATTGACTTTTTAGCTGGCATTGGTGCCTTGGACATGAGCTAGGTCCTTATGATTCTGCATGAAAGGATGACTAGCAGCCGATTTGCACGGGAGAATGTGAAAAGTGTTCATATGTAGTAAAAACCTGAGAAATCGGTCCGTTTTCGTCATTTGTTATCGAATCGACTTCAAGCCAGATCGTCACATTGGCCGCTCTTCTCTCTGAAACGGTTGTACTTATCGTCTGCAAAGCTATGTCGCGTGCTGCGGTATGCGGAGACACTAAAAGCACCATAGTAGAACACAGATGAAGCTTCTAAGTTGATGTAATAGCCAGTAAGAAGTAGTTCAACTCAAGTTTTAGGTATCGATTATTGACTTTTTAGCTCGCTTTGGTGCCTTGGACATGAGCTAGGACCCTAAGATTCTGCATGTAAGGAGGACTAGCAGCCGAGTTGCACGGGAGAATGTGAAAAGTGTTCATATGTAGTAAAAACCTGAGAAATCCGTGCGTTTTCGTCATTTGTCATCGAATCGACTTAAAGCCAGATCGTCACATTGGCCGCTCTTCTCTCTGAAAAAGTTGTACTTATCGTCTGCAAAGCTATGTCGCGTGCTGCGGTATGCGGAGACAGTAAAAGCACCATAGTAGAACACAGATGAAGCTTCTAAGTTGATGTAATAGCCAGTAAGAAGTAGTACAACTCAAGTTTTAGGTATCGATTATTGACTTTTTAGCTGGCTTTGGTGCCTTGGACATGAGCTAGGACCCTAAGATTCTGCATGTAAGGAGGACTAGCAGCCGAGTTGCACGGGAGAATGTGAAAAGTGATCATATGTAGTAAAAACCTGTGACAACCGTCCGTTTTCGTCATTTGTTGTCGAATCAACTTAAAGCCAATTCGTCACATTGGGGGCTCTTCTCTCTGAAACGGTTGTACTTATCGTCTGCAAAGCTATGTCGCGTGCTGCGGTATGCGGACACACTAAAAGCACCATAGTAGAACACAGATGAAGCTTCTAAGTTGATGTAATAGCCAGTAAGAAGTAGTACAATTCAAGTTTTAGGTATTGAATATTGACTTTTTAGCTGGCTTTGGTGCCTTGGACATGAGCTAGGATTTTACGATTCTGCATGAAAGGAGGACTAGCTGCCGAGTTGCACGGGAGAATGTGAATAGTGTTCATATGTAGTAAAAACCTGAGATATCGGTCCGTTTTCGTCATTTGTTATCGAACCGACTTAAAGCCAGATCGTCACATTGGCCGCTCTTCTCTCTGAAACGGTTGTACTTATCGTCTGCAAAGCTATGTCGCGTGCTGCGGTATGCGGACACACTAAAAGCACCATAGTAGAACACAGATGAAGCTTCTAAGTTGATGTAATAGCCAGTAAGAAGTAGTACAATTAAAGTTTTAGGTATCGGTTATTGACTTTTTACCCTTCTTTGGTGCCTTGAACATGAGCTAGGAAATTAAGATTTTGCATGAAACGAGGACTAGCAGCCGAGTTGCACGGGAGAATGTGAAAAGTGTTCATATTTTGTAAAAACCTGAGAAATCCGTCCGTTTTCGTCATTTGTTATCGAATCTACTTAAAGCCAATTCGTCACATTGGGATCTCTTCTCTCTGAAACGGTTGTACTTATCGTCTGCAAAGCTATGTCGCGTGCTGCAGTATGCTGAGACACTAAAAGCACTATAGTAGAACACAGATGAAGCTTCTAAGTTGATGTAATAGCCAGTAAGAAGTAGTACAATTCAAGTTTTAGGTATCGATTATTGACTTTTTTGCTGGCTTTGGTGCCTTGGACATGAGCTCGGACCTTAAGATTCTGCATGAAAGGAGGACTAGCAGCCGAGTTGCACGGGAAAATGTGAAAAGTGTTCAAATGTAGTAAAACCCTGAGAAATACGTCCGTTTTCGTCATTTCTTATCGAATCGACTTAGAGCCAGATCGTCACATTGGCCGCTCTTCTCTCTGAAACACTTGTACTTATCGTCTGCAAAGCTAGGTCGCGTGCTGCGGTATGCTGAGACACTAAAAGCACCATAGTAGAACACAGATGAAGCTTCTAAGTTGATGTAATAGCCAGTAAGAATTAGTACAATTCAAGTTTTAGGTATTGAATATTGACTTTTTAGCTGGCTTTGGTGCCTTGGACATTAGCTAGGACCTTAAGCTTCTGCATGAAAGGAGGATTAGCACTGGAGTTGCACGGGAGAATATGAAAAGTGTTCATATGTCGTAAAAACCTAGAAATCCGTCCGTTTTCGTCATTTGTTATCGAATCTTCTTAAAGCCAGTTCGTCACATTGGCCGCTCTTCTCTCTGAAACGGTTGTACTTATCGTCTGCAAAGGTATGTCGCGTGCTGCGGTATTCTGAGGCACTAAAAGCACCATAGTAGAACACAGATAAAGCTTCTAAGTTGATGTAATAGCCAGTAAGAAGTAGTACAACTCAAGTTTTAGGTATCGATTATTGACTTTTTGGCTGGCTTTGGTGCCTTGGACATGAGCTAGGACCTTAAGATTCTGCATGTAAGGAGGACTAGCAGCCGAGTTGCACGGGAGAATGTGAAAAGTGTTCATATGTAGTAAAAACCTGAGAAATCCGTCCGTTTTCGTCATTTGTTATCGAATCGACTTAAAGCCAGATCGTCACATTGGCCGCTCTTCTCTCTGAAAAAGTTGTACTTATCGTCTGCAAAGCTATGTCGCGTGCTGCGGTATGCGGACACACTAAAAGCACCATAGTAGAACACAGATGAAGCTTCTAAGTTGATGTAATAGCCAGTAAGAAGTAGTACAATTAAAGTTTTAGGTATCGGTTATTGACTTTTTACCCTTCTTTGGTGCCTTGAACATGAGCTAGGAAATTAAGATTTTGCATGGAACGAGGACTAGCAGCGGAGTTGCACGGGAGAATGTGAAAAGTGTTCATATGTAGTAAAAACCTGAGAAATCCGTCCGTTTTCGTCATTTGTTATCGAATCGACGTAAAGCCAGATCGTCACATTGGCCGCTCTTCTCTCTGAAACGGTTGTACTTATCGTCTGCAAAGCTATGTCGCGTGCTGCGGTATGCGGAGACACTAAAAGCACCATAGTAGAACACAGATGAAGCTTCTAAGTTGATGTAATAGCCAGTAAGAAGTAGTACAACTCAAGTTTTAGGTATCGATTATTGACTTTTTAGCTGGCTTTGGTGCCTTGGACATGAGCTAGGACCTTAAGATTCTGCATGTAAGGAGGACTAGCAGCCGAGTTGCACGGGAGTATGTGAACAGTGTTCATATGTAGTAAAAACCTGAGAAATCGGTCCGTTTTCGTCATTTGTTATCGAACCGACTTAAAGCCAGATCGTCACATTGGCCGCTCTTCTCTCTGAAACGGTTGTACTTATCGTCTGCAAAGCTATGTCGCGTGCTGCGGTATGCGGACACACTAAAAGCACCATAGTAGAACACAGATGAAGCTTCTAAGTTGATGTAATAGCCAGTAAGACGTAGTACAATTAAGGCTTTAGGTATCGGTTATTGACTTTTTACCCTTCTTTGGTGCCTTGAACATGAGCTAGGAAATTAAGATTTTGCATGAAATGAGGACTAGCAGCCGAGTTGCACGGGAGAATGTGAAAAGTGTTCATATGTAGTAAAAACCTGAGAAATTCGTCCGTTTTCGTCATTTGTTATCGAATCTACTTAAAGCCAGATCGTCACATTGGAGGCTCTTCTCTCTGAAACGGTTGTACTTATCGTCTGCAAAGCTATGTCGCGTGCTGGGGTATGCGGAGACACTAAAATCACCATCGTAGAACACAGATGAAGCTTATAAGTTGATGTAATAGCCAGTAAGAAGTAGTACAATTCAAGTTTTAGGTATCGATTATTGACTTTTTAGCTGGCTTTGGTGCCTAGGACATGAGCTAGGACCTTAAGATTCTGCATGAAAGGAGGACTAGCAGCCGAGTTGCACGGGAAAATGTGAAAAGTGTTCAAATGTAGTAAAACCCTGAGAAATACGTCCGTTATCGTCATTTGTTATCGAATCGACTTAAAGCCAGATCGTCACATTGGCCGCTCTTCTCTCTGAAACTTTTGTACTTATCGTCTGCAAAGCTATGTCGCGTGCTGCGGTATGCTGAGACACTAAAAGCACCATAGTAGAACACAGATGAAGCTTCTAAGTTGATGTAATAGCCAGTAAGAAGTAGTACAATTCAAGTTTTAGGTATTGAATATTGACTTTTTAGCTGGCTTTGGTGCCTTGGACATGAGCTAGGACCTTAAGATTCTGCATGAAAGGAGGGCTAGCAGCCGAGTTTCACGGGAGAATGTGAAAAATGTTAATATGTAGTAAAAACCTGAGACATCCGTCCGTTTACGTCATTTGTTATCGAATCTACTTAAAGCCAGATCGTCACATTGGCCGCTCTTCTCTCTGAAACGGTTGTACTTATCGTCTGCAAAGCTATGTCGCGTGCTGCGGTATGCGGAGACACTAAAAGCACCATAGTAGAACACAGATGAAGCTTCTAAGTTGATGTAATAGCCAGTAAGAACTAGTACAATTCAAGTTATAGGTATCGATTATTGACTTTTTAGTTGGCTTTGGTGCCTTGGACATTAGCTAGGACCTTAAGATTCTGCATGAAAGGAGGATTAGCACCGGAGTTGCACGATAGAATATGATAAGTGTTCATATGTCGTAAAAACCTAGAAATCCGTCCTTTTTCGTCATTTGTTATCGAATCTTCTTAAAGCCAGATCGTCACATTGGCCGCTCTTCTCTCTGAAACGGTTGTACTTATCGTCTGCAAAGCTATGTCGCGTGCTGCGGTATTCTGAGACACTAAAAGCACCATAGTACAACACAGATAAAGCTTCTAAGTTGATGTAATAGCCAGTAAGAAGTAGTACAATTCAAGTTTTAGGTATTGAATATTGACTTTTTAGCTGGCTTTGGTGCCTTGGACATGAGCTAGGACCTTACGATTCTGCATGAAAGGAGGACTCGCAGCCGAGTTGCACGGGAGAATGTGAATAGTGTTCATATGTAGTAAAAACCTGAGAAATCCGTCCGTTTTCGTCATTTGTTATCGAATCGACTTAAAGCCAGATCGTCACATTGGCCGCTCTTCTCTCTGAAAAAGTTGAACTTATCGTCTGCAAAGCTATGTCGCGTGCTGCGGTATGCGGACACACTAAAAGCACCATAGTAGAACACAGATGAAGCTTCTAAGTTGATGTAATAGCCAGTAAGAAGTAGTACAATTCAAGTTTTAGGTATCGGTTATTGACTTTTTACCCTTCTTTGGTGCCTTGAACATGAGCTAGGAAATTAAGATTTTGCATGAAACGAGGACTAGCAGCCGAGTTGCACGGGAGAATGTGAAAAGTGTTCACATGTAGTAAAAACCTGAGAAATCCGTCCGTATTCGTCATTTGTTATCGAATCTACTTAAAGCCAGATCGTCACATTGGGGGCTCTTCTCCCTGAAACGGTTGTACTTATCGTCTGCAAAGCTATGTCGCGTGCTGCAGTATGCTGAGACACTACAAGCACTATAGTAGAACACAGATGAAGCTTCTAAGTTGATGTAATAGCCAGTAAGAAGTAGTACAATTCAAGTTTTAGGTATTGAATATTGACTTTTTAGCTGGCTTTGGTGCCTTGGACATGAGCTAGGACCTTACGATTCTGCATGAAAGGAGGACTAGCAGCCGAGTTGCACGGGAGAATGTGAATAGTGTTCATATGTAGTAAAAACCTGAGGAATCGGTCCGTTTTCGTCATTTGTTATCGAACCGACTTAAAGCCAGATCGTCACACTGGCCGCTCTTCTCTCTGAAACGGTTGTACTTATCGTCTGCAAAGCTATGTCGCGTGCTGCGGTATGCTGAGACACTAAAAGCACCATAGTAGAACACAGATGAAGCTTCTAAGTTGATGTAATAGCCAGGAAGAAGTAGTACAATACAAGTTTTAGGTATTGAATATTGACTTTTTATCTGGCTTTGGTGCCTTGGACATGAGCTAGGACCTTAAGATTCTGCATGAAAGGAGGACGAGGAGCCAAGTTGCACGGGAGAATGTGAAAAGTGTTCATATGTAGTAAAAACCCGAGAAATCGGTCCCTTTTCGTCATTTGTTATCGAATCGACTTAAAGCCAGATCGTCTCATTGGCCGCTCTTCTCTCTGAAACGGTTGTACTTATCGTCTGCAAAGCTATGTCGCGTGCTGCGGTATGCGGAGACACTAAAATCACCATAGTAGAACACAGATGAAGCTTATAAGTTGATGTAATAGCCAGTAAGAAGTAGTACAATTCAAGTTTTAGGTATCGATTATTGACTTTTTAGCTGGCTTTGGTACCTTGGACATGAGCTAGGACCTTAAGAATCTGCATGAAAGGAGGACTAGCAGCCGAGTTGCACGGGAGAATGTGAAAAATGTTCATATGTAATAAAAATCTGAGACATCCGTCCGTTTACGTCATTTGTTATCGAATCTACTTAAAGGCAGATCGTCACTTTGGCCGCTCTTCTCTCTGAAACGGTTGTACTTATCGTCTGCAAAGCTATGTCGCGTGCTGCGGTATGCGGAGACACTAAAAGCACCATAGTAGAACACAGATGAAGCTTCTAAGTTGATGTAATAGCCAGTAAGAAGTAGTACAATTCAAGTTTTAGGTATCGGTTATTGACTTTTTACCCTTCTTTGGGGCCTTGGACATCAGCTAGGAAATTAAGATTTTGCATGAAGGAGGACTAGCAGCCGAGTTGCATGGGAGAATGTGAATAGTGTTCATAAGTAGTAAAAACCTGAGACATCCGTCCGTTTTCGTCATTTGTTATCGAATCGACTTAAAGCCAGATCGTCACATTGGCCGCTCTTCTCTCTGAAACGGTTGTACTTATCGTCTGCAAAGCTATGTGGCGTTCTGCGGTATGCGGAGACAGTAAAAGCACCATAGTAGAACACAGATGATGCTTCTAAGTTGATGTAATAGCCAGTAAGAAGTAGTACAATTCAAGTTTTAGGTATTGATTATTGACTTTTTAGCTGGCTTTGGTGACTTGGTCGTGAGCTAGGACCTTAAGATTCTGCATGTAAGGAGGACTAGCAGCCGAGTTGCACGGGAGAATGTGAAAAGTGTTCATATGTAGTAAAAACCTGAGAAATCCGTCCGTTTTCGTCATTTGTTATCGAATCGACTTAAAGCCAGATGGTCTCATTGGCCGCTCTTCTCTCTGAAACGGTTGTACTTATTGTCTGCGAAGCTATGTCGCGTGCTGCGGTATGCGGACACACTAAAAGCACCATAGTAGAACACAGATGAAGCTTCTAAGTTGATGTAATAGCCAGTAAGAAGTAGTACAATTAAAGTTTTAGGTATCGGTTATTGACTTTTTACCCTTCTTTGGTGCCTTGAACATGAGCTAGGAAATTAAGATTTTGCATGAAACGAGGACTAGCAGCCGAGTTGCACGGGAGAATGTGAAAAGTGTTCATATGTAGTAAAAACCTGAGAAATCCGTCCGTTTTCGTCATTTGTTATCGAGTCTACTTAAAGCCAGATCGTCACATTGGCCGCTCTTCTCTCTGAAACGGTTGTACTTATCGTCTGCAAAGCTATGTCGCGTGCTGCAGTATGCTGAGACACTAAAAGCACTATAGTAGAACACAGATGAAGCTTCTAAGTTGATGTAATAGCCAGTAAGAAGTAGTACAATTCAAGTTTTAGTTATCGATTATTGACTTTTTAGCTGGCTTTGGTGCCTTGGACATGAGCTAGGACCTTAAGATTCTGCATGAAAGGAGGACTAGCAGCCGAGTTGCACGGGAAAATGTGAAAAGTGTTCAAATGTAGTAAAACCCTGAGACATCCGTCCGTTTACGACATTTGTTATCGAATCTACGTAAAGCCAGTTAGTCACATTGGCCGCTCTTCTTCTCTGAAACGGTTGTACTTATCGTGTGCAAACCTATGTCGCGTATTGCGGTATGCGGAGACAGTAAAAGCACCATAGTAGAACACAGATGAAGCTTCTAAGTTGATGTAATAGCCAGTAAGAAGTAGTACAATTCAAGTTTCAGTTATCGATTATTGACTTTTTAGCTGGCTTTGGTGCCTTGGACATGAGCTAGGACCTTAACATTCTGCATGAAAGGAGGACTAGCAGCCGATTTGCATGGGAGAATGTGAAAAGTGTTCATATGTAGTAAAAACCCAAGAAATCCGTCCGTTTTCGTCATTTGTTATCGAATCGACTTAAAACAAGATCGTCAAATTAGCTGCTCTTCTCTCTGAAACGGTTGTACTTATCGATTGCAAAGCTATGTCGCGTGCTGCGGTATGCGGAGACACTAAAAGCACCATAGTAGAACACAGATGAAGCTTCTACGTTGATGTAATAGCCAGTAAGAAGTAGTACAGTTCAAGTTTTAGGTATCGATTATTGACTTTTTAGCTGGCTTTGGTGCCTTGGACATGAGCTAGGACCTTAAGATTCTGCATGAAAGGAGGACGAGGAGCCAAGTTGCACGGGAGAATGTGAAAAGTGTTCATATGTAGTAAAAACCTGAGAAATCGGTCCGTTTTCGTCACTTGTTATCGAATCGACTTAAAGCCAGATCGTCTCATTGGCCGCTCTTCTCTCTGAAACGGTTGTACTTATCGTCTGCAAAGCAATATCGCGTGCTGCGGTATGCGGAGACACTAAAATCACCATAGTAGAACACAGATGAAGCTTACAAGTTGATGTAATAGCCAGTAAGAAGTAGTACAATTCAAGTTTTAGGTATCGATTATTGACTTTTCAGCTGGCTTTGGTACCTTGGACATGAGCTAGGACCTTAAGATTCTGCATGAAAGGAGGACTAGCAGCCGAGTTTCACGGGAGGATGTGAAAAATGTTCATATGTAGAAAAAACCTGAGACATCCGTCCGTTTACGTCATTTGTTATCGAATCTACTTAAAGCCATATCGTCACATTGGCCGCTCTTCTCTCTGAAACGGTTGTACTTATCGTCTGCAAAGCTATGTCGCGTGCTGCGGTATGCGGAGACAGTAAAAGCTCCATAGTAGAACACAGATGAAGCTTCTAAGTTGATGTAATAGCCAGTAAGAAGTAGTTCAATTCAAGTTTTAGGTATCGATTATTGACTTTTTAGCTGGCTTTGGTGCCTTGGACATGAGCTAGGACCTTAATATTCTGCATGAAAGGAGGATGAGGAGCCAAGTTGCACGGGAGAATGTGAAAAGTGTTCATATGTAGTAAAAACCCGAGAAATCGGTCCGTTTTCGTCATTTGTTATCGAATCGACTTAAAGCCAGATCGTCACATTGGCCGCTCTTCTCTCTGAAACGGTTGCACTTATCGTCTGCAAAGCTATGTCGCGTGCTGCGGTATGCGGAGACACTAAAAGCACCATAGTAGAACACAGATGAAGCTTCTAAGTTGATGTAATAGCCAGTAAGAAGTAGTACAATTAAAGTTTTAGGTATCGGTTATTGAGTTTTTACCCTTCTTTGGTGCCTTGAACATGAGCTAGGAAATTGAGATTTTGCATGAAAGGAGGACTAGCAGCCGAGTTGCACGGGAGAATGTGAAAAGTGTTCATATGTAGTAAAAACCTGAGAAATCCGTCCATTTTCCTCATTTGTTATCGAATCGACTTAAAGCCAGATCGTCACATTGGTCGCTCTTCTCTCTGAAACACTTGTACTTATCCTCTGCAAAGCTATGTCGCGTGCTGCGGTATGCTGAGACACTAAAAGCACCATAGTAGAACACAGATGAAGCTTCTAAGTTGATGTAATAGCCAGTAAGAAGTAGTACAATTCAAGTTTTAGGTATTGAATATTGACTTTTTAGCTGGCTTTGGTGCCTTGGACATGAGCTAGGACCTTAAGATTCTTCATGAAAGGAGGACGAGGAGCCAAGTTGCACGGGAGAATGTGAAAAGTGTTCATATGTAGTAAAAACCAGAGAAATTGGTCCGTTTTCGTCATTTGTTATCGAATCGACTTAAAGCCAGATCGTCTCATTGGTCGCTCTTCTCTCTGAAACGGTTGTACTTATCGTCTGCAAAGCTATGTCGCGTTCTGCGGTATGCGGAGACAGTAAAAGCACCATACTAGAACACAGATGATGCTTCTAAGTTGATGTAATAGCCAGTAAGAAGTAGTACAATTCAAGTTTTAGGTATCGATTATTGACTATTTAGCTGGCTTTGGTGCCTTGGACATGAGCTAGGACCTTAAGATTCTGCATGTAAGGAGGACTAGCAGCCGAGTTGCACGGGAGACTGTGAAAAGTGTTCATATGTAGTAAAAACCTGAGAAATCCGTCCGTTTTCGTCATTTGTTATCGAATCGACTTAAAGCCAGATCGTCACATTGGCCGCTCTTCTCTCTGAAACGGTTGTACTTCTCGTCTGCAAAGCTATGTGGCGTTCTGCGGTATGCGGAGACACTAAAAGCACCATAGTAGAACACAGATGAAGCTTCTAAGTTGATGTAATAGCCAGTAAGAAGTAGTACAATTCAAGTTTTAGGTATCGATTATTGACTTTTTAGCTGGCTTTGGTGCCTTGGACATGAGCTAGGACTTTAAGATTCTGCATGAAAGGAGGACGAGGAGCCAAGTTGCACGGGAGAATGTGAAAAGTGTTCATATGTAGTAAAAACCTGAGAAATCGGTCCGTTTTCGTCACTTGTTATCGAATCGACTTAAAGCCAGATCGTCTCATTGGCCGCTCTTCTCTCTGAAACGGTTGTACTTATCGTCTGCAAAGCTATGTCGCGTGCTGCGGTATGCGGAGACACTAAAAGCACCATAGTAGAACACAGATGAAGCTTCTAAGTTGATGTAATAGCCAGTAAGAAGTAGTACAATTAAAGTTTTAGGTATTGGTTATTGAGTTTTTACCCTTCTTTGGTGCCTTGAACATGAGCTAGGAAATTAAGATTTTGCATGAAAGGAGGACTAGCAGCCGAGTTGCACGGGAGAATGTGAAAAGTGTTCATATGTAGTAAAAACCTGAGAAATCCGTCCATTTTCCTCATTTGTTATCGAATCGACTTAAAGCCAGATCGTCTCATTGGTCGCTCTTCTCTCTGAAACGGTTGTACTTATGGTCTGCAAAGCTATGTCGCGTTCTGCGGTATGCGGAGACAGTAAAAGCACCATACTAGAACACAGATGATGCTTCTAAGTTGATGTAATAGCCAGTAAGAAGTAGTACAATTCAAGTTTTAGGTATCGATTATTGACTTTTTAGCTGGCTTTGGTGCCTTGGACATGAGCTAGGACCTTAAGATTCTGCATGTAAGGAGGACTAGCAGCTGAGTTGCACGGGAGACTGTGAAAAGTGTTCATATGTAGTAAAAACCTGAGAAATCCGTCCGTTTTCGTCGTTTGTTATCGAATCTACTTAAAGCCAGATCGTCACATTGGCCGCTCTTCTCTCTGAAACGGTTGTACTTCTCGTCTGCAAAGCTATGTGGCGTTCTGCGGTATGCGGAGACACTAAAAGCACCATAGTAGAACACAGATGAAGCTTCTAAGTTGATGTAATAGCCAGTAAGAAGTAGTACAATTCAAGTTTTAGGTATTGAATATTGACTTTTTAGCTGGCTTTGGTGCCTTGGACATGTGCTAGGACCTTAAGATTCTGCATGAAAGGAGGACGAGGAGCCAAGTTGCACGGGAGAATGTGAAAAGTGTTCATATGTAGTAAAAACCCGAGAAATCGGTCCGTTTTCGTCATTTGTTATCGAATCGACTTAAAGCCAGATCGTCACATTGGCCGCTCTTCTCTCTGAAACGGTTGTACTTATCGTCTGCAAAGCTATGTCGCGTGCTGCGGTATGCGGAGACACTAAAAGCACCATAGTAGAACACAGATGAAGCTTCTAAGTTGATGTAATAGCCAGTAAGAAGTAGTACAATTAAAGTTTTAGGTATCGGTTATTGAGTTTTTACCCTTCTTTGGTGCCTTGAACATGAGCTAGGAAATTAAGATTTTGCATGAAAGGAGGACTAGCAGCCGAGTTGCACGGGACAATGTGAAAAGTGTTCATATGTAGTAAAAACCTGAGAAATCCGTCCGTTTTCGTCATTTGTTATCGAATCTACTTAAAGCCAGATCGTCACATTGGGGGCTCTTCTCTCTGAAACGTTTGTACTTATCGTCTGCAAAGCTATGTCGCGTGCTGCAGTATGATGAGACACTAAAAGCACTATAGTAGAACACAGATGAAGCTTCTAAGTTGATGTAATAGCCAGTAAGAAGTAGTACAATTCAACTTTTAGGTATTGAATATTGACTTTTTAGCTGGCTTTGGTGCCTTGGACATGAGCTAGGACCTTAAGATTCTGCATGAAAGGAGGACGAGGATTCAAGTTGCCGGGAGAATGTGAAAAGTGTTCATATGTAGTAAAAACCCGAGAAATCGGTCCGTTTTCGTCATTTGTTATCGAATCGACTTAAAGCCAGATAGTCACATTGGCCGCTCTTCTCTCTGAAACGGTTGTACTTATCGTCTGCAAAGCTATGTCGCGTGCTGCGGTATGCGGAGACACTAAAAGCACCATAGTAGAACACAGATGAAGCTTCTAAGTTGATGTAATAGCCAGGAAGAAGTAGTACAAGTCAAGTTTTAGGTATCGATTATTGACTTTTTAGCTGGCTTTGGTGCCTTGGACATCAGCTAGGACCTTATGATTCTGCATGAAAGGAGGACTAGCAGCCGATTTGCACGGGAGAATGTGAAAAGTGTTCATATGTAGTAAAAACCTGAGAAATCCGTCGGTTTCGTCATTTGTTATTGAATCGACTTAAAGCTAGATCGTCACATTGGCCGCTCTTCTCTCTGAAACGGTTGTACTTACCGATTGCAAAGCTATGTCGCGTGCTGCGGTATGCGGAGACACTAAAAGCACCATAGTAGAACACAGATGAAGCTTCTAAGTTGATGTAATAGCCAGTAAGAAGTAGTACAATTCAAGTTTTAGGTATCGATTATTGACTTTTTAGCTGGCTTTGGTGCCTTGGACATGAGCTAGGTCCTTAACATTCTGCATGAAAGGAGGACTAGCAGCCGAGTTGCACGGGAGAATGTGAAAAGTGTTCATATGTAGTAAAAACCTGAGAAATCCGTCCATTTTCCTCATTTGTTATCGAATCGACTTAAAGCCAGATCGTCACATTGGTCGCTCTTCTCTCTGAAACACTTGTACTTATCCTCTGCAAAGCTATGTCGCGTGCTGCGGTATGCTGAGACACTAAAAGCACCATAGTAGAACACAGATGAAGCTTCTAAGTTGATGTAATAGCCAGTAAGAATTAGTACAATTCAAGTTTTAGGTATTGAATATTGACTTTTTAGCTGGCTTTGGTGCCTTGGACATGAGCTAGGACCTTAAGATTCTGCATGAAAGGAGGACGATTAGCCAAGTTGCACGGGAGAATGTGAAAAGTGTTCATATGTAGTAAAAACCCGAGAAATCGGTCCGTTTTCGTCATTTGTTATCGAATCTACTTAAAGCCAGATCGTCACATTGGCCGTTCTTCTTCTCTGAAACGGTTGTACTTATCGTGTGCAAACCTATGTCGCGTATTGCGGTATGCGGAGACAGTAAAAGCACCATAGTAGAACACAGATGAATCTTCTAAGTTGATGTAATAGCCAGGAAGAAGTAGTGCAATTCAAGTTTTAGGTATCGATTATTGACTTTTTAGCTGGCTTTGGTGCCTTGGACATGAGCTAGGACCTTATGATTCTGCATGAAAGGAGGACTAGCAGCCGATTTGCACGGGAGAATGTGAAAAGTGTTCATATGTAGTAAAAACCTGAGAAATCCTTCCGTTTTCGTCATTTGTTATCGAATCGACGTAAAGCCAGATCGTCACATTGGCCGCTCTTCTCTCTGAAACGGTAGTGCTTATCGTCTGCAAAGCTATGTCGCGTGCTGCGGTATGCGGAGACACTAAAAGCACCATAGTAGAACACAGATGAAGCTTCTAAGTTGATGTAATAGCCAGTAAGAAGTAGTACAATTCAAGTTTTAGGTATCGATTATTGACTTTTTAGCTGGCTTTGGTGCCTTGGACATGAGCTAGGACCTTCAGATTCTGCATGAAAGGAGGACTAGCAGCCGAGTTTCACGGGAGAATGTGAAAAGTGTTCATATGTAGTAAAAACCTGAGAAATCCGTCCGTATTCGTCATTTGTTATCGAATCGACTTAAAGCCAGATCGACACATTGGCCGCTCTTCTCTCTGAAACACTTGTACTTATCGTCTGCAAAGCTATGTCGCGTGCTGCGGTATGCGGAGACACTAAAAGCACCAAAGTAGAACACAGATGAAGCTTCTAAGTTGATGTAATAGCCAGGAAGAAGTAGTACAATTCAAGTTTTAGATAGCGTTTATTGACTTTTTAGCTGTCTTTGGTGCCTTGGACATGAGCTAGGACCTTAACATTCTGCATGAAAGGAGGACTAGCAGCCGATTTGCATGGGAGAATGTGAAAAGTGTTTATATGTAGTAAAAACCCGATAAATCTGTCCGTTTTCGTCATTTGTTATCGAATCGACTTAAAGTCAGATAGACAAATTAGCTGCTCTTCTCTCTGAAACGGTTGTACTTATCGATTGCAAAGCTATGTCGCGTGCTGCGGTATGCGGAGACACTACAAGCACCATAGTAGAACACAGATGAAGCTTCTACGTTGATGTAATAGCCAGTAAGAAATAGTGCAGTTCAAGTTTTAGGTATCGATTATTGACTTTTTAGCTGGCTTTGGTGCCTTGGACATGAGCTAGGACCTTAACATTCTGCATGAAAGGAGGACTAGCAGCCGAGTTGCACGGGAGAATGTGAAAAGTGTTCATATGTAGTAAAAACCTGAGAAATCCGTACGTTTTCGTCATTTGTTATCGAATCGACTTCAAGCCAGATCGTCACATTAGCCGCTCTTCTCTCTGAAACACTTGTACTTATCGTCTGCAAAGCTATGTCGCGTGCTGCGGTATGCTGAGACACTAAAAGCACCATAGTAGAACACAGATGAAGCTTCTAAGTTGATGTAATAGCCAGTAAGAAGTAGTGCAATTCAAGTTTTAGGTATTGAATATTGACTTTTTAGCTGGCTTTGGTGCCTTGGATATGAGCTAGGACCTTAAGATTCTGCATGAAAGGAGGACGACGAGCCAAGTTGCACGGGAGAATGTGAAAAGTGTTCATATGTAGTAAAAACCTGAGAAATCCGTCCATTTTCCCCATTTGTTATCGAATCGACTTAAAGCCAGATCGTCTCATTAGTCGCTCTTCTCTCTGAAACGGTTGTACTTATCGTCTGCAAAGCTATGTCGCGTTCTGCGGTATGCGGAGACAGTAAAAGCACCATCCTAGAACACAGATGATGCTTCTAAGTTGATGTAATAGCCAGTAAGACGTAGTACAATTCAAGTTTTAGGTATCGATTATTGACTTTTTAGCTGGCTTTGGTGCCTTGGACATGAGCTAGGACCTTAAGATTCTGCATGTAAGGAGGACTAGCAGCCGAGTTGCACGGGAGAATGTGAAAAGTGTTCATATGTAGTAAAAACCTGAGAAATCCGTCCGTTTTCGTCATTTGTTATCGAATCGACTTAAAGCCAGATCGTCACATTGGCCGCTCTTCTCTCTGAAACGGTTGTACTTCTCGTCTGCAAAGCTATGTGGCGTTCTGCGGTATGCGGAGACAGTAAAAGCACCATAGTAGAACACAGATGATGCTTCTAAGTTGATGTAATAGCCAGTAAGAAGTAGTACAATTCAAGTTTTAGGTATCGATTATTGACTTTTTAGCTGGCTTTGGTGTCTTGGACATGAGCTAGGACCTTAAGATTCTGCATGTAAGGAGGACTAGCAGCCGAGTTGCACGGGAGAATGTGAAAAGTGTTCATATGTAGTAAAAACCTGAGAAATCCGTCCGTTTTCGTCATTTGTTATCGAATCGACTTAAAGCCAGATCGTCTCATTGGCCGCTCTTCTCTCTGAAACGGTTGTACTTATCGTCTGCAAAGCTATGTCGCGTGCTGCGGTATGCGGAGACACTAAAATCACCATAGTAGAACACAGATGAAGCTTACCAGTTGACGTAATAGCCAGTAAGAAGTAGTACAATTAAAGTTTTAGGTATCGGTTATTGAGTTTTTACCCTTCTTTGGTGCCTTGAACATGAACTAGGAAATTAAGATTTTGCATGAAAGGAGGACTAGCAGCCGAGTTGCACGGGAGAGTGCGACAAGTGTTCACATGTAGTAAAAACCTGAGAAATCCGTCCGTTTTCGTCATTTGTTATCGAATCTACTTAAAGCCAGATCGTCACATTGGGGGCTCTTCTCTCTGAAACGGTTGTACTTATCGTCTGCAAAGCTATGTCGCGTGCTGCAGTATGCTGAGACACTAAAAGCACTATAGTAGAACACAGATGAAGCTTCTAAGTTGATGTAATAGCCAGTAAGAAGTAGTACAATTCAAGTTTTTATAATGAATATTGACTTTTTAGCTGGCTTTGGTGCCTTGGACATGAGCTAGGACCTTACGATTCTGCATGAAAGGAGGACTAGCAGCCGAGTTGCACGGGAGAATGTGAATAGTGTTCATATGTAGTAAAAACCTGAGAAATCGGTCCGTTTTCGTCATTTGTTATCGATCCGACTTAAAGCCAGATCGTCACATTGGCCGCTCTTCTCTCTGAAACGGTTGTACTTATCGTCTGCAAAGCTATGTCGCGTGCTGCGGTATGCGGAGACACTAAAAGCACCATAGTAGAACACAGATGAAGCTTCTAAGTTGATGTAATAGCCAGTAAGAAGTAGTACAATTCAAGTTTTAGGTATCGATTATTGACTTTTTAGCTGGCTTTGGTGCCTTGGACATGAGCTAGGACCTTATGATTCTGCATGAAAGGAGGACTAGCAGCCGATTTGCACGGGAGAATGGGAAAAGTGTTCATATGTAGTAAAAACCTGAGAAATCCGTCGGTTTCGTCATTTGTTATTGAATCGACTTAAAGCTAGATCGTCACATTGGCCGCTCTTCTCTCTGAAACGGTTGTACTTATCGATTGCAAAGCTATGTCGCGTGCTGCGGTATGCGGAGACACTAAAAGCACCATAGTAGAACACAGATGAAGCTTCTAAGTTGATGTAATAGCCAGTAAGAAGTAGTACATTTCAAGTTTTAGGTATCGATTATTGACTTTTTAGCTGGCTTTGGTGCCTTGGACATGAGCTAGGACCTTAAGATTCTGCATGAAAGGAGGACTAGCAGCCGAGTTGCACGGGAGAATGTGAAAAGTGTTCATCTGTAGTAAAAACCTGAGAAATCCGTCCATTTTCCTCATTTGTTATCGAATCGACTTAAAGGCAGATCGTCACATTGGTCGCTCTTCTCTCTGAAACACTTGTACTTATCCTCTGCAAAGCTATGTCGCGTGCTGCGGTATGCTGAGACACTAAAAGCACCATAGTAGAACACAGATGAAGCTTCTAAGTTGATGTAATAGCCAGTAAGAAGTAGTACAATTCAAGTTTTAGGTATTGAATATTGACTTTTTAGCTGGCTTTGGTGCCTTGGACATGAGCTAGGTTCTTAAGATTCTGCATGAAAGGAGGACGAGGAGCCAAGTTGCACGGGAGAATGTGAAAAGTGTTCATATGTAGTAAAAACCCGAGAAATCGGTCCGTTTTCGTCATTTGTTATCGAATCGACTTAAAGCCAGATCGTCTCATTGGTCGCTCTTCTCTCTGAAACGGTTGTACTTATCGTCTGCAAAGCTATGTCGCGTGCTGCGGTATGCGGAGACACTAAAATCACCATAGTAGAACACCGATGAAGCTTATAAGTTGATGTAATAGCCAGTAAGATGTAGTACAATTCAAGTTTTAGGTATCGATTATTGACTTTTCAGCTGGCTTTGGTACCTTGGACATGAGCTAGGACCTTAAGATTCTGCATGAAAGGAGGACTAGCAGCCGCGTTGCACGGGAGAATGTGAAAAGTGTTCATATGTAGTAAAAACCTGAGACATCCGTCCGTTTACGTCATTTGTTATCGAATCGACTTAAAGCCAGATCGTCTCATTGGCTGCTCTTCTCTCTGAAACGGTTGTACTTATCGTCTGCGAAGCTATGTCGCGTGCTGCGGTATGCGGAGACACTAAAATCACCATAGTAGAACACAGATGAAGCATCTAAGTTGATGTAATAGCCAGTAAGATGTAGTACAATTCAAGTTTTAGGTATCGATTATTGACTTTTCAGCTGGCTTTGGTACCTTGGACATGAGCTAGGACCTTAAGATTCTGCATGAAAGGAGGACTAGCAGCCGAGTTGCACGGGAGAATGTGAAAAGTGTTCATATGTAGTAAAAATATGAGAAATCCGTCCGTTTTCGTCATTTGTTATCGAATCGACTTAAAGCCAGATCGTCACATTGGCCGCTCTTCTCTCTGAAACACTTGTACTTATCGTCTGCAAAGCTATGTCGCGTGCTGCGGTATGCGGAGACACTAAAAGCACTATAGTAGAACACAGATGAAGCTTCTACGTTGATGTAATAGCCAGTAAGAAATAGTACAGTTCAAGTTTTAGGTATCGATTATTGACTTTTTAGCTGGCTTTCGTGCCTTGGACATGAGCTAGGACCTTAACATTCTGCATGAAAGGAGGACTAGCAGCCGAGTTGCACGGGAGAATGTGAAAACTGTTCATATGTAGTAAAAACCTGAGAAATCCATACGTTTCGTCATTTGTTATCGAATCGACTTAAAGCCAGATCGTCACATTGGCCGCTCTTCTCTCTGAAACACTTGTACTTATCGTCTGCAAAGCTATGTCGCGTGCTGCGGTATGCTGAGACACTAAAAGCACCATAGTAGAACACAGATGAAGCTTCTAAGTTGATGTAATAGCCAGTAAGAAGTAGTGCAATTCAAGTTTTAGGTATTGAATATTGACTTTTTAGCTGGCTTTGGTGCCTTGGATATGAGCTAGGACCTTAAGATTCTGCATGAAAGGAGGACGAGGAGCCAAGTTGCACGGGAGGATGTGAAAAGTGTTCATATGTAGTAAAAACCTGAGAAATCGGTCCGTTTTCGTCACTTGTTATCGAATCGACTTAAAGCCAGATCGTCACATTGGCCGCTCTTCTCTCTGAAACGGTTGTACTTATCGTCTGCAAAGCTATGTCGCGTGCTGCGGTATGCGGAGACACTAAAATCACCATAGTAGAACACAGATGAAGCTTACAAGTTGATGTAATAGCCAGTAAGAAGTAGTACAATTCAAGTTTTAGGTATCGATTATTGACTTTTCAGCTGGCATTGGTACCTTGGACATGAGCTAGAACCTTAAGATTCTGCATGAAAGGAGGACTAGCAGCCGAGTTTCACGGGAGAATGTGAAAAATGTTCATATGTAGAAAAAACCTGAGACATCCGTCCGTTTACTTCATTTGTTATCGAATATACTTAAAGCCAGATCGTCACATTGGCCGACCTTCTCTCTGAGACGGTTGTACTTATCGTCTGCAAAGCTATGCCACGTGCTGCGGTATGCGGAGACAGTAAAAGCTCCATAGTAGAACACAGATGAAGCTTCTAAGTTGATGTAATAGCCAGTAAGAAGTAGTACAATTCAAGTTTTAGGTATCGATTATTGACTTTTTAGCTGGCTTTGGTGCCTTGGACATGAGCTAGGACCTTAAGCTTCTGCATGAAAGGAGGATTAGCAGCGGAGTTGCACGGGAGAATATGAAAAGTGTTCATATGTAGTAAAAACCTAGAATTCCGTCCGTTTTCGTCATTTGTTATCGAATCTTCTTCAAGCCAGGTCGTCACATTGGCCGCTCTTCTCTCTGAAACGGTTGTACTTATCGTCTGCAAATCTATGTCGCGTGCTGCGGTATGCGGACACACTAAAAGCACCACAGTAGAACATAGATGAAGCTTCTAAGTTGATGTAATAGCCAGTAAGAAGTAGTACAATTCAAGTTTTAGGTATCGGTTATTGACTTTTTACCCTTCTTTGGTGCCTTGGACATCAGCTAGCAAATTAAAATTTTGCATGAAGGAGGACTAGCAGCCGTGTTGCACGGGAGAATGTGAATAGTGTACATATGTAGTAAAAACCTGAGACATCCGTCCGTTTTCGTCATTTGTTATCGAATCGACTTAAAGCCAGATCGTCACATTGGCCGCTCTTCTCTCTGAAACGGTTGTACTTATCGTCTGCAAAGCTATGTGGCGTTCTGCGGTATGCGGAGACACTAAAAGCACCATAGTAGAACACAGATGATGCTTCTAAGTTGATGTAATAGCCAGTAAGAAGTAGTACAATTCAAGTTTTTGGTATCGATTATTGACTTTTTAGCTGGTTTGGTGCCTTGGACATGAGCTAGGACCTTAAGATTCTCCATGTAAGGAGGACTAGCAGCCGAGTTGCACGGGAGAATGTGAAAAGTGTTCATATGTAGTAGAAAACCTGAGAAATCCGTCCGTTTTCGTCATTTGTTATCGAATCGACTTAAAGCCAGATCGTCACATTGGCCGCTCTTCTCTCTGAAACACTTGTACTTATCGTCTGCAAATCTTTGTCGCCTGCTGCGGTATGCGGAGACACTAAAAGCACCATAGGAGAACACAGATTAAGCTTCTAAGTTGATGTAATACAAAGGAATAAGTAGTACAATTCAAGTTTTAGGTATCGATTATTGACTTTTTAGCTGGCTTTGGTGCCTTGGACATGAGCTAGGACCTTAACATTCTGCATGAAAGGAGGACTAGCAACCGATTTGCACGGGAGAATGTGAAAAGTCTTCACATGTATTAAAAACCCGAGAAATCCGTCCGTATTCGTCATTTGTTATCGAATCGACTTAAAGCCAGATCGTCACATTGGCCGCTCTTCTCTCTGATACGGTTGTACTTATCGTCTGCAAAGCTATGTCGCGTGCTGCGGTATGCGGAGACACAAAAAGCACCATAGTAGAACACAGATGAAGCTACTAAGTTGATGTAATACCCAGTAAGAAGTAGTACAATTCAAGTTTTAGGTATCGATTATTGAATTTTTAGCTGGCTTTGGTGCCTTGGACATGAGCTAGGACCTTAAGATTCTGCATGAAAGGAGGACTAGCAGCCGAGTTGCACGGGAGAATGTGAAAAGTGTTCATACGTAGTAAAAACATGAGAAATCCGTCCGTTTTCGTCATTAGTTATCGAATCGACTTCAAGCCAGATCGTCACATTGGCCGCTCTTCTCTCTAAAAAAGTTGTACTTATCGTCTGCAAAGCTATGTCGTGTGCTGCGGTATGCGGACACACTAAAAGCACCATAGTAGAACACAGATGAAGCTTCTAAGTTGATGTAATAGCCAGTAAGAAGTAGTACAATTCAAGTTTTAAGTATCGGTTATTGTCTTTTTACCCTTCTTTGGTGCCTTGGACATGAGCTAGGAAATTAAGATTTTGCATGAAGGAGGACTAGCAGCCGAGTTGCACGGGAGAATGTGAATAGTGTTCATATGTAGTAAAAACCTGAGACATCCGTCCGTTTTCGTCATTTGTTATCGAATCGACTTAAAGCCAGATCGTCACATTGGCCGCTCTTCTCTCTGAAACGGTTGTACTTATCGTCTGCAAAGCTATGTCGCGTGCTGCGGTATGCGGAGACAGTAAAAGCTCCATAGTAGAAGACAGATGAAGCTTCTAAGTTGATGTAATAGCCTGTAAGAAGTAGTACAATTCAAGTTTTAGGTATCGATTATTGACTTTTTAGCTGGCTTTGGTGCCTTGGACATGAGCTAGGACCTTAAGCTTCTGCATGAAAGGAGGATTAGCAGCGCAGTTGCACGGGAGAATATGAAAAGTGTTCATATGTAGTAAAAACCTAGAATTCCGTCCGTTTTCGTCATTTGTTATCGAATCTTCTTCAAGCCAGGTCGTCACATTGGCCGCTCTTCTCTCTGAAACGGTTGTACTTATCGTCTGCAAAGCTATGTCGCGTGCTGCGGTATGCGGACATACTAAAAGCACCATAGTAGAACAGAGATGAAGCTTCTAAGTTGATGTAATAGCCAGTAAGAAGTAGTACAATTCAAGTTTTAGGTATCGGTTATTGACTTTTTACCCTTCTTTGGTGCCTTGGACATCAGCTAGGAAATTAAGATTTTGCATGAAGGAGGACTAGCAGCCGTGTTGCACGGGAGAATGTGAATAGTGTTCATATGTAGTAAAAACCTGAGACATCCGTCCGTTTTCGTCATTTGTTATCGAATCGACTTAAAGCCAGATCGTCACATTGGCCGCTCTTCTCTCTGAAACGGTTGTACTTATCGTCTGCAAAGCTATGTGGCGTTCTGCGGTATGCGGCGACACTAAAAGCACCATAGTAGAACACAGATGATGCTTCTAAGTTGATGTAATAGCCAGTAAGAAGTAGTACAATTCAAGTTTTAGGTATCGATTATTGACTTTTTAGCTGGTTTGGTGCCTTGGACATGAGCTAGGACCTTAAGATTCTCCATGTAAGGAGGACTAGCAGCCGAGTTGCACGGGAGAATGTGAAAAGTGTTCATATGTAGTAGAAAACCTGAGAAATCCGTCCGTTTTCGTCATTTGTTATAGAATCGACTTAAAGCCAGATCGTCACATTGGCCGCTCTTCTCTCTGAAACACTTGTACTTATCGTCTGCAAATCTTTGTCGCCTGCTGCGGTATGCGGAGACACTAAAAGCACCATAGGAGAACACAGATTAAGCTTCTAAGTTGATGTAATACAAAGGAATAAGTAGTACAATTCAAGTTTTAGGTATCGATTATTGACTTTTTAGCTGGCTTTGGTGCCTTGGACATGAGCTAGGACCTTAACATTCTGCATGAAAGGAGGACTAGCAACCGATTTGCACGGGAGAATGTGAAAAGTCTTCACATGTATTAAAAACCCGAGAAATCCGTCCGTATTCGTCATTTGTTATCGAATCGACTTAAAGCCAGATCGTCACATTGGCCGCTCTTCTCTCTGATACGGTTGTACTTATCGTCTGCAAAGCTATGTCGCGTGCTGCGGTATGTGGAGACACAAAAAGCACCATAGTAGAACACAGAAGAAGCTACTAAGTTGATGTAATACCCAGTAAGAAGTAGTACAATTCAAGTTTTAGGTATCGATTATTGAATTTTTAGCTGGCTTTGGTGCCTTGGACATGAGCTAGGACCTTAAGATTCTGCATGAAAGGAGGACTAGCAGCCGAGTTGCACGGGAGAATGTGAAAAGTGTTCATACGTAGTAAAAACATGAGAAATCCGTCCGTTTTCGTCATTAGTTATCGAATCGACTTCAAGCCAGATCGTCACATTGGCCGCTCTTCTCTCTAAAAAAGTTGTACTTATCGTCTGCAAAGCTATGTCGTGTGCTGCGGTATGCGGACACACTAAAAGCACCATAGTAGAACACAGATGAAGCTTCTAAGTTGATGTAATAGCCAGTAAGAAGTAGTACAATTCAAGTTTTAAGTATCGGTTATTGTCTTTTTACCCTTCTTTGGTGCCTTGGACATGAGCTAGGAAATTAAGATTTTGCATGAAGGAGGACTAGCAGCCGAGTTGCACGGGAGAATGTGAATAGTGTTCATATGTAGTAAAAACCTGAGACATCCGTCCGTTTTCGTCATTTGTTATCGAATCGACTTAAAGCCAGATCGTCACATTGGCCGCTCTTCTCTCTGAAACGGTTGTACTTATCGTCTGCAAAGCTATGTCGCGTGCTGCGGTATGCGGAGACAGTAAAAGCTCCATAGTAGAAGACAGATGAAGCTTCTAAGTTGATGTAATAGCCTGTAAGAAGTAGTACAATTCAAGTTTTAGGTATCGATTATTGACTTTTTAGCTGGCTTTGGTGCCTTGGACATGAGCTAGGACCTTAAGCTTCTGCATGAAAGGAGGATTAGCAGCGCAGTTGCACGGGAGAATATGAAAAGTGTTCATATGTAGTAAAAACCTAGAATTCCGTCCGTTTTCGTCATTTGTTATCGAATCTTCTTCAAGCCAGGTCGTCACATTGGCCGCTCTTCTCTCTGAAACGGTTGTACTTATCGTCTGCAAAGCTATGTCGCGTGCTGCGGTATGCGGACATACTAAAAGCACCATAGTAGAACAGAGATGAAGCTTCTAAGTTGATGTAATAGCCAGTAAGAAGTAGTACAATTCAAGTTTTAGGTATCGGTTATTGACTTTTTACCCTTCTTTGGTGCCTTGGACATCAGCTAGGAAATTAAGATTTTGCATGAAGGAGGACTAGCAGCCGTGTTGCACGGGAGAATGTGAATAGTGTTCATATGTAGTAAAAACCTGAGACATCCGTCCGTTTTCGTCATTTGTTATCGAATCGACTTAAAGCCAGATCGTCACATTGGCCGCTCTTCTCTCTGAAACGGTTGTACTTATCGTCTGCAAAGCTATGTGGCGTTCTGCGGTATGCGGCGACACTAAAAGCACCATAGTAGAACACAGATGATGCTTCTAAGTTGATGTAATAGCCAGTAAGAAGTAGTACAATTCAAGTTTTAGGTATCGATTATTGACTTTTTAGCTGGTTTGGTGCCTTGGACATGAGCTAGGACCTTAAGATTCTCCATGTAAGGAGGACTAGCAGCCGAGTTGCACGGGAGAATGTGAAAAGTGTTCATATGTAGTAGAAAACCTGAGAAATCCGTCCGTTTTCGTCATTTGTTATCGAATCGACTTAAAGCCAGATCGTCACATTGGCCGCTCTTCTCTCTGAAACACTTGTACTTATCGTCTGCAAATCTTTGTCGCCTGCTGCGGTATGCGGAGACACTAAAAGCACCATAGGAGAACACAGATTAAGCTTCTAAGTTGATGTAATACAAAGGAATAAGTAGTACAATTCAAGTTTTAGGTATCGATTATTGACTTTTTAGCTGGCTTTGGTGCCTTGGACATGAGCTAGGACCTTAACATTCTGCATGAAAGGAGGACTAGCAACCGATTTGCACGGGAGAATGTGAAAAGTCTTCACATGTATTAAAAACCCGAGAAATCCGTCCGTATTCGTCATTTGTTATCGAATCGACTTAAAGCCAGATCGTCACATTGGCCGCTCTTCTCTCTGATACGGTTGTACTTATCGTCTGCAAAGCTATGTCGCGTGCTGCGGTATGCGGAGACACTAAAAGCACCATAGTAGAACACAGATGAAGCTACTAAGTTGATGTAATACCCAGTAAGAAGTAGTACAATTCAAGTTTTAGGTATCGATTATTGAATTTTTAGCTGGCTTTGGTGCCTTGGACATGAGCTAGGACCTTAAGATTCTGCATGAAAGGAGGACTAGCAGCCGAGTTGCACGGGAGAATGTGAAAAGTGTTCATACGTAGTAAAAACATGAGAAATCCGTCCGTTTTCGTCATTAGTTATCGAATCGACTTCAAGCCAGATCGTCACATTGGCCGCTCTTCTCTCTAAAAAAGTTGTACTTATCGTCTGCAAAGCTATGTCGTGTGCTGCGGTATGCGGACACACTAAAAGCACCATAGTAGAACACAGATGAAGCTTCTAAGTTGATGTAATAGCCAGTAAGAAGTAGTACAATTCAAGTTTTAAGTATCGGTTATTGTCTTTTCACCCTTCTTTGGTGCCTTGGACATGAGCTAGGAAATTAAGATTTTGCATGAAGGAGGACTAGCAGCCGAGTTGCACGGGAGAATGTGAATAGTGTTCATATGTAGTAAAAACCTGAGACATCCGTCCGTTTTCGTCATTTGTTATCGAATCGACTTAAAGCCAGATCGTCACATTGGCCGCTCTTCTCTCTGAAACGGTTGTACTTATCGTCTGCAAAGCTATGTCGCGTGCTGCGGTATGCGGAGACAGTAAAAGCTCCATAGTAGAAGACAGATGAAGCTTCTAAGTTGATGTAATAGCCAGTAAGAAGTAGTACAATTCAAGTTTTAGGTATCGATTATTGACTTTTTAGCTGGCTTTGGTGCCTTGGACATGAGCTAGGACCTTAAGCTTCTGCATGAAAGGAGGATTAGCAGCGCAGTTGCACGGGAGAATATGAAAAGTGTTCATATGTAGTAAAAACCTAGAATTCCGTCCGTTTTCGTCATTTGTTATCGAATCTTCTTCAAGCCAGGTCGTCACATTGGCCGCTCTTCTCTCTGAAACGGTTGTACTTATCGTCTGCAAAGCTATGTCGCGTGCTGCGGTATGCGGACACACTAAAAGCACCATAGTAGAACACAGATGAAGCTTCTAAGTTGATGTAATAGCCAGTAAGAAGTAGTACAATTCAAGTTTTAGGTATCGGTTATTGACTTTTTACCCTTCTTTGGTGCCTTGGACATCAGCTAGGAAATTAAGATTTTGCATGAAGGAGGACTAGCAGCCGTGTTGCACGGGAGAATGTGAATAGTGTTCATATGTAGTAAAAACCTGAGACATCCGTCCGTTTTCGTCATTTGTTATCGAATCGACTTAAAGCCAGATCGTCACATTGGCCGCTCTTCTCTCTGAAACGGTTGTACTTATCGTCTGCAAAGCTATGTGGCGTTCTGCGGTATGCGGAGACACTAAAAGCACCATAGTAGAACACAGATGATGCTTCTAAGTTGATGTAATAGCCGGTAAGAAGTAGTACAATTCAAGTTTTAGGTATCGATTATTGACTTTTTAGCTGGCTTTGGTGCCTTGGACATGAGCTAGGACCTTAAGATTCTGCATGTAAGGAGGACTAGCAGCCGAGTTGCACGGGAGAATGTGAAAAGTGTTCATATGTAGTAGAAAACCTGAGAAATCCGTCCGTTTTCGTCATTTGTTATCGAATCGACTTAAAGTCAGATCGTCACATTGGCCGCTCTTCTCTCTGAAACACTTGTACTTATCGTCTGCAAAGCTTTGTCGCGTGCTGCGGTATGCGGAGACACTAAAAGCACCATAGTAGAACACAGATGAAGCTTCTAAGTTGATGTAATCCAAAGGAAGAAGTAGTACAATTCAAGTTTTAGGTATTGATTATTGACTTTTTAGCTGGCTTTGGTGCCTTGGACATGAGCTAGGACCTTAACATTCTGCATGAAAGGAGGACTAGCAGCCGATTTGCACGGGAGAATGTGAAAAGTCTTCACATGTAGTAAAAACCCGAGAAATCTGTCCGTATTCGTCATTTGTTATCGAATCGACTTAAAGCCAGATCGTCACATTGGCCGCTCTTCTCTCTGAAACGGTTGTACTTATCGATTGCAAAACTATGTCGCGTGCTGCTGTATGCGAAGACAGTAAAAGCACCATAATAGAACACAGATGAAGCTTCTAAGTTGATGTAATAGCCAGTAAGAAGTAGTACAATTCAAGTTTTAGGTATCGATTATTGAATTTTTAGCTGGCTTTGGTGCCTTGGACATGAGCTAGGACCTTAAGATTCTGCATGAAAGGAGGACTAGCAGCCGAGTTGCACGGGAGAATGTGAAAAGTGTTCATACGTAGTAAAAACATGAGAAATCCGTCCGTTTTCGTCATTAGTTATCGAATCGACTTCAAGCCAGATCGTCACATTGGCCGCTCTTCTCTCTAAAAAAGTTGTACTTATCGTCTGCAAAGCTATGTCGTGTGCTGCGGTATGCGGACACACTAAAAGCACCATAGTAGAACACAGATGAAGCTTCTAAGTTGATGTAATAGCCAGTAAGAAGTAGTACAATTCAAGTTTTAAGTATCGGTTATTGTCTTTTTACCCTTCTTTGGTGCCTTGGACATGAGCTAGGAAATTAAGATTTTGCATGAAGGAGGACTAGCAGCCGAGTTGCACGGGAGAATGTGAATAGTGTTCATATGTAGTAAAAACCTGAGACATCCGTCCGTTTTCGTCATTTGTTATCGAATCGACTTAAAGCCAGATCGTCACATTGGCCGCTCTTCTCTCTGAAACGGTTGTACTTATCGTCTGCAAAGCTATGTCGCGTGCTGCGGTATGCGGAGACAGTAAAAGCTCCATAGTAGAAGACAGATGAAGCTTCTAAGTTGATGTAATAGCCAGTAAGAAGTAGTACAATTCAAGTTTTAGGTATCGATTATTGACTTTTTAGCTGGCTTTGGTGCCTTGGACATGAGCTAGGACCTTAAGCTTCTGCATGAAAGGAGGATTAGCAGCGCAGTTGCACGGGAGAATATGAAAAGTGTTCATATGTAGTAAAAACCTAGAATTCCGTCCGTTTTCGTCATTTGTTATCGAATCTTCTTCAAGCCAGGTCGTCACATTGGCCGCTCTTCTCTCTGAAACGGTTGTACTTATCGTCTGCAAAGCTATGTCGCGTGCTGCGGTATGCGGACACACTAAAAGCACCATAGTAGAACACAGATGAAGCTTCTAAGTTGATGTAATAGCCAGTAAGAAGTAGTACAATTCAAGTTTTAGGTATCGGTTATTGACTTTTTACCCTTCTTTGGTGCCTTGGACATCAGCTAGGAAATTAAGATTTTGCATGAAGGAGGACTAGCAGCCGTGTTGCACGGGAGAATGTGAATAGTGTTCATATGTAGTAAAAACCTGAGACATCCGTCCGTTTTCGTCATTTGTTATCGAATCGACTTAAAGCCAGATCGTCACATTGGCTGCTCTTCTCTCTGAAACGGTTGTACTTATCGTCTGCAAAGCTTTGTCGCGTGCTGCGGTATGCGGAGACACTAAAAGCACCATAGTAGAACACAGATGAAGCTTCTAAGTTGATGTAATAGCCAGTAAGAAGTAGTACAATTAAAGTTTTAGGTATCGGTTATTGACTTTTTACCCTTCTTTGTGCTTTGGACATGAGCCAGGAATTAAGATTTTGCATGAAGGAGGGCTAGCAGCCGAGTTGCACGGGAGAATGTGAAAGGTGTTCATATGTAGTAAAAACCTGAGATATCCGTCCGTTTTCGTCATTTGTTATCGAATCGACTTAAAGCCAGATCGTCACATTGGCTGCTCTTCTCTCTGAAACGGTTGTACTTATCGTCTGCAAAGCTATGTGGCGTTCTGCGGTATGCGGAGACACTAAAAGCACCATAGTAGAACACAGATGATGCTTCTAAGTTGATGTAATAGCCGGTAAGAAGTAGTACAATTCAAGTTTTAGGTATCGATTATTGACTTTTTAGCTGGCTTTGGTGCCTTGGACATGAGCTAGGACCTTAAGATTCTGCATGAAAGGAGGAGTAGCAGCCGATTTGCACGGGAGAATGTGAAAAGTGTTCATATGTAGTAAAAACATGAGAAATCCGTCCGTTTTCGTCATTTGTTATCGAATCGACTTAAAGCCAGATCGTCACATTGGCCGCATTCTCTCTGAAACGGTTGTACTTATCGTCTGCAAAGCTATGTCGCGTGCTGCGGTATGCGGAGACACTAAAAGCACCATAGTAGAACACAGATGAAGCTTCTAAGTTGATGTAATAGCCAGTAAGAAGTAGTATAATTCAAGTTTTAGGTATCGATTATTGACTTTTTAACTATCTTTTGTGCCTTGCACATGAGCTAGGACCTTAAGATTCTGCATGAACGGAGGATTAGCAGCGGAGTTGCACGGGAGAATGTGAAAAGTGTTCATATGTAGTAAAAACCTGAGACATCCGTCCGATTTCGTCATTTGTTATCGAATCGACTTAAAGCCAGATCGTCACATTGGCCGCTCTTCTCTCTGAAACGGTTGTACTTATCGTCTGCAAAGCTATGTCGCGTGCTGCGGTATGCTGAGACACTAAAAGCACCATAGTAGAACACAGATCAAGCTTCTAAGTTGATGTAATAGCCAGTAAGAACTAGTACAATTCAAGTTTTAGGTATTGAATATTGAATTTTTAGCTGGATTTGGTGCCTTGGACATGAGCTAGGACCTTAATATTCTGCATGAATGGAGGACTAGCAGCCGAGTTGCACGGGAGAATGTGAAAAGTCTTCAAATGTAGTAAAAACCTGAGAAATACGTCCGTTTTCGTCATTTGTTATCGAATCGACTTAAAGCCAGATCGTCACATTGGCCGCTCTTCTCTCTAAAACGGTTGTACTTATCGATTGCAAAGCTATGTCGCGTGCTGCGGTATGCGGAGACACTAAAAGCACCATAGTAGAACACAGATGAAGCTTCTAAGTTGATGTAATAGCCAGTAAGATGTAGTACAATTCAAGTTTTAGGTATTCAATATTGAATTTTTAGCTGGCTTTGGTGCCTTGGACATGAGCTAGGACCTTAGGATTCTGCATGAAAGGAGGATTAGCAGCTGAGATGCACGGGAGAATATGAAAAGTGTTCATATGTAGTAAAAACCTGAGAAATCCGTCCGTTTTCGTCATTTGTTATCGAATCAACTTAAAGCTAGATCGTCACATTGGCCGCTCTTCTCTCTGAAACGGTTGTACTTATCGTCTGCAAAGCTATGTCGCGTGCTGCGGTATGCTGAGACACTATGAGCACCATAGTAGAACACAGATGAAGCTTCTAAGTTGATGTAATTTCCAGTAAGAAGTAGTACAATTCAAGTTTTAGGTATTCAATATTGAATTTTTAGCTGGCTTTGGTGCCTTGGACATGACCTAGGGCTTAAGATTCTGCATGAAAGGAGGACTAGCAGCCCTGTTGCACGGGAGAATGTGAAAAGTGTTCATATGTAGTAAAAACCTGAGAAATCCGTCCGTTTTCGTCATTTGTTATCGAATCGACTTAAAGCCAGATCGACACATTGGCCGCTCTTCTCTCTGAAACGGTTGTACTTATCGTCTGCAAAGCTATGTCGCGTACTGCGGTATGCGGAGACACTCAAAGCACCATAGTAGAACACAGATGAAGCTTCTAAGTTGATGTAATAGCCAGTAAGAAGTAGTACAATTCAAGTTTTAGGTATCGATTATTGACTTTTTAGCTGGCTTTGGTGCCTTGGACATGAGCTAGGACCTTAAGTTTCTGCATGGAAGGAGGATTAGCAGCGGAGTTGCACGGGAGAATATGAAAAGTGTTCATATGTAGTAAAAACCTGAGACATCCGTCCGTTTTCGTCATTTGTTATCGAATCGACTTAAAGCCAGATCGGAACATTGGCCGCTCTTCTCTCTGAAACGGTTGTACTTATCGTCTGCAAAGCTATGTCGCGTGCTGCGGCATGCTGAGACACTAAAAGCACCATAGCAGAACACAGATGAAGCTTCTAAGTTGATGTAATAGCCAGTAAGAAGTAGTACAATTCAAGTTTTAGGTATTGAATATTGACTTTTTAGCTGGCTTTGGTGCCTTGGACTTGAGCTAGGACCTTAAGATTCTGCATGAAAGGAGGACTAGCAGTCGAGTTGCACAGGAGAATGTGAAAAGTGTTCATATGTAGTAAAAACCTGAGAAATCCGTCCGTTTTCGTCATTTGTTATCGAATCGACTTAAAGCCAGATCGGAACATTGGCCGCTCTTCTCTCTGAAACGGTTGTACTTGTCGTCTGCAAAGCTATGTCGCGTGCTGCGGTATGCGGAGACACTAAAAGCACCATAGTAGAACACAGATGAAGCTTCTAAGTTGATGTAATAGCCAGTAAGAAGTAGTACAATTCAAGTTTTAGGTATCGTTTATTGACTTTTTAGCTGGCTTTGGTGCCTTGGACATGAGCTAGGACCTTAACATTCTGCATGAAAGGAGGACTAGCAGCCGAGTTGCACGGGAGAATGTGAAAAGTGTTCATATTTAGTAAAAACCTGAGAAATCCGTCCGTTTTCGTCATTTGTTATCGAATCGACTTAAAGCCAGATCGTCACATTGGCCGCTCTTCTCTCCAAAACACTTGTACTTATCGTCTGCAAAGCTATGTCGCGTGCTACGGTATGCTGATACACTAAAAGCACCATAGTAGAACACAGATGAAGCTTCTATGTTGATGTAATAGCCAGGAAGAAGTAGTACAATTCAAGTTTTAGTTATCGATTATTGACCTTTTAGCTGGCTTTGGTGCCTTGGACATGAGCTAGGACCTTAACATTCTGCATGAAAATAGGAATAGCAGCCGATTTGCACGGGAGAATGTGAAAAGTGTTCATATGTAGTAAAAACCTGAGGAATCCGTCCGTTTTCGTCATTTGTTATCGAATCGACTTAAAGCCAGATCGTCACATTGGCCGCTCTTCTCTCTCAAACGGTTGTACTTATCGATTGCAAAGCTATGTCGCGTGCTGCGGTATGCGGAGACACTAAAAGCACCATAGTAGAACACAGATGAAACTTCTAAGTTGATGTAATAGCCAGTAAGAAGTAGTACAATACAAGTTTTAGTTATCGATTATTGACGTTTTAGCTGGCTTTGGTGCCTTGGACATGAGCTAGGACCTTAAGATTCTGCATGAAACTAGGACTAGCAGCCGAGTTGCACGGGAAAATGTGAAAAGTGTTCAAATGTAGTAAAAACCTGAAAAATCCGACCGTTTTCGTCATTTGTTATCGAATCGACTTAAAGTCAGATCGTCAGATTGGCCGCTCTTCTCTCTGAAACGCTCGTAGTTATCGTCTGCAAAGCTATGTCGCGTGCTGCGGTATGCGGAGACACTAAAAGCACCATAGTAGAACACAGATCAAGCTTCTAAGTTGATGTAATAGCCAGTAAGAAGTAGTACAATTCAAGTTTTAGGTATTGAATATTGAATTTTTAGCTGGCTTTGGTGCCTTGGACATGAGCTAGGACCTTAATATTCTGCATGAATGGAGGACTAGCAGCCGAGTTGCACGGGAGAATGTGATAAGTCTTCAAATGTAGTAAAAACCTGAGAAATACGTCCGTTTTCGTCATTTGTTATCGAATCGACTTAAAGCCAGATCGTCACATTGGCCGCTCTTCTCTCTGAAACGGTTGTACTTATCGATTGCAAAGCTATGTCGCGTGCTGCGGTATGAGGAGACACTAAAAGCACTATAGTAGAACACAGATGAAGCTTCTAAGTTGATGTAATAGCCAGTAAGAAGTAGTACAATTCAAGTTTTAGGTATTCAATATTGAATTTTTAGCTGGCTTTGGTGCCTTGGACATGAGCTAGGACCTTAGGATTCTGCATGAAAGGAGGATTAGCAGCGGAGATGCACGGGAGAATATGAAAAGTGTTCATATGTAGTAAAAACCTGAGAAATCCGTCCGTTTTCGTCATTTGTTATCGAATCAACTTAAAGCTAGATCGTCACATTGGCCGCTCTTCTCTCTGAAACGGTTGTACTTATCGTCTGCAAAGCTATGTCGCGTGCTGCGGTATGCTGAGACACTATGAGCACCATAGTAGAACACAGATGAAGCTTCTAAGTTGATGTAATTTCCAGTAAGAAGTAGTACAATTCAAGTTTTAGGTATTCAATATTGAATTTTTAGCTGGCTTTGGTGCCTTGGACATGACCTAGGGCTTAAGATTCTGCATGAAAGGAGGACTAGCAGCCCTGTTGCACGGGAGAATGTGAAAAGTGTTCATATGTAGTAAAAACCTGAGAAATCCGTCCGTTTTCGTCATTTGTTATCGAATCGACTTAAAGCCAGATCGACACATTGGCCGCTCTTCTCTCTGAAACGGTTGTACTTATCGTCTGCAAAGCTATGTCGCGTACTGCGGTATGCGGAGACACTAAAAGCACCATAGTAGAACACAGATGAAGCTTCTAAGTTGATGTAATAGCCAGTAAGAAGTAGTACAATTCAAGTTTTAGGTATCGATTATTGACTTTTTAGCTGGCTTTGGTGCCTTGGACATGAGCTAGGACCTTAAGTTTCTGCATGGAAGGAGGATTAGCAGCGGAGTTGCACGGGAGAATGTGAAAAGTGTTCATATGTAGTAAAAACCTGAGACATCCGTCCGTTTTCGTCATTTGTTATCGAATCGACTTAAAGCCAGATCGGAACATTGGCCGCTCTTCTCTCTGAAACGGTTGTACTTATCGTCTGCAAAGCTATGTCGCGTGCTGCGGTATGCGGAGACAGTAAAAGCACCATAGTAGAACACAGATGAAGCTTCTAAGTTGATGTAATAGCCAGTAAGAAGTAGTACAATTCAAATTTTAGGTATTCAATATTGAATTTTTAGCTGGCTTTGGTGCCTTGGACATGAGCTAGGACCTTAACATTCTGCATGAAAGGAGGACTAGCAGCCGATTTGCACGGGAGAATGTGAAAAGTCTTAACATGTAGTAAAAACCCGAGAAATCCGTCCGTTTTCGTCATTTGTTATCGAATAGACTTAAAGCCAGATCGTCACATTGGCCGCTCTTCTCTCTGAAACGGTTGTACTTATCGATTGCAAAGCTATGTCGCGTGCTGCGGTATGCGGACACACTAAAAGCACCATAGTAGAACACAGATGAAGCTTCTAAGTTGATGTAATAGCCAGTAAGAAGTAGTACAATTCAAGTTTTAGGTATCGATTATTGACTTTTTAGCTGGCTTTGGTGCCTTGGACATGAGCTAGGACCTTAAGATTCTGCATGAAAGGAGGACTAGCAGCCGAGTTGCACGGGAGAATGTGAAAAGTGTTTATACGTAGTAAAAACCTGAGAAATCCGTCCGTTTTCGTCATTAGTTATCGAATCGACTTCAAGCCAGATCGTCACATTGGCAGCTCTTCTCTCTGAAAAAGTTGTACTTATCGTCTGCAAAGCTATGTCGCGTGCTGCGGTATGCGGACACACTAGAAGCACCATAGTAGAACACAGATGAAGCTTCTAAGTTGATGTAATAGCCAGTAAGAAGTAGTACAATTCAAGTTTTAGGTATCGGTTATTGTCTTTTTACCCTTCTTTGGTGCCTTGGACATGAGCTAGGAAATTAAGATTTTGCATGAAGGAGGACTAGCAGCCGAGTTGCACGGGAGAATGTGAATAGTGTTCATATGTAGTAAAAACCTGAGACATCCGTCCGTTTTCGTCATTTGTTATCGAATCGACTTAAAGCCAGATCGTCACATTGGCCGCTCTTCTCTCTGAAACGGTTGTACTTATCGTCTGCAAAGCTATGTGGCGTTCTGCGGTATGCGGAGACAGTAAAAGCACCATAGTAGAACACAGATGATGCTTCTAAGTTGATGTAATAGCCAGTAAGATATAGTACAATTCAAGTTTTAGGTATCGATTATTGACTTTTTAGCTTGCTTTGGTGCCTTGGACATGGGATAGGACCTTAAGATTCTGCATGAAAGGAGGACTGGCAGCCGATTTGCACGGGAGAATGTGAAAAGTGTTCATATGTAGTAAAAACCTGAGAAATCCGTCCGTTTTCGTCATTTGTTATCGAATCGACTTAAAGCCAGATCGTCACATTGGCCGCTCTTCTCTCTGAAACGGTTGTACTTATCGATTGCAAAGCTATGTCGCGTGCTGCGGTATGCGGACACACTAAAAGCACCATAGTAGAACACAGATGAAGCTTCTAAGTTGATGTAATAGCCAGTAAGAAGTAGTACAATTCAAGTTTTAGGTATCGATTATTGACTTTTTAGCTGGCTTTGGTGCCTTGGACATGAGCTAGGACCTTAAGATACTGCATGAAAGGAGGACTAGCAGCCGAGTTGCACGGGAGAATGTGAAAAGTGTTCATACGTAGTAAAAACCTGAGAAATCCGTCCGCTTTCGTCATTAGTTATCGAATCGACTTCAAGCCAGATCGTCACATTCGCCGCTCTTCTCTCTGAAAAAGTTGTACTTATCGTCTGCAAAGCTTTGTCGCGTGCTGCGGTATGCGGACACACTAAAAGCACCATAGTAGAACACAGATGAAGCTTCTAAGTTGATGTAATAGCCAGTAAGAAGTAGTACAATTAAAGTTTTAGGTATCGGTTATTGACTTTTTACCCTTCTTTGTGCTTTGGACATGAGCCAGGAATTAAGATTTTGCATGAAGGAGGGCTAGCAGCCGAGTTGCACGGGAGAATGTGAAAGGTGTTCATATGTAGTAAAAACCTGAGAAATCCGTTCGTTTTCGTCATTTGTTATCGAATCGACTTAAAGCCAGATCGTCACATTGGCCGCTCTTCTCTCCAAAACACTTGTACTTATCGTCTGCAAAGCTATGTCGCGTGCTGCGGTATGCGGAGACACTAAAAGCACCATAGTAGAACACAGATGAAGCTTCTAAGTTGATGTAATAGCCAGTAAGAAGTAGTATAATTCAAGTTTTAGGTATCGATTATTGACTTTTTAGCTATCTTTTGTGCCTTGCACATGAGCTAGGACCTTAAGATTCTGCATGAACGGAGGATTAGCAGCGGAGTTGCACGGGAGAATGTGAAAAGTGTTCATATGTAGTAAAAACCTGAGACATCCGTCCGTTTTCGTCATTTGTTATCGAATCGACTTAAAGCCAGATCGTCACATTGGCCGCTCTTCTCTCTGAAACGGTTGTACTTATCGTCTGCAAAGCTATGTCGCGTGCTGCGGTATGGTGAGACACTAAAAGCACCATAGTAGAACACAGATCAAGCTTCTAAGTTGATGTAATAGCCAGTAAGAACTAGTACAATTCAAGTTTTAGGTATTGAATATTGAATTTTTAGCTGGCTTTGGTGCCTTGGACATGAGCTAGGACCTTAATATTCTGCATGAATGGAGGACTAGCAGCCGAGTTGCACGGGAGAATGTGAAAAGTCTTCAAATGTAGTAAAAACCTGAGAAATACGTCCGTTTTCGTCATTTGTTATCGAATCGACTTAAAGCCAGATCGTCACATTGGCCGCTCTTCTCTCTGAAACGGTTGTACTTATCGATTGCAAAGCTATGTCGCGTGCTGCGGTATGCGGAGACACTAAAAGCACCATAGTAGAACACAGATGAAGCTTCTAAGTTGATGTAATAGCCAGTAAGATGTAGTACAATTCAAGTTTTAGGTATTCAATATTGAATTTTTAGCTGGCTTTGGTGCCTTGGACATGAGCTAGGACCTTAGGATTCTGCATGAAAGGAGGATTAGCAGCTGAGATGCACGGGAGAATATGAAAAGTGTTCATATGTAGTAAAAACCTGAGAAATCCGTCCGTTTTCGTCATTTGTTATCGAATCAACTTAAAGCTAGATCGTCACATTGGCCGCTCTTCTCTCTGAAACGGTTGTACTTATCGTCTGCAAAGCTATGTCGCGTGCTGCGGTATGCTGAGACACTATGAGCACCATAGTAGAACACAGATGAAGCTTCTAAGTTGATGTAATTTCCAGTAAGAAGTAGTACAATTCAAGTTTTAGGTATTCAATATTGAATTTTTAGCTGGCTTTGGTGCCTTGGACATGACCTAGGGCTTAAGATTCTGCATGAAAGGAGGACTAGCAGCCCTGTTGCACGGGAGAATGTGAAAAGTGTTCATATGTAGTAAAAACCTGAGAAATCCGTCCGTTTTCGTCATTTGTTATCGAATCGACTTAAAGCCAGATCGACACATTGGCCGCTCTTCTCTCTGAAACGGTTGTACTTATCGTCTGCAAAGCTATGTCGCGTACTGCGGTATGCGGAGACACTAAAAGCACCATAGTAGAACACAGATGAAGCTTCTAAGTTGATGTAATAGCCAGTAAGAAGTAGTACAATTCAAGTTTTAGGTATCGATTATTGACTTTTTAGCTGGCTTTGGTGCCTTGGACATGAGCTAGGACCTTAAGTTTCTGCATGGAAGGAGGATTAGCAGCGGAGTTGCACGGGAGAATGTGAAAAGTGTTCATATGTAGTAAAAACCTGAGACATCCGTCCGTTTTCGTCATTTGTTATCGAATCGACTTAAAGCCAGATCGTCACATTGGCCGCTCTTCTCTCTGAAACGGTTGTACTTATCGTCTGCAAAGCTATGTCGCGTGCTGCGGCATGCTGAGACACTAAAAGCACCATAGCAGAACACAGATGAAGCTTCTAAGTTGATGTAATAGCCAGTAAGAAGTAGTACAATTCAAGTTTTAGGTATTGAATATTGACTTTTTAGCTGGCTTTGGTGCCTTGGACTTGAGCTAGGACCTTAAGATTCTGCATGAAAGGAGGACTAGCAGTCGAGTTGCACAGGAGAATGTGAAAAGTGTTCATATGTAGTAAAAACCTGAGAAATCCGTCCGTTTTCGTCATTTGTTATCGAAACGACTTAAAGCCAGATCGGAACATTGGCCGCTCTTCTCTCTGAAACGGTTGTACTTGTCGTCTGCAAAGCTATGTCGCGTGCTGCGGTATGCGGAGACACTAAAAGCACCATAGTAGAACACAGATGAAGCTTCTAAGTTGATGTAATAGCCAGTAAGAAGTAGTACAATTCAAGTTTTAGGTATCGTTTATTGACTTTTTAGCTGGCTTTGGTGCCTTGGACATGAGCTAGGACCTTAAGATTCTGCATGAAAGGAGGACTAGCAGCCGAGTTGCACGGGAGAATGTGAAAAGTGTTCATATTTAGTAAAAACCTGAGAAATCCGTCCGTTTTCGTCATTTGTTATCGAATCGACTTAAAGCCAGATCGTCACATTGGCCGCTCTTCTCTCTGAAACGGTTGTACTTATCGTCTGCAAAGCTATGTCGCGTGCTGCGGCATGCTGAGACACTAAAAGCACCATAGCAGAACACAGATGAAGCTTCTAAGTTGATGTAATAGCCAGTAAGAAGTAGTACAATTCAAGTTTTAGGTATTGAATATTGACTTTTTAGCTGGCTTTGGTGCCTTGGACTTGAGCTAGGACCTTAAGATTCTGCATGAAAGGAGGACTAGCAGTCGAGTTGCACAGGAGAATGTGAAAAGTGTTCATATGTAGTAAAAACCTGAGAAATCCGTCCGTTTTCGTCATTTGTTATCGAATCGACTTAAAGCCAGATCGGAACATTGGCCGCTCTTCTCTCTGAAACGGTTGTACTTGTCGTCTGCAAAGCTATGTCGCGTGCTGCGGTATGCGGAGACACTAAAAGCACCATAGTAGAACACAGATGAAGCTTCTAAGTTGATGTAATAGCCAGTAAGAAGTAGTACAATTCAAGTTTTAAGTATTGAATATGGAACTTTTAGCTGGCTTTGGTGCCTTGGACATGAGCTAAGACCTTAATATTCTGCATGAAAGGAGGACTAGCAGCCGAGTTGCATGGGGGAATGTGAAAAGTGTTCAAATGTAGTAAAAAACCTGAGAAATACGTCCGTTTTCGTCATTTGTAATCGAATCGACTTAAAGCCAGATCGTCACATTGGCCGCTCTTCTCTCTGAAACGGTTGCACTTATCGTCTGCAAAGCTATGTCGCGTGCTGCGGTATGCGGAGACACTAAAAGCACCATAGTAGAACACAGATGAAACTTCTAAGCTGATGTAATAGCCAGTAAGAAGTAGTACAATACAAGTTTTAGTTATCGATTATTGACGTTTTAGCTGGCTTTGGTGCCTTGGACATGAGCTAGGACCTTAAGATTCTGCATGAAAGGAGGACTAGCAGCCGAGTTGCACGGGAAAATGTGAAAAGTGTTCAAATGTAGTAAAAACCTGAAAAATCCGACCGTTTTCGTCATTTGTTATCGAATCGACTTAAAGTCAGATCGTCAGATTGGCCGCTCTTCTCTCTGAAACGCTCGTAGTTATCGTCTGCAAAGCTATGTCGCGTGCTGCGGTATGCGGAGACACTAAAAGCACCATAGTAGAACACAGATCAAGCTTCTAAGTTGATGTAATAGCCAGTAAGAAGTAGTACAATTCAAGTTTTAGGTATTGAATATTGAATTTTTAGCTGGCTTTGGTGCCTTGGACATGAGCTAGGACCTTAATATTCTGCATGAATGGAGGACTAGCAGCCGAGTTGCACGGGAGAATGTGAAAAGTCTTCAAATGTAGTAAAAACCTGAGAAATACGTCCGTTTTCGTCATTTGTTATCGAATCGACTTAAAGCCAGATCGTCACATTGGCCGCTCTTCTCTCTGAAACGGTTGTACTTATCGATTGCAAAGCTATGTCGCGTGCTGCGGTATGAGGAGACACTAAAAGCACTATAGTAGAACACAGATAAAGCTTCTAAGTTGATGTAATAGCCAGTAAGAAGTAGTACAATTCAAGTTTTAGGTATTCAATATTGAATTTTTAGCTGGCTTTGGTGCCTTGGACATGAGCTAGGACCTTAGGATTCTGCATGAAAGGAGGATTAGCAGCGGAGATGCACGGGAGAATATGAAAAGTGTTCATATGTAGTAAAAACCTGAGAAATCCGTCCGTTTTCGTCATTTGTTATCGAATCAACTTAAAGCTAGATCGTCACATTGGCCGCTCTTCTCTCTGAAACGGTTGTACTTATCGTCTGCAAAGCTATGTCGCGTGCTGCGGTATGCTGAGACACTATGCGCACCATAGTAGAACACATATGAAGCTTCTAAGTTGATGTAATTTCCAGTAAGAAGTAGTACAATTCAAGTTTTAGGTATTCAATATTGAATTTTTAGCTGGCTTTGGTGCCTTGGACATGACCTAGGGCTTAAGATTCTGCATGAAAGGAGGACTAGCAGCCCTGTTGCACGGGAGAATGTGAAAAGTGTTCATATGTAGTAAAAACCTGAGAAATCCGTCCGTTTTCGTCATTTGTTATCGAATCGACTTAAAGCCAGATCGACACATTGGCCGCTCTTCTCTCTGAAACGGTGTACTTATCGTCTGCAAAGCTATGTCGCGTACTGCGGTATGCGGAGACACTAAAAGCACCATAGTAGAACACAGATGAAGCTTCTAAGTTGATGTAATAGCCAGTAAGAAGTAGTACAATTCAAGTTTTAGGTATCGATTATTGACTTTTTAGCTGGCTTTGGTGCCTTGGACAAGAGCTAGGACCTTAAGTTTCTGCATGGAAGGAGGATTAGCAGCGGAGTTGCACGGGAGAATGTGAAAAGTGTTCATATGTAGTAAAAACCTGAGACATCCGTCCGTTTTCGTCATTTGTTATCGAATCGACTTAAAGCCAGATCGGAACATTGGCCGCTCTTCTCTCTGAAACGGTTGTACTTATCGTCTGCAAAGCTATGTCGCGTGCTGCGGTATGCGGAGACAGTAAAAGCACCATAGTAGAACACAGATGAAGCTTCTAAGTTGATGTAATAGCCAGTAAGATATAGTACAATTCAAGTTTTAGGTATCGATTATTGACTTTTTAGCTGGCATTGGTGCCTTGGACATGAGCTAGGACCTTAACATTCTGCATGAAAGGAGGACTAGCAGCCGATTTGCACGGGAGAATGTGAAAAGTCTTAACATGTAGTAAAAACCCGAGAAATCCGTCCGTTTTCGTCATTTGTTATCGAATCGACTTAAAGCCAGATCGTCACATTAGCCGCTCTTCTCTCTGAAACGGTTGTACTTATCGATTGCTAAGCTATGTCGCGTGCAGCGGTATGCGGAGACACTAAAAGCACCATAGTAGAACACAGATGAAGCTTCTAAGTCTATGTAATAGCCAGTAAGAAGTAGTACAATTCAAATTTTAGGTATTCAATATTGAATTTTTAGCTGGCTTTGGTGCCTTGGACATGAGCTAGGACCTTAAGATTCTGCAGGAAAGGAGGACTAGCAGCCCTGTTGCACGGGAGAATGTGAAAAGTGTTCATATGTAGTAAAAACCTGAGAAATCGGTCCGTTTTCGTCATTTGTTATCGAATCGACTTAAAGCCAGATCGTCACATTGGCCGCTCTTCTCTCTGAAACGGTTGTACTTCTCGTCTGCAAAGCTATGTCGCGTGCTGCGGTATGCGGAGACACTAAAATCACCATAGTAGAACACAGATGAAGCTTCTAAGTTGATGTAATAGCCAGTAAGAAGTAGTACAATTCAAGTTTTAGGTATCGATTATTGACTTTTTAGCCTTCTTTGGTGCTTTGGACATGAGCTAGGAAATTAAGAATTTGCATGAAGGAGGACTAGCAGCCGAGTTGCACGGGAGAATGTGAAAAGTGTTCATATGTAGTAAAAACCTGAGAAATCCGTCCGTTTTCGTCATTTGTTATCGAATCGACTTAAAGCCAGATCGTCACATTGGCCGCTCTTCTCTCTGAAACGGTTATACTTATCGTCTGCAAAGCTATGTCGCGTGCTGCGGCATGCTGAGACACTAAAAGCACCATAGCAGAACACTGATGAAGCTTCTAAGATGATGTAATAGCCAGTAAGAAGTAGTACAATTCAAGTTTTAGTTATTGAATATTGACTTTTTAGCTGGCTTTGGTGCCTTGACTTGAGCTAGGACCTTAAGATTCTGCATGAAAGGAGGACTAGCAGCCGAGTTGCGAAGGAGAATGTGAAAAGTGTTCATATGTAGTAAAAACCTGAGAAATCCGTCCGTTTTCGTCATTTGTTATCGAATCGACTTACAGCCAGATCGTCTCATTGGCCGCTCTTCTCTCTGAAACGGTTGTACTTGTCGTCTGCAAAGCTATGTCGCGTGTTGCGGTATGCGGAGACAGTAAAAGCACCATAGTAGAGCACAGATGAAACTTCTAAGTTGATGTAATAGCCAGTAAGAAGTAGTACAATACAAGTTTTAGTTATCGATTATTGACGTTTTAGCTGGCTTTGGTGCCTTGGACATGAGCTAAGACCTTTAGATTCTGCATGAAAGGAGGACTAGCAGCCGAGTTGCACCGGAAAATGTGAAAAGTGTTAAAATGTAGTAAAAACCTGAGAAATCCGTCCTTTTTCGTCATATGTTATCGAATCGACTTAAAGTCAGATCGTCACATTCGCCGCTCTTCTCTCTTAAACGCTCATAGTTATCGTCTGCAAAGCTATGTCGCGTGCTGCGGTATGCGGAGACACTAAAAGCACCATAGTAGAACACAGATGAAGCTTCTAAGTTGATGTAATACAAAGGAAGAAGTAGTACAATTCAAGTTTGAGGTATCGATTATTGACTTTTTAGCTGGCTTTGGTGACTTGGACATGAGCTAGGACCTTAACATTCTGCATGAAAGGAGGACTATCAGCCGAGTTGCACGGGAGAATGTGAAAAGTCTTCACATGTAGTAAAAACCCGAGAAATCCGTCCGTATTCGTCATTTGTTATCGAATCGACTTAAAGCCAGATCGTCACATTGGCCGCTCTTCTCTCTGAAACGGTTGTACTTATCGATTGCAAAACTATGTCGCGTGCTGCGGTATGCGGAGACACTAAAAGCACCATAGTAGAACACAGATGAAGCTTCTAAGTTGATGTAATAGCCAGTAAGAAGTAGTACAATTCAAGTTTTAGGTATTGAATATTGAATTTTTAGCTGGCTTTGGTGCCTTGGACATGAGCTAGGACCTTAATATTCTGCATGAAAGGAGGACTAGCATCCGAGTTGCACGGGAGAATGTGAAAAGTGTTCAAATGTAGTAAAAACCTGAGAAATCCGTCCGTTTTCGTCATTTGTTATCGAATCGACTTAAAGCCAGATCGTCACATTGGCCGCTCTTCTCTCTGAAACGGTTGTACTTATCGTCTGCAAAGCTATGTCGCGTACTGCGGTATGCGGAGACACTAAAATCACCATAGTAGAACACAGATGAAGCTTCTAAGTTGATGTAATAGCCAGTAAGAAGTAGTACAATTCAAGTTTTAGGTATCGATTATTGACTTTTTAGATGGCTTTGGTGCCTTGGACATGAGCTACGACATTAAGATTCTGCATGAAAGGAGGACTAGCAGCCGAGGTGAACGGGAGAATGTGAAAAGTGTTCATATGTAGTAAAAACCTGAGAAATCCGGTCCGTTTTCGTCATTTGTTATCGAATCGATTTCAAGCCAGATCGTCCCATTGGCCGCTCTTCTCTCTGAAAAATTTGTACATACCGTCAGCAAAGCTATGTCGCGTGCTGCGGTATGCGGAAACACTAAAAGCACCATAGTAGAACACAGATGAAGCTTCTAAGTTGATGTAATAGCCAGTAAGAAGTAGTACAATTCAAGTTTTAGGTATCGATTATTGACTTTGTAGCTGGCTTTGGTGCCTTGGACATGAGCTAGCACCTTAAGATTCTGCATGAAAGGAGGACTAGCAGCCGATTTGCACGGGAGAATGTGAAAAGTCTTCACATGTAGTAAAAACCCGAGAAATCCGTCCGTTTTCGTCATTTGTTATCGAATCGACTTAAAGCCAGATCGTCACATTGGCCGCTCTTCTCTCTGAAACGGTTGTACTTATCGATTGCAATGCTATGTCGCGTGCTGCGGTATGCGGAGACACTAAAAGCACCATAGTAGAACACAGATGAAGCTTCTAAGTTGATGTAATAGCCAGTAAAAAGTAGTACAATTCAAGTTTTAGCTATAGGTTATTGACATTTTACCCTTCTTTGGTGCCTTGGACACGAGCTAGGAACTTAAGATTTTGCATGAAGGAGGACTAGCAGCCGAGGTGCACGGGAGAATGTAAAAAGTGTTCAAAAGTAGTAAAAACCTGAGAAATACGTCCGTTTTCGTCATTTGTTATCGAATCGACTTAAAGCCAGATCGTCACATTTTCCGATCTTCTCTCTGAAACGCTTGTACTTTTCGTCTGCAAAGCTATGTCGCGTGCTGCGGTATGCGGAGACACTAAAAGTACCGTAGTAGAACACAGATGAAGCTTCTAAGTTGATGTAATACCCAGTATGACGTAGTACAATTCAAGTTTTAGGTATCGATTATTGACTTTTTAGCTGGCTTTGGTGCCTTGGACATGAGCTAGGACCTTAACATTCTGCATGATAGGGGGACTAGCAGCCGAGTTGCACGGGAGAATGTGTAAAGTGTTCATATGTAGTAAAAACCTGAGAAATCCGTCCGTTTTCGTCATTTGTTATCGAATCGACTTAAAGCCAGATCGTCACATTGGCCGCTATTCTCTCTGAATCGGTTGTACTTATCGCCTGCAAAGCTATGTCACGTGCTGTGGTATGCGGAGACACTAAAATCACCACAGTAGAACAAAGATGAAGCTCTAAGTTGATGTAATATCCAGTAAGAAGTAGTACAATTCAAGTTTTGGGTATTGAATATTGATCTTTAGCAGGCTTTGGTGCTTTGGACATGAGCTAGGACCTTAAGATTCAGCATGAAAGGAGGACTAGCAGCCGAGTTGCACGGGAGAATGTGTAAACTGTTCATATGTAGTAAAAACCTGAGAAATCCGTCCGTTTTCGTCATTTGTTATCGAATCGACTTAAAGCCAGATCGTCACATTGGCCGCTATTCTCTCTGAAACGGTTGTAATAATCATCTGCAAAACTATGTCGCGTGCTGCGGTATGCGGAGGAACTAAAAGCACCGTAGTAGAACACAGATGAAGCTTCTAAGTTGATGTAATAGCCAGTAAGAAGTAGTACAATTCAAGTTTTAGGTATTGATTATGGACTTTTTAGCTGGCTTTGGTGCCTTGGACATGAGCTAGGACCTTAAGATTCTGCATGAAAGGAGGACTAGCAGCCGAGTTGCACGGGAGAATGTGAAAAGTGTTCATATGTAGTAAAAACCTGAGAAATCGGTGCGTTTTCGTCATTTGTTATCGAATCGCCTTAAAGCCAGATCGCCACATTGGCCGCTCTTCTCTCTGAAACGGTTGTACTTATCGATTGCAAAGCTATGTCGCGTGCTGTGGTATGCGGAGACACTAAAAGCACCATAGTAGAACACACATCAAGCTTCTAAGTTGATGTAATAGCCAGTAAGAAGTAATCCAATTCAAGTTTTAGGTATCTATTATTGACTTTTTAGCTGGCTTTGGTGCCTTGGACATGAGCTAGGACCTTAAGATTCTGCATGAAAGGAGGACTAGCAGCCGAGTTGCACGGGAGAATGAGAAAAGTGTTCATATGTAGTAAAAACCTGAGAAATCCGTCCGCTTTCGTCATTTGTTATCGAATCTACTTAAAGCAAGATCGTCACATTGGCCGCTCTTCTCTCTGAAACGGTTGTACTTATCGTCTACAAAGCTATGTCGCGTGCTGCGATATGCGGAGACACTAAAAGCACCATAGTAGAACACAGATGATGCTTCTAAGTTGAAGTAATAGCCAGTAAGAAGTAGTACAATTAAAGTTTTAGGTATCGATTATTGACTTTTTAGCTGGCTTTGGTGCCTTGGACATGAGCTAGGACCTTAAGATTCTGCATGAAAGGAGGACTAGCAGCCGAGTTGCACGGGAAATGTGAAAAGTGTTCAAATGTAGTAAAAACCTGAGAAATACGTCAGTTTTCGTCATTTGTTATCGAATCGACTTAAAGCCAGATCGTCACATTGGCCGCTCTTCTCTCTGAAACGGTTGTACTTATCGTCTGCAAAGCTATGTCCCGTGCTGCGGTATGCGGAGACACTAAAAGCACCATAGTAGAACACAGATGAAGCTTCTAAGTTGATGTAATACCCAGTAAGACGTAGTACAATTCAAGTTTTAGGTATCGGTTATTGACTTTTTACCCTTCTTTGGTGCCTTGGACATGAGCTAGGAAATTTAGATTTTGCATGAAGGAGGAGTAGCAGCCGAGTTGCACGTTAGAATGTGAAAAGTGTTCATATGTAATAAAAGCCTGAGAAATCCGTCCGTTTTCGTCATTTGTTATCGAGTCGACTTAAAGCCAGATCGTCACATTGGCCGCTCTTCTCTCCGAAACGGTTGTACTTCTCGTCTGCAAAGCTATGTCGCGTGCTGCGGTATGCGGAGACAGTAAAAGCACCATAGTAGAACACAGATGAAGCTTCTAAGTTGATGTAATAGCCAGGAAGAAGTAGTACAATTCAAGTTTTAGGTATCGATTATTGACTTTTTAGCTGGCTTTGGTGCCTTGGACATGAGCTAGGACCTTAACATTCTGCATGAAAGGAGGACTAGCAGCCGAGTTGCACGAGAGAATGTGAAAAGTGTTCAAATGTAGTAAAAACCTGAGAAATCCGTCCGTTTTCGTCATTTGTTATCGAATGGACTGAAAGCCAGATCGTCACATTGGCCGCTCTTCTCTCTGCAACGGTTGTACTTATCGTCTGCAAAGCTATGTCGCGTGCTGCGGTATGCTGAGACACTAAAAGCACCATAGTAGAACACAGATCAAGCTTCTAAGTTGATGTAATAGCCAGTAAGAAGTAGTAAAATTCGAGTTTTAGGTATTGAATATTGAATTCTTTGCTGAATTTTGTGCCTTGGACATGAGCTAGGACCTTAATATTCAGCATGAAAGGAGGACGAGCAGCCGAGTTGCACGGGAGAATGTGAAAAGTGTTCAAATGTAGTAAAAACCTGAGAAATCCGTCCGTTTTCGTCATTTGTTATCGAATCGACTTAAAGCCAGATCGTCACTTTGGCCGCTCTTCTCTCTGAAACACTTGTACTTATCGTCTGCAAAGCTATGTCGCGTGCTGCGGTATGCTGAGACACTAAAAGCACCATAGTAGAACACAGATCAAGCTTCTAAGTTGATGTAATAGCCAGTAAGAAGTAATACAATTCGAGTTTTAGGTATTGAATATTGAATTTTTAGCTGGATTTTGTGCCTTGGACATTAGCCGGGAACTTAAGATTTTGCATGAAGGAGGACTAGCAGCCGAGTTGCACGGGGGAATGTGAAAAGTGTTCATATGTAGTAAAAACCCGAGAAATCCTTCCATTTTCGTCATTTGTTATCGAATCGACTTAAAGCCAGATCGTCACATTGGCCGCTCTTCTCTCTGAAACACTTGTACTTATCGTCTGCAAAGCTATGTCGAGTGCTGCGGTATGCTGAGACACTAAAAGCACCATAGTAGAACACAGATCAAGCTTCTAAGTTGATGTAATATCCAGTAAGAAGTAGTACAATTCAAGTTTTAGCTATCGGTTATTGACATTTTACCCTTCATGGTGCCTTGGACACGAGCTAGGAACTTAAGATTTTGCATGAAGGAGGACTAGCAGCCGAGGTGCACGGGAGAATGTAAGAAGTGTTCAAAAGTAGTAAAAACCTGAGAAATACGTCCGTTTTCGTCATTTGTTATCGAATCGACTTAAAGCCAGATCGTTACATTTTCCGATCTTCTCTCTGAAACGCTTGTACTTTTCGTCTGCAAAGCTATGTCGCGTGCTGCGGTATGCGGAGGCACTAAAAGTACCGTAGTAGAACACAGATGAAGCTTCTAAGTTGATGTAATACCCAGTATGACGTAGTACAATTCAAGTTTTAGGTATCGATTATTGACTTTTTAGCTGGCTTTGGTGCCTTGGACATGAGCTAGGACCTTAACATTCTGCATGATAGGGGGACTAGCAGCTGAGTTGCACGGGAGAATGTGTAAAGTGTTCATATGTAGTAAAAACCTGAAAAAACCGTCCGTTTTCGTCATTTGTTATCGAATCGACTTAAAGCCAGATCGTCACATTGGCCGCTATTCTCTCTGAATCGGTTGTACTTATCGCCTGCAAAGCTATGTCACGTGCTGCGGTATGCGGAGACACTAAAATCACCACAGTAGAACAAAGATGAAGCTTCTAAGTTGATGTAATATCCAGTAAGAAGTAGTACAATTCAAGTTTTGGGTATTGAATATTGATCTTTAGCAGGCTTTGGTGCTTTGGACGTGAGCTAGGACCTTAAGATTCAGCATGAAAGGAGGACTAGCAGCCGAGTTGCACGGGAGAATGTGTAAACTGTTCATATGTAGTAAAAACCTGAGAAATCCGTCCGTTTTCGTCATTTGTTATCGAATCGCCTTAAAGCCAGATCGTCACATTGGCCGCTCTTCTCTCTGAAACGGTTGTACTTATCGATTGCAAAGCTATGTCGCGTGCTGTGGTATGCGGAGACACTAAAAGCACCATAGTAGAACACAGATGATGCTTCTAAGTTGAAGTAATAGCCAGTAAGAAGTAGTACAATTGAAGTTTTAGGTATCGATTATTGACTTTTTATCTGGCTTTGGTGCCTTGGACATGAGCTAGGACCTTAAGATTCTGCATGAAAGGAGGACTAGCAGCCGAGTTGCACGGGAAATGTGAAAAGTGTTCATATGTAGTAAAAACCTGAGAAATCCGTCCGTTTTCGTCATTTGTTATCGAATCGCCTTAAAGCCAGATCGTCACATTGGCCGCTCTTCTCTCTGAAACGGTTGTACTTATCGTCTGCAAAGCTATGTCGCGTGCTGCGCTATGCTGAGACACTAAAAGCACCATAGTAGAACACAGATCAAGCTTCTAAGTTGATGTAATAGCCAGTAAGAAGTGGTACAATTCAAGTTTTAGGTATTGAATATTGATCTTTAGCTGGCTTTGGTGCCTTGGACATGAGCTAGGACCTTAAGATTCAGCATGAAAGGAGGACTAGCATCCGAGTTGCACGGGAGAAGGTGTAAAGTGTTCATATGTAATAAAAACCTGAGAAATCCGTCAGTTTTCGTCATTTGTTATCGAATCGACTTAAAGCCAGATCGTCACATTGGCCGCTCTTCTCTCTGAAACGGTTGTACTTATCGTCTGCAAAACTATGTCGCCTGCTGCGGTATGCGGAGAAACTAAAAGCACCATAGTAGAACACAGATGAAGCTTCTAAGTTGATGTAATACCCAGTAAGACGTAGTACAATTCAAGTTTTAGGTATCGATTATTGACTTTATAGCTGGCTTTGGTGCCTTGACCTAGGACCTAAACATTCTGCATGAAAGGAGGACTAGCAGCCGAGTTGCACGGGAGAATGTGAAAAGTGTTCATATGTAGTAAAAACCTGAGAAATCCGTCAGTTTTCGTCATTTGTTATCGAATCGACTTAAAGCCAGATCGACACATTGGCCGCTCTTCTCTCTGAAACGGTTGTACTTATCATCTGCAAAGCTATGTCACGTGCTGCGGGATCTGGAGACACTAAAATCACCACAGTAGAACACAGATGAAGCTTCTAAGTTGATGTAATAACCAGTAAGAAGTAGTCCAATTCAAGTTTTAGGTACCGATTATTGACTTTTTAGCTGGCTTTGGTGCCTTGGACATGAGCTAGGACCTTAACATTCTGTATGAAAGGAGGACTAGCAGCCGAGTTGCACGGGAGAATGTGTAAAGTGTTCATATGTAGTAAAAACCTGAGAAATCCGTCCGTTTTCGTCATTTGTTATCGAATCGACATAAAGCCAGATCGTCACACTGGCCACTCTTCTCTCTGAAACGGTTGTACGTATCGTCTGCAAAGCTATGTCGCGTGCTGCGGTATGCGGAGACACTACAATCACCATAGTAGAACACAGATGAAGCTTCTAAGTTGATGTAATAGCCAGTAAGAAGTAGTACAACTCAAGTTTTAGGTATCGATTATTGACTTTTTAGCTGGCTTTGGTGCCTTGGACATGAGCTAGGACCTTAAGATTCTGCATGAAAGGAAGACTAGCAGCCGAGTTGCACGGGAGAATGTGAAAAGTGTTCATATGTAGTAAAAACCTGAGACATCCGTCCGTTTTCGTCATTTGTTATCGAATCGACTTAAAGCCAGATCGAAACATTGGCCGCTCTTCTCTCTGAAACGGTTGTACTTATCGTCTGCAAAGCTATGTCGAGTGCTGCGGTATGCGGACACACTAAAAGCACCATAGTAGAACACAGATGAACCATCTAAGTTGATGTAATAGCCAGTAAGAAGTAATCCAATTCAAGTTTTAGGTATCGATTATTGACTTTTTAGCTGGCTTTGGTGCCTTGGACATGAGCTAAGACTTTAAGATTCTGCATAAAAGGAGGACTAGCAGCCCAGTTGCACGGGAGAATGTGAAAAGTGTTCATATGTAGTAAAAACCTGAGAAATCCGTCCGTTTTCGTCATTTGTTATCGAATCGACATAAAGCCAGATCGTCACACTGGCCACTCTTCTCTCTGAAACGGTTGTACGTATCGTCTGCAAAGCTATGTCGCGTGCTGCGGTATGCGGAGACACTAAAAGCACCATAGTAGAACACAGATGAAGCTTCTAAGTTGATGTAATAGCCAGTAAGAAGTAGTACAATTCAAGTTTTAGGTATCGATTATTGACTTTTTAGCTGGGTTTGGTGCCTTGGACATGAGCTAGGACCTTAATATTCTGCATGAAAGGAGGACTAGCAGCCGAGTTGCATGGGAGAATGTGAAAAGTGTTCATATGTAGAAAAATCCTAAGAAATCCGTCCGTTTTCGTCATTTGTTATCGAATCGACTTTAAGCCAGATCGTCACATTGGCCGCTCTTCTCTCTGAAACGCTTGTACTTATCGTCTGCAAAGCTATGTCGCGTACTGCGGTATGCGGAGACACTAAAATCACCATAGTAGAACACAGATGAAGCTTCTAAGTTGAATTAATAGCCAGTAAGAAGTAGTACAATTCAAGTTTTAGGTATCGATTATTGACTTTTTAGCTGGCTTTGGTGCCTTGAACATGAGCTTGGACCTTAACAATCTGCATGAAAGGAGGACTAGCAGCCGAGTTACACGGGAGAATGTGAAAACTGTTCATATGTAATAAAAACCTTAGAAATCCGTCCGTTTTCGTCATTTGTTATCGAATCGACTTAAAGCCAGATCGTCACATTGGCCGCTCTTCTCACTGAAACGGTTGTACTTATCGTCTGCAAAGCTATGTCGCGTGCTGCGGTATGTGGAGAGAGTAAAAGCACCATAGTAGAACACAGATGAAGCTTCTAAGTTGATGTAATAGCCAGTAAGAAGTAGTAGAATTCAAGTTTTAGGTATCGATTATTGACTTTTTAGCTGGCTTTGGTGCCTTGGACATGAGCTAGGACCTTAAGATTCTGCATGAAAGGAGGAATAGCAGCCGAGTTGCACGGGTAAATGTGAAATATGTTCATATGTAGTAAAAACCTGAGAAATCCGTCCGTTTTCGTCATTTGTTATCGAATCGACTTAAAGCCAGATCGTCACATTGGCCGCTCTTCTCTCTGAAACGCTTGTACTTATCATCTGCAAAGCTATGTCGCGTGCTGCGGTATGCGGAGACACTAAAATCATCATAGTAGAACACAGATGAAGCATCTAAGTTGATGTAATAGCCAGTAAGAAGTAGTACAATTCAAGTTTTAGGTATCGATTATTGACTTTTTAGCTGGCTTTGGTGCTTTGGACATGAGCTAGGACCTTAAGATTCTGCATGAAAGGAGGACTAGCAGCCGAGTTGCACGGGAGAATGTGAAAAGTGTTCATATGTAGTAAAAACCTAAGAAATTCGTCCGTTTTCGTCATTTGTTATCGAATCGACTTAAAGCCAGATCGTCACATTGGCCGCTCTTCTCTCTGAAACGGTTGTACTTCTCGTCTGCAAAGCTATGTCGCGTGCTGCGGTATGCGGAGACACTAAAATCACCATAGTAGAACACAGATGAAGCATCTAAGTTGATGTAATAGCCAGTAAGAAGTAGTCCAATTCAAGTTTTAGGTATCGATTATTGACTTTTTAGCTGGCTTTGGTGACTTGGACATGAGCTAGGACCTTAACATTCTGCATGAAAGGAGGGCTAGCAGCCGAGTTGCACGGGAGAATGTGAAAAGTGTTCATGTGTAGTAAAAACCTTAGAAATCCGTCCGTATTCGTCATTTGTTATCGAATCGACTTAAAGTTAGATAGTCACATTGGCCGCTCTTCACACTGAAACGCTTGTACTTATCGTCTGCAAAGCTATGTCGCGTGCTGCGGTATGCGGAGACACTAAAATCACCATAGTAGAAGACAGATGAAGCATCTAAGTTGATGTAATAGCCAGTAAGAAGTAATCCAATTCAAGTTTTAGGTATCGATTATTGACTTTTTAGCTGGCTTTGGTGCCTTGGACATGAGCTAGGACCTTAACATTCTGCATTAAAGGACGACTAGCAGCCGAGTTGCACGGGAGAATGTGAAAAGTGTTCATATGTAGTAAAAACCTGAGAAATCCGTACGTTTTCGTCATTTGTTATCGAATCGACTTAAAGCCAGATCGTCACATTGGCCGCTCTTCTCTCTGAAACGGTTGTACTTATCGTCTGCAAAGCTATGTCGCGTGCTGCGGTATGCGGAGACACTAAAATCACCATAGTAGAACACAGATCAAGCTTCTAAGTTGATGTAATAGCCAGTAAGAAGTAGTTGAATTCAAGTTTTAGGTATCGATTATTGACTTTTTAGCTGGCTTTGGTGCCTTGGACGTGAGCTAGGACCTTCAGATTCTACATGAAAGGAGGACTAGCAGCCGAGTTGCACGGGAGAATGTGAAAAGTGTTCATATGTAGTAAAAACCTGAGAAATCCGTCCGTTTTCATCAATTGTTATCGAATCGACTTAAAGCCAGATCGTCACATTGGCCGCTCTTCTCTCTGAAACGGTTGTACTTCTCGTCTGCAAAGCTATGTCGCGTGCTGCGGTATGCGGAGACACTGAAATCACCATAGTAGAACACAGATCAAGCTTCTAAGTTGATGTAATAGCCAGTAAGAAGTGGTACAATTCAAGTTTTAGGTATTGAATATTGATCTTTAGCTGGCTTTGGTGCCTTGGACATGAGCTAGGACCTTAAGATTCAGCATGAAAGGAGGACTAGCATCCGAGTTGCACGGGAGAATGTGAAAAGTGTTCATATGTAGTAAAAACCTAAGAAATTCGTCCGTTTTCGTCATTTGTTATCGAATCGACTTAAAGCCAGATCGTCACATTGGCCGCTCTTCTCTCTGAAACGGTTGTACTTCTCGTCTGCAAAGCTATGTCGCGTGCTGCGGTATGCGGAGACACTAAAATCACCAAAGTAGAACACAGATGAAGCATCTAAGTTGATGTAATAGCCAGTAAGAAGTAGTCCAATTCAAGTTTTAGGTATCGATTATTGACTTTTTAGCTGGCTTTGGTGACTTGGACATGAGCTAGGACCTTAACATTCTGCATGAAAGGAGGGCTAGCAGCCGAGTTGCACGGGAGAATGTGAAAAGTGTTCATGTGTAGTAAAAACCTTAGAAATCCGTCCGTATTCGTCATTTGTTATCGAATCGACTTAAAGTTAGATAGTCACATTGGCCGCTCTTCTCACTGAAACGCTTGTACTTATCGTCTGCAAAGCTATGTCGCGTGCTGCGGTATGCGGAGACACTAAAATCACCATAGTAGAAGACAGATGAAGCATCTAAGTTGATGTAATAGCCAGTAAGAAGTAATCCAATTCAAGTTTTAGGTATCGATTATTGACTTTTTAGCTGGCTTTGGTGCCTTGGACATGAGCTAGGACCTTAACATTCTGCATTAAAGGACGACTAGCAGCCGAGTTGCACGGGAGAATGTGAAAAGTGTTCATATGTAGTAAAAACCTGAGAAATCCGTACGTTTTCGTCATTTGTTATCGAATCGACTTAAAGCCAGATCGTCACATTGGCCGCTCTTCTCTCTGAAACGGTTGTACTTATCGTCTGCAAAGCTATGTCGCGTGCTGCGGTATGCGGAGACACTAAAATCACCATAGTAGAACACAGATCAAGCTTCTAAGTTGATGTAATAGCCAGTAAGAAGTAGTTGAATTCAAGTTTTAGGTATCGATTATTGACTTTTTAGCTGGCTTTGGTGCCTTGGACGTGAGCTAGGACCTTCAGATTCTACATGAAAGGAGGACTAGCAGCCGAGTTGCACGGGAGAATGTGAAAAGTGTTCATATGTAGTAAAAACCTGAGAAATCCGTCCGTTTTCATCAATTGTTATCGAATCGACTTAAAGCCAGATCGTCACATTGGCCGCTCTTCTCTCTGAAACGGTTGTACTTCTCGTCTGCAAAGCTATGTCGCGTGCTGCGGTATGCGGAGACACTGAAATCACCATAGTAGAACACAGATCAAGCTTCTAAGTTGATGTAATAGCCAGTAAGAAGTGGTACAATTCAAGTTTTAGGTATTGAATATTGATCTTTAGCTGGCTTTGGTGCCTTGGACATGAGCTAGGACCTTAAGATTCAGCATGAAAGGAGGACTAGCATCCGAGTTGCACGGGAGAAGGTGTAAAGTGTTCATATGTAATAAAAACCTGAGAAATCCGTCCGTTTTCGTCATTTGTTATCGAATCGACTTAAAGCCAGATCGTCACATTGGCCGCTCTTCTCTCTGAAACGGTTGTACTTATCGTCTGCAAAACTATGTCGCCTGCTGCGGTATGCGGAGAAACTAAAAGCACCATAGTAGAACACAGATGAAGCTTCTAAGTTGATGTAATACCCAGTAAGACGTAGTACAATTCAAGTTTTAGGTATCGATTATTGACTTTATAGCTGGCTTTGGTGCCTTGACCTAGGACCTAAACATTCTGCATGAAAGGAGGACTAGCAGCCGAGTTGCACGGGAGAATGTGAAAAGTGTTCATATGTAGTAAAAACCTGAGAAATCCGTCAGTTTTCGTCATTTGTTATCGAATCGACTTAAAGCCAGATCGACACATTGGCCGCTCTTCTCTCTGAAACGGTTGTACTTATCATCTGCAAAGCTATGTCACGTGCTGCGGGATCTGGAGACACTAAAATCACCACAGTAGAACACAGATGAAGCTTCTAAGTTGATGTAATAACCAGTAAGAAGTAGTCCAATTCAAGTTTTAGGTACCGATTATTGACTTTTTAGCTGGCTTTGGTGCCTTGGACATGAGCTAGGACCTTAACATTCTGTATGAAAGGAGGACTAGCAGCCGAGTTGCACGGGAGAATGTGTAAAGTGTTCATATGTAGTAAAAACCTGAGAAATCCGTCCGTTTTCGTCATTTGTTATCGAATCGACATAAAGCCAGATCGTCACACTGGCCACTCTTCTCTCTGAAACGGTTGTACGTATCGTCTGCAAAGCTATGTCGCGTGCTGCGGTATGCGGAGACACTACAATCACCATAGTAGAACACAGATGAAGCTTCTAAGTTGATGTAATAGCCAGTAAGAAGTAGTACAACTCAAGTTTTAGGTATCGATTATTGACTTTTTAGCTGGCTTTGGTGCCTTGGACATGAGCTAGGACCTTAAGATTCTGCATGAAAGGAAGACTAGCAGCCGAGTTGCACGGGAGAATGTGAAAAGTGTTCATATGTAGTAAAAACCTGAGACATCCGTCCGTTTTCGTCATTTGTTATCGAATCGACTTAAAGCCAGATCGAAACATTGGCCGCTCTTCTCTCTGAAACGGTTGTACTTATCGTCTGCAAAGCTATGTCGAGTGCTGCGGTATGCGGACACACTAAAAGCACCATAGTAGAACACAGATGAACCATCTAAGTTGATGTAATAGCCAGTAAGAAGTAATCCAATTCAAGTTTTAGGTATTGAATATTGACCTTTTAGCTGGCTTTGGTGCCTTGGACATGAGCTAGGACCTTAATATTCTGCATTAAAGGAGGACTAGCAGCCGAGTTGCACGGGTGAATGTGAAAAATGTTCATATGTAGTAAAAACCTGAGATATCCGTCCGTTTTCGTCATTTGTTATCGAATCGACTTAAAGCCAGATCGTCACATTGGCCGCTCTTCTCTCTGAAACGGTTGTACTTCTCGTCTGCAAAGCTATGTCGCGTGTTGCCGTAGGCGGAAACAGGAAAAGCACCATAGTAGAACACAGATGAAGCTTCTAAGTTGATGTAATAGCCAGTAAGAAGTAGTACAATTCAAGTTTTAGGTATCGATTATTGACTTTTTAGCTGGCTTTGGTGCCTTGGACATGAGCTAGGACTTTAAGATTCTGCATAAAAGGAGGACTAGCAGCCCAGTTGCACGGGAGAATGTGAAAAGTGTTCATATGTAGTAAAAACCTGAGACATCCGTCCGTTTTCGTCATTTGTTATCGAATCGACTTAAAGCCAGATCGTCACATTGGCCGCTCTTCTCTCTGAAACGGTTGTACTTATCGTTGCAAAGCTATGTCGCGTGCTGCGGTATGCGGAGACACTAAAAGCACCATAGTAGAACACAGATGAAGCTTCTAAGTTGATGTAATAGCCAGTAAGAAGTAGTACAATTCAAGTTTTAGGTATCGATTATTGACTTTTTAGCTGGGTTTGGTGCCTTGGACATGAGCTAGGACCTTAATATTCTGCATGAAAGGAGGACTAGCAGCCGAGTTGCATGGGAGAATGTGAAAAGTGTTCATATGTAGAAAAAACCTAAGAAATCCGTCCGTTTTCGTCATTTGTTATCGAATCGACTTTAAGCCAGATCGTCACATTGGCCGCTCTTCTCTCTGAAACGCTTGTACTTATCGTCTGCAAAGCTATGTCGCGTACTGCGGTATGCGGAGACACTAAAATCACCATAGTAGAACACAGATGAAGCTTCTAAGTTCAATTAATAGCCAGTAAGAAGTAGTACAATTCAAGTTTTAGGTATCGATTATTGACTTTTTAGCTGGCTTTGGTGCCTTGAACATGAGCTTGGACCTTAACAATCTGCATGAAAGGAGGACTAGCAGCCGAGTTACACGGGAGAATGTGAAAACTGTTCATATGTAATAAAAACCTTAGAAATCCGTCCGTTTTCGTCATTTGTTATCGAATCGACTTAAAGCCAGATCGTCACATTGGCCGCTCTTCTCACTGAAACGGTTGTACTTATCGTCTGCAAAGCTATGTCGCGTGCTGCGGTATGTGGAGAGAGTAAAAGCACCATAGTAGAACACAGATGAAGCTTCTAAGTTGATGTAATAGCCAGTAAGAAGTAGTAGAATTCAAGTTTTAGGTATCGATTATTGACTTTTTAGCTGGCTTTGGTGCCTTGGACATGAGCTAGGACCTTAAGATTCTGCATGAAAGGAGGAATAGCAGCCGAGTTGCACGGGTAAATGTGAAATATGTTCATATGTAGTAAAAACCTGAGAAATCCGTCCGTTTTCGTCATTTGTTATCGAATCGACTTAAAGCCAGATCGTCACATTGGCCGCTCTTCTCTCTGAAACGCTTGTACTTATCATCTGCAAAGCTATGTCGCGTGCTGCGGTATGCGGAGACACTAAAATCATCATAGTAGAACACAGATGAAGCATCTAAGTTGATGTAATAGCCAGTAAGAAGTAGTACAATTCAAGTTTTAGGTATCGATTATTGACTTTTTAGCTGGCTTTGGTGCTTTGGACATGAGCTAGGACCTTAAGATTCTGCATGAAAGGAGGACTAGCAGCCGAGTTGCACGGGAGAATGTGAAAAGTGTTCATATGTAGTAAAAACCTAAGAAATTCGTCCGTTTTCGTCATTTGTTATCGAATCGACTTAAAGCCAGATCGTCACATTGGCCGCTCTTCTCTCTGAAACGGTTGTACTTCTCGTCTGCAAAGCTATGTCGCGTGCTGCGGTATGCGGAGACACTAAAATCACCATAGTAGAACACAGATGAAGCATCTAAGTTGATGTAATAGCCAGTAAGAAGTAGTCCAATTCAAGTTTTAGGTATCGATTATTGACTTTTTAGCTGGCTTTGGTGACTTGGACATGAGCTAGGACCTTAACATTCTGCATGAAAGGAGGGCTAGCAGCCGAGTTGCACGGGAGAATGTGAAAAGTGTTCATGTGTAGTAAAAACCTTAGAAATCCGTCCGTATTCGTCATTTGTTATCGAATCGACTTAAAGTTAGATAGTCACATTGGCCGCTCTTCTCACTGAAACGCTTGTACTTATCGTCTGCAAAGCTATGTCGCGTGCTGCGGTATGCGGAGACACTAAAATCACCATAGTAGAAGACAGATGAAGCATCTAAGTTGATGTAATAGCCAGTAAGAAGTAATCCAATTCAAGTTTTAGGTATCGATTATTGACTTTTTAGCTGGCTTTGGTGCCTTGGACATGAGCTAGGACCTTAACATTCTGCATTAAAGGACGACTAGCAGCCGAGTTGCACGGGAGAATGTGAAAAGTGTTCATATGTAGTAAAAACCTGAGAAATCCGTACGTTTTCGTCATTTGTTATCGAATCGACTTAAAGCCAGATCGTCACATTGGCCGCTCTTCTCTCTGAAACGGTTGTACTTATCGTCTGCAAAGCTATGTCGCGTGCTGCGGTATGCGGAGACACTAAAATCACCATAGTAGAACACAGATCAAGCTTCTAAGTTGATGTAATAGCCAGTAAGAAGTAGTTGAATTCAAGTTTTAGGTATCGATTATTGACTTTTTAGCTGGCTTTGGTGCCTTGGACGTGAGCTAGGACCTTCAGATTCTACATGAAAGGAGGACTAGCAGCCGAGTTGCACGGGAGAATGTGAAAAGTGTTCATATGTAGTAAAAACCTGAGAAATCCGTCCGTTTTCATCAATTGTTATCGAATCGACTTAAAGCCAGATCGTCACATTGGCCGCTCTTCTCTCTGAAACGGTTGTACTTCTCGTCTGCAAAGCTATGTCGCGTGCTGCGGTATGCGGAGACACTGAAATCACCATAGCAGAACACAGATGAAGCATCTAAGTTGATGTAATAGACAGTAGGAAGTAGTCCAATTCAAGTTTTAGGTATCGATTATTGCCTTTTTGGCTGGCTTTGGTGCCTTGGACATGAGCTAGGACCTTAAGATTCTGCATGAAAGGAGGACTAGCAACCGAGTTGCACGGGTGAATGTGAAAAATGTTCGTATGTAGTAAAAACCTGAGATATCCGTCCGTTTTCGTCATTTGTTATCGAATCGACTTAAAGCCAGATCGTCACATTGGCCGCTCTTCTCTCTGAAACGGTTGTACTTCTCGTCTGCAAAGCTATGTCGCGTGTTGCCGTAGGCGGAAACAGGAAAAGCACCATAGTAGAACACAGATGAAGCTTCTAAGTTGATGTAATAGCCAGTAAGAAGTAGTACAATTCAAGTTTTAGGTATCGATTATTGACTTTTTAGCTGGCTTTGGTGCCTTGGACATGAGCTAGGACTTTAAGATTCTGCATAAAAGGAGGACTAGCAGCCCAGTTGCACGGGAGAATGTGAAAAGTGTTCATATGTAGTAAAAACCTGAGACATCCGTCCGTTTTCGTCATTTGTTATCGAATCGACTTAAAGCCAGATCGTCACATTGGCCGCTCTTCTCTCTGAAACGGTTGTACTTATCGTTGCAAAGCTATGTCGCGTGCTGCGGTATGCGGAGACACTAAAAGCACCATAGTAGAACACAGATGAAGCTTCTAAGTTGATGTAATAGCCAGTAAGAAGTAGTACAATTCAAGTTTTAGGTATCGATTATTGACTTTTTAGCTGGGTTTGGTGCCTTGGACATGAGCTAGGACATTAATATTCTGCATGAAAGGAGGACTAGCAGCTGAGTTGCATGGGAGAATGTGAAAAGTGTTCATATGTAGTAAAAACCTAAGAAATCCGTCCGTTTTCGTCATTTGTTATCGAATCGACTTTAAGCCAGATCGTCACATTGGCCGCTCTTCTCTCTGAAACGCTTGTACTTATCGTCTGCAAAGCTATGTCGCGTACTGCGGTATGCGGAGACACTAAAATCACCATAGTAGAACACAGATGAAGCTTCTAAGTTGATGTAATAGCCAGTAAGAAGTAGTACAATTCAAGTTTTAGGTATCGATTATTGACTTTTTAGCTGGCTTTGGTGCCTTGAACATGAGCTTGGACCTTAACAATCTGCATGAAAGGAGGACTAGCAGCCGAGTTACACGGGAGAATGTGAAAACTGTTCATATGTAATAAAAACCTTAGAAATCCGTCCGTTTTCGTCATTTGTTATCGAATCGACTTAAAGCCAGATCGTCACATTGGCCGCTCTTCTCACTGAAACGGTTGTACTTATCGTCTGCAAAGCTATGTCGCGTGCTGCGGTATGTGGAGAGAGTAAAAGCACCATAGTAGAACACAGATGAAGCTTCTAAGTTGATGTAATAGCCAGTAAGAAGTAGTAGAATTCAAGTTTTAGGTATCGATTATTGACTTTTTAGCTGGCTTTGGTGCCTTGGACATGAGCTAGGACCTTAAGATTCTGCATGAAAGGAGGACTAGCAGCCGAGTTGCACGGGTAAATGTGAAATATGTTCATATGTAGTAAAAACCTGAGAAATCCGTCCGTTTTCGTCATTTGTTATCGAATCGACTTAAAGCCAGATTGTCACATTGGCCGCTCTTATCTCTGAAACGCTTGTACTTATCATCTGCAAAGCTATGTCGCGTGCTGCGGTATGCGGAGACACTAAAATCATCATAGTAGAACACAGATGAAGCATCTAAGTTGATGTAATAGCCAGTAAGAAGTAGTACAATTCAAGTTTTAGGTATCGATTATTGACTTTTTAGCTGGCTTTGGTGCTTTGGACATGGGCTAGGACCTTAAGATTCTGCATGAAAGGAGGACTAGCAGCCGAGTTGCACGGGACAATGTGAAAAGTGTTCATATGTAGTAAAAAACTAAGAAATTCGTCCGTTTTCGTCATTTGTTATCGAATCGACTTAAAGCCAGATCGTCACATTGGCCGCTTTTCTCTCTGAAACGGTTGTACTTCTCGTCTGCAAAGCTATGTCGCGTGCTGCGGTATGCGGAGACACTAAAATCACCATAGTAGAACACAGATGAAGCATCTAAGTTGATGTAATAGCCAGTAAGAAGTAGTCCAATTCAAGTTTTAGGTATCGATTATTGACTTTTTAGCTGGCTTTGGTGACTTGGACATGAGCTAGGACCTTAACATTCTGCATGAAAGGAGGGCTAGCAGCCGAGTTGCACGGGAGAATGTGAAAAGTGTTCATGTGTAGTAAAAACCTTAGAAATCCGTCCGTATTCGTCATTTGTTATCGAATCGACTTAAAGTTAGATCGTCACATTGGCCGCTCTTCTCACTGAAACGCTTGTACTTATCGTCTGCAAAGCTATGTCGCGTGCTGCGGTATGCGGAGACACTAAAATCACCATAGTAGAAGACAGATGAAGCATCTAAGTTGATGTAATAGCCAGTAAGAAGTAATCCAATTCAAGTTTTAGGTATCGATTATTGACTTTTTAGCTGGCTTTGGTGCCTTGGACATGTGCTAGGACCTTAACATTCTGCATTAAAGGACGACTAGCAGCCGAGTTGCACGGGAGAATGTGAAAAGTGTTCATATGTAGTAAAAACCTGAGAAATCCGTACGTTTTCGTCATTTGTTATCGAATCGACTTAAAGCCAGATCGTCACATTGGCCGCTCTTCTCTCTGAAACGGTTGTACTTATCGTCTGCAAAGCTATGTCGCGTGCTGCGGTATGCGGAGACACTAAAATCACCATAGTAGAACACAGATCAAGCTTCTAAGTTGATGTAATAGCCAGTAAGAAGTAGTTGAATTCAAGTTTTAGGTATCGATTATTGACTTTTTAGCTGGCTTTGGTGCCTTGGACGTGAGCTAGGACCTTAAGATTCTACATGAAAGGAGGACTAGCAGCCGAGTTGCACGGGAGAATGTGAAAAGTGTTCATATGTAGTAAAAACCTGAGAAATCCGTACGTTTTCGTCATTTGTTATCGAATCGACTTAAAGCCAGATCGTCACATTGGCCGCTCTTCTCTCTGAAACGGTTGTACTTCTCGTCTGCAAAGCTATGTCGCGTGCTGCGGTATGCGGAGACACTGAAATCACCATAGTAGAACACAGATGAAGCATCTAAGTTGATGTAATAGACAGTAAGAAGTAGTCCAATTCAAGTTTTAGGTATCGATTATTGACTTTTTAGCTGGCTTTGGTGACTTGGACATGAGCTAGGACCTTAAGATTCTGCATGAAAGGAGGACTAGCAGCCGAGTTGCACGGGAGAATGTGAAAAGTGTTCATATCTATAAAAAAAAAACAACTGAGAAATCCGTCCGTTTTCGTCATTTGTTATCGAATCGACTTAAAGCCAGATCGTCACATTGGTCGCTCTTCTCTCTGAAACGCTAGTACTTATCGTCTGCACAGCTATGTCGCGTGCTGCGGTATGCAGAGACACTAAAAGCACCATAGTAGAACACAGATGAAGCTTCTAAGTTGATGTAATATCCAGTAAGAAGTAGTACAATTCGAGTTTTAGGTATCGATTATTGACTTTTTAGCTGGCTTTGGTGCCTTGGACATGAGCTAGGACCTTAAGACTCTGCATGAAAGGAGGACTAGCAGCCGAGTTGCACGGGAGAATGTGAAAAGTGTTCATATGTAGTAAAAACCTTAGAAATCCGTCCGTTTTCGTCATTTGTTATCGAATCGACTTAAAGCCAGATCGTCAAATTGGCCGCTCTTTTCTCTGAAACGGTTGTACTTATCGTCTGCAAAGCTATGTCACGTGCTGCGGTATGTGGAGACACTAAAATCACCACAGTAGAACACAGATGAAGCTTCTAAGTTGATTTAATATCCAGTAAGAAGTAGTACAATTCGAGTTTTAGGTATCGATTATTGACTTTTTAGCTGGCTTTGGTGCCTTGGACATGAGCTAGGACCTTAAGATTCTGCATGAAAGGAGGACTAGCAGCCGAGTTCCACGGGAGAATGTGAAAAGTGTTCATATGTAGTAAAAACCTGAGAAATCCATCCGTTTTCGTCATTTGTTATCGAATCGACTTAAAGCCAGATCGACACATTGGCCGCTCTTCTCTCTGAAACGGTTGTACTTATCGTCTGCAAAGCTATGTCGCGTGCTGCGGTATGCTGAGACACTAAAAGCACCATAATAGAACACAGATGAAGCTTCTAAGTTGATGTAATAGCCAGTAAGAAGTAGTACAATTCATGTTTTAGGTATCGATTATTGACTTTTTAGCTGGCTTTGGTGCCTTGGACATGAGCTAGGACCTTAAGACTCTGCATGAAAGGAGGACTAGCAGCCGAGTTGCACGGGAGAATGTGAAAAGTGTTCATATGTAGTAAAAACCTTAGAAATCCGTCCGTTTTCGTCATTTGTTATCGAATCGACTTAAATCCAGATCGTCAAATTGGCCGCTCTTTTCTCTGAAACGGTTGTACTTATCGTCTGCAAAGCTATGTCACGTGCTGCGGTATGCGGAGACACTAAAATCACCACAGTAGAACACAGATGAAGCTTCTAAGTTGATGTAATATCCAGTAAGAAGTAGTACAATTCGAGTTTTAGGTATCGATTATTGACTTTTTAGCTGGCTTTGGTGCCTTGGACATGAGCTAGGACCTTAAGATTCTGCATGAAAGGAGGACTAGCAGCCGAGTTCCACGGGAGAATGTGAAAAGTGTTCATATGTAGTAAAAACCTGAGAAATCCGTCCGTTTTCGTCATTTGTTATCGAATCGACTTAAAGCCAGAGTGTCACATTGGCCGCTCTTCTCTCTGAAACGCTTATACCTATCGTCTGCAAAGCTATGTCGCGTGCTGCGGTATGCGGAGACACTAAAATCACCATAGTAGAACACAGATGAAGCATCTAAGTTGATGTAATAGCCAGTAAGAAGTAATCCAATTCAAGTTTTAGGTATCGATTATTGACTTTTTAGCTGGCTTTGGTGCCTTGGACATGAGCTAGGACCTTAAGATTCTGCATGAAAGGAGGACTAGCAGCCGAGTTGCACGGGAGAATGTGAAAAGTGTTCATATGCAGTAAAAAGCTGAGATATCCGTCCGTTTTCGTCATTTGTTATCGAATCGACTTAAAGCCAGATCGTCACATTGGCCTCTCTTCTCTCTGAAACGGTTGTACTTATCGTCTGCAAAGCTATGTCGCGTGCTGCGGTATGCGGACACACTAACAGCACCATAGTAGAACACAGATGAAGCTTCTAAGTTGATGTAATAGCCAGTAATAAGAAATAAAATTCAAGTTTTATGTATCGGTTATTGACTTTTTACCCTTCTTTGGTGCCTTGGACACGAGCTAGAAACTTAAGATTTTGCATGAAGGAGGACTAGCAGCCGAGTTGCACGGGAGAATGTGAGAAGTGTTCATATGTAGTAAAAACCTGTGAAATCCGTCCGTTGTCGTCATTTGTTATCGAATCGACTTAAAGCCAGATCGTCACATTGGCCGCTCCTCTCTCTGAAACGGTTGTACTTATCGCCTGCAATGCTATGTCGCGTGCTGCGGTATGCGGAGACACTAAAAGCACCATAGTAGAACACAGATGAAGCTTCTAAGTTGATGTAATAGCCAGTAAGAAGTAGTACAATTCAAGTTTTAGGTATCGATTATTGACTTTTTAGCTGGCTTTGGTGCCTTGGACATGTGCTAGGACCTTAAGATTCTGCATGAAAGGAGGACTAGCAGCAGAGTTGCACGGGAGAATGTGAAACGTGTTCATATGTAGTAAAAACCTGAGACATCCGTCCGTTTTCGTCATTTGTTATCGAATCGACTTAAAGCCAGATCGACACATTGGCCACTCTTCTCTCTGAAACTGTTGTACTTATCGTCTGCAAAGCTATGTCGCGTGCTGCGGTATGCTGAGACACTAAAAGCACCATAATAGAACACAGATGAAGCTTCTAAGATGATGTAATAGCCAGTAAGAAGTAGTACAATTCAAGTTTTAAGTATTGAATATGGAACTTTTAGCTGGCTTTGGTGCCTTGGACATGAGCTAGGATCGTAAGATTCTTCATGAAAGGAGGACTAGCAGCCGAGTTCCACGGGAGAATGTGAAAAGTGTTCATATGTAGTTAAAACGTGAGATATCCGTCCGTTTTCGTCATTTGTTATCGAATCGACTTAAAGCCAGATCGTCACATTGGCCGCTCTTCTCTCTGAAAGGGTTGTACTTATCGTCTTCAAAAGTATGTCGCATGTTGCCGTAGGCGGAAACAGGAAAAGCACCATAGTAGAACACAGATGAAGCTTCTAAGTTGATGTAATAGCCAGTAAGAAGTAGTCCAATTCAAGATTTAGGTATCGATTATTGACTTTTTAGCTGGGTGTTGGTGCCTTTGACATGAGGTAGGACCTTAATATTCTGCATGAAAGGAGGACTAGCAGCCGAGTTGCATGGGGGAATGTGAAAAGTGTTCAAATGTAGTAAAAAACCTGAGAAATACGTCCGTTTTCGTCATTTGTTATCGAATCGACTTAAAGCCAGATCGTCACATTGGCCGCCCTTCTCTCTGAAACGGTTGTACTTATCGTCTGCAAAGCTATGTCGCGTGCTGCGGTATGCGGAGACACTAAAAGCACCATTGTAGAACACCCATTAAGCTTCTAAGTCGATGTAATACCCAGTAAGAAGTAGTAAAATTCAAGTTTTAGGTATCGATTATTGACTTTTTAGCTGGCTTTGTTGCCTTGGACATGAGATAGGACCTTAACATTCTGCATGAAAGGAGGACTAGCAGCCGAGATGCACGGGAGAATGTGAAAAGTGTTCATATGTAGTAAAAACCTTAGAAATCCGTCCGTTTTCGTCATTTGTTATCGAATCGACTTAAAGCCAGATTGTCACATTGGCCGCTCTTCTCTCTGAAACGCTTGTACCTATCGTCTACAAAGCTATGTCGCGTGCTGCGGTATGCGGAGACACTAAAATCACCATAGTGGAACACAGACGAAGCATCTAAGTTGATGTAATGATGTAATGATGTAAGAAGTAATCCAATTCAAGTTTTAGGTATCGATTATTGACTTTTTAGCTGGCTTTGGTGACTTGGACATGAGCTAGGACCTTAACATTCTGCATGAAAGGAGGGCTAGCAGCCGAGTTGCACGGGAGAATGTGAAAAGTGTTCATGTGTAGTAAAAACCTTAGAAATCCGTCCGTATTCGTCATTTGTTATCGAATCGACTTAAAGTTAGATCGTCACATTGGCCGCTCTTCACACTGAAACGCTTGTACTTATCGTCTGCAAAGCTATGTCGCGTGCTGCGGTATGCGGAGACACTAAAATCACCATAGTAGAAGACAGATGAAGCATCTAAGTTGATGTAATAGCCAGTAAGAAGTAATCCAATTCAAGTTTTAGGTATCGATTATTGACTTTTTAGCTGGCTTTGGTGCCTTGGACATGAGCTAGGACCTTAACATTCTGCATTAAAGGACGACTAGCAGCCTAGTTGCACGGGAGAATGTGAAAAGTGTTCATATGTAGTAAAAACCTGAGAAATCCGTCCGTTTCCGTCATTTGTTATCGAATCGACTTAAAGCCAGATCGTCACATTGGCCGCTCTTCTCTCTGAAACGGTTGTACTTATCGTCTGCAAAGCTATGTCGCGTGCTGCGGTATGCGGAGACACTAAAATCACCATAGTAGAACACAGATCAAGCTTCTAAGTTGATGTAATAGCCAGTAAGAAGTAGTTGAATTCAAGTTTTAGGTATCGATTATTGACTTTTTAGCTGGCTTTGGTGCCTTGGACGTGAGCTAGGACCTTAAGATTCTACATGAAAGGAGGACTAGCAGCCGAGTTGCACGGGAGAATGTGAAAAGTGTTCATATGTAGTAAAAACCTGAGAAATCCATCCGTTTTCGTCATTTGTTATCGAATCGACTTAAAGCCAGATCGTCACATTGGCCGCTCTTCTCTCTGAAACGGTTGTACTTCTCGTCTGCAAAGCTATGTCGCGTGCTGCGGTATGCGGAGACACTGATATCACCATAGTAGAACACAGATGAAGCATCTAAGTTGATGTAATAGCCAGTAAGAAGTAGTCCAATTCAAGTTTTAGGTATCGATTATTGACTTTTTAGCTGGCTTTGGTGACTTGGACATGAGCTAGGACCTTAAGATTCTGCATGAAAGGAGGACTAGCAGCCGAGTTGCACGGGAGAATGTGAAAAGTGTTCATATCTAAAAAAAAAAAAAAAACTGAGAAATCCGTCCGTTTTCGTCATTTGTTATCGAATCGACTTAAAGCCAGATCGTCACATTGGTCGCTCTTCTCTCTGAAACGGTTGTACTTATCGTCTACAAAGCAATGTCGCGTGCTGCGGTATGCGGAGACACTAAAATCACCATAGTAGAACACAGATCAAGCTTCTAAGTTGATGTAATAGAAGGTAAGAAGTAGTACAATTCAAGTTGTAGGTATCGATTATTGACTTTTTAGCTGGCTTTGGTGCCTTGGACATGAGCTAGGACCTTACGATTCTGCATGAAAGGAGGACTAGCAGCCGAGTTGCACGGGAGAATGCGAAAAGTGTTCATATGTAGTAAAAACCTTAGAAATCCGTCCGTTTTAGTCATTTGTTATCGAATCGACTTAAAGCCAGATCGTCACATTGGCCGCTCTTCTCTCTGAAACGCTAGTACTTATCGTCTGCAAAGCTATGTCGCGTGCTGCGGTATGCTGAGACACTAAAAGCACCATAATAGAACACAGATGAAGCTTCTAAGTTGATGTAATAGCCAGTAAGAAGTAGTACAATTCAAGTTTTAGGTATCGATTATTGACTTTTTAGCTGGCTTTGGTGCCTTGGACATGAGCTAGGACCTTACGATTCTGCATGAAAGGAGGACTAGCAGCCGAGTTGCACGGGAGAATGCGAAAAGTGTTCATATGTAGTAAAAACCTTAGAAATCCGTCCGTTTTAGTCATTTGTTATCGAATCGACTTAAAGCCAGATCGTCACATTGGCCGCTCTTCTCTCTGAAACGCTAGTACTTATCGTCTGCAAAGCTATGTCGCGTGCTGCGGTATGCTGAGACACTAAAAGCACCATAATAGAACACAGATGAAGCTTCTAAGTTGATGTAATAGCCAGTAAGAAGTAGTACAATTCATGTTTTAGGTATCGATTATTGACTTTTTAGCTGGCTTTGGTGCCTTGGACATGAGCTAGGACCTTAAGACTGCATGAAAGGAGGACTAGCAGCCGAGTTGCACGGGAGAATGTGAAAAGTGTTCATATGTAGTAAAAACCTTAGAAATCCGTCCGTTTTCGTCATTTGTTATCGAATCGACTTAAAGCCAGATCGTCACATTGGCCGCTCTTCTCTCTAAACGGTTCTACTTATCGTCTGCAAAGCTATGTCGCGTGCTGCGGTATGCGGACACACTAAAAGCACCATAGTAGAACACAGATGAAGCTTCTAAGTTGATGTAATAGCCAGTAAGAAGAAATAAAATTCAAGTTTTATGTATCGGTTATTGACTTTTTACCCTTCTTTGGTGCCTTGGACACGAGCTAGAAACTTAAGATTTTGCATGAAGGAGGACTAGCAGCCGAGTTGCACGGGAGAATGTGAAAAGTGTTCATATGTAGTAAAAACCAAAGAAATCCGTCCGTTTTCGTCATTTGTTATCGAATCGACTTAAAGCCAGATCGTCACATTGTCCGCTCCTCCCTCTGAAACGGTTGTACTTATCGTCTGCAAAGCTATGTCGCGTGCTGCGGTATGCGGAGACACTAAAAGCACCATAGTAGAACACAGATGAAGCTTCTAAGTTGATGTAATAGCCAGTAAGAAGTAGTACAATTCAAGTTTTAGGTATCGATTATTGACTTTTTAGCTGGCTTTGGTGCCTTGGACATGAGCTAGGACCTTAAGATTCTGCATGAAAGGAGGACTAGCAGCCGAGTTGCACGGGAGAATGTGAAACGTGTTCATATGTAGTAAAAACCTGAGACATCCGTCCGTTTTCGTCATTTGTTATCGAATCGACTTAAAGCCAGATCGACACATTGTCCGCTCTTCTCTCTGAAACGGTTGTACTTACCGTCTGCAAAGCTATGTCGCGTGCTGCGGTATGCTGAGACACTAAAAGCACCACAATAGAACACAGATGAAGCATCTAAGTTGATGTAATAGCCAGTAAGAAGTAATCCAATTCAAGTTTTAGGTATCGATTATTGACTTTTTAGCTGGCTTTGGTGCCTTGGACATGAGCTAGGACCTTAAGATTCTGCATGAAAGGAGGACTAGCAGCCGAGTTGCACGGGAGAATGTGAAAAGTGTTCATATGCAGTAAAAAGCTGAGATATCCGTCCGTTTTCGTCATTTGTTATCGAATCGACTTAAAGCCAGATCGTCACATTGGCCTCTCTTCTCTCTGAAACGGTTGTACTTATCGTCTGCAAAGCTATGTCGCGTGCTGCGGTATGCGGACACACTAAAAGCACCATAGTAGAACACAGATGAAGCTTCTAAGTTGATGTAATAGCCAGTAATAAGAAATAAAATTCAAGTTTTATGTATCGGTTATTGACTTTTTACCCTTCTTTGGTGCCTTGGACACGAGCTAGAAACTTAAGATTTTGCATGAAGGAGGACTAGCAGCCGAGTTGCACGGGAGAATGTGAGAAGTGTTCATATGTAGTAAAAACCTGTGAAATCCGTCCGTTTTCGTCATTTGTTATCGAATCGACTTAAAGCCAGATCGTCACATTGGCCGCTCCTCTCTCTGAAACGGTTGTACTTATCGCCTGCAATGCTATGTCGCGTGCTGCGGTATGCGGAGACACTAAAAGCACCATAGTAGATCACAGATGAAGCTTCTAAGTTGATGTAATAGCCAGTAAGAAGTAGTACAATTCAAGTTTTAGGTATCGATTATTGACTTTTTAGCTGGCTTTGGTGCCTTGGACATGTGCTAGGACCTTAAGATTCTGCATGAAAGGAGGACTAGCAGCAGAGTTGCACGGGAGAATGTGAAACGTGTTCATATGTAGTAAAAACCTGAGACATCCGTCCGTTTTCGTCATTTGTTATCGAATCGACTTAAAGCCAGATCGACACATTGGCCACTCTTCTCTCTGAAACGGTTGTACTTATCGTCTGCAAAGCTATGTCGCGTGCTGCGGTATGCTGAGACACTAAAAGCACCATAATAGAACACAGATGAAGCTTCTAAGATGATGTAATAGCCAGTAAGAAGTAGTACAATTCAAGTTTTAAGTATTGAATATGGAACTTTTAGCTGGCTTTGGTGCCTTGGACATGAGCTAGGATCGTAAGATTCTTCATGAAAGGAGGACTAGCAGCCGAGTTCCACGGGAGAATGTGAAAAGTGTTCATATGTAGTTAAAACGTGAGAAATCCGTCCGTTTTCGTCATTTGTTATCGAATCGACTTAAAGCCAGATCGTCACATTGGCCGCTCTTCTCTCTGAAAGGGCTGTACCTATCGTCTTCAAAAGTATGTCGCATGTTGCCGTAGGCGGAAACAGGAAAAGCACCATAGTAGAACACAGATGAAGCTTCTAAGTTGATGTAATAGCCAGTAAGAAGTAGTCCAATTCAAGATTTAGGTATCGATTATTGACTTTTTAGCTGGGTGTTGGTGCCTTTGACATGAGGTAGGACCTTAATATTCTGCATGAAAGGAGGACTAGCAGCCGAGTTGCATGGGGGAATGTGAAAAGGGTTCAAATGTAGTAAAAAACCTGAGAAATACGTCCGTTTTCGTCATTTGTTATCGAATCGACTTAAAGCCAGATCGTCACATTGGCCGCCCTTCTCTCTGAAACGGTTGTACTTATCGTCTGCAAAGCTATGTCGCGTGCTGCGGTATGCGGAGACACTAAAAGCACCATTGTAGAACACCCATTAAGCTTCTAAGTCGATGTAATACCCAGTGAGAAGTAGTAAAATTCAAGTTTTAGGTATCGATTATTGACTTTTTAGCTGGCTTTGTTGCCTTGGACATGAGATAGGACCTTAACATTCTGCATGAAAGGAGGACTAGCAGCCGAGATGCACGGGAGAATGTGAAAAGTGTTCATATGTAGTAAAAACCTTAGAAATCCGTCCGTTTTCGTCATTTGTTATCGAATCGACTTAAAGCCAGATTGTCACATTGGCCGCTCTTCTCTCTGAAACGCTTGTACCTATCGTCTACAAAGCTATGTCGCGTGCTGCGGTATGCGGAGACACTAAAATCACCATAGTGGAACACAGACGAAGCATCTAAGTTGATGTAATGATGTAATGATGTAAGAAGTAATCCAATTCAAGTTTTAGGTATCGATTATTGACTTTTTAGCTGGCTTTGGTGACTTGGACATGAGCTAGGACCTTAACATTCTGCATGAAAGGAGGGCTAGCAGCCGAGTTGCACGGGAGAATGTGAAAAGTGTTCATGTGTAGTAAAAACCTTAGAAATCCGTCCGTATTCGTCATTTGTTATCGAATCGACTTAAAGTTAGATCGTCACATTGGCCGCTCTTCACACTGAAACGCTTGTACTTATCGTCTGCAAAGCTATGTCGCGTGCTGCGGTATGCGGAGACACTAAAATCACCATAGTAGAAGACAGATGAAGCATCTAAGTATTGTAATAGCCAGTAAGAAGTAATCCAATTCAAGTTTTAGGTATCGATTATTGACTTTTTAGCTGGCTTTGGTGCCTTGGACATGAGCTAGGACCTTAACATTCTGCATTAAAGGACGACTAGCAGCCGAGTTGCACGGGAGAATGTGAAAAGTGTTCATATGTAGTAAAAACCTGAGAAATCCGTCCGTTTCCGTCATTTGTTATCGAATCGACTTAAAGCCAGATCGTCACATTGGCCGCTCTTCTCTCTGAAACGGTTGTACTTATCGTCTGCAAAGCTATGTCGAGTGCTGCGGTATGCGGAGACACTAAAATCACCATAGTAGAACACAGATCAAGCTTCTAAGTTGATGTAATAGCCAGTAAGAAGTAGTTGAATTCAAGTTTTAGGTATCGATTATTGACTTTTTAGCTGGCTTTGGTGCCTTGGACGTGAGCTAGGACCTTAAGATTCTACATGAAAGGAGGACTAGCAGCCGAGTTGCACGGGAGAATGTGAAAAGTGTTCATATGTAGTAAAAACCTGAGAAATCCGTCCGTTTTCGTCATTTGTTATCGAATCGACTTAAAGCCAGATCGTCACATTGGCCGCTCTTCTCTCTGAAACGGTTGTACTTCTCGTCTGCAAAGCTATGTCGCGTGCTGCGGTATGCGGAGACACTGATATCACCATAGTAGAACACAGATGAAGCATCTAAGTTGATGTAATAGCCAGTAAGAAGTAGTCCAATTCAAGTTTTAGGTATCGATTATTGACTTTTTAGCTGGCTTTGGTGACTTGGACATGAGCTAGGACCTTAAGATTCTGCATGAAAGGAGGACTAGCAGCCGAGTTGCACGGGAGAATGTGAAAAGTGTTCATATCTAAAAAAAAAAAAAACTGAGAAATCCGTCCGTTTTCGTCATTTGTTATCGAATCGACTTAAAGCCAGATCGTCACATTGGTCGCTCTTCTCTCTGAAACGGTTGTACTTATCGTCTACAAAGCAATGTCGCGTGCTGCGGTATGCGGAGACACTAAAATCACCATAGTAGAACACAGATCAAGCTTCTAAGTTGATGTAATAGAAGGTAAGAAGTAGTACAATTCAAGTTGTAGGTATCGATTATTGACTTTTTAGCTGGCTTTGGTGCCTTGGACATGAGCTAGGACCTTACGATTCTGCATGAAAGGAGGACTAGCAGCCGAGTTGCACGGGAGAATGCGAAAAGTGTTCATATGTAGTAAAAACCTTAGAAATCCGTCCGTTTTAGTCATTTGTTATCGAATCGACTTAAAGCCAGATCGTCACATTGGCCGCTCTTCTCTCTGAAACGCTAGTACTTATCGTCTGCAAAGCTATGTCGCGTGCTGCGGTATGCTGAGACACTAAAAGCACCATAATAGAACACAGATGAAGCTTCTAAGTTGATGTAATAGCCAGTAAGAAGTAGTACAATTCATGTTTTAGGTATCGATTATTGACTTTTTAGCTGGCTTTGGTGCCTTGGACATGAGCTAGGACCTTAAGACTGCATGAAAGGAGGACTAGCAGCCGAGTTGCACGGGAGAATGTTAAAAGTGTTCATATGTAGTAAAAACCTTAGAAATCCGTCCGTTTTCGTCATTTGTTATCGAATCGACTTAAAGCCAGATCGTCACATTGGCCGCTCTTCTCTCTAAACGGTTCTACTTATCGTCTGCAAAGCTATGTCGCGTGCTGCGGTATGCGGACACACTAAAAGCACCATAGTAGAACACAGATGAAGCTTCTAAGTTGATGTAATAGCCAGTAAGAAGAAATAAAATTCAAGTTTTATGTATCGGTTATTGACTTTTTACCCTTCTTTGGTGCCTTGGACACGAGCTAGAAACTTAAGATTTTGCATGAAGGAGGACTAGCAGCCGAGTTGCACGGGAGAATGTGAAAAGTGTTCATATGTAGTAAAAACCAAAGAAATCCGTCCGTTTTCGTCATTTGTTATCGAATCGACTTAAAGCCAGATCGTCACATTGTCCGCTCCTCCCTCTGAAACGGTTGTACTTATCGTCTGCAAAGCTATGTCGCGTGCTGCGGTATGCGGAGACACTAAAAGCACCATAGTAGAACACAGATGAAGCTTCTACGTTGATGTAATAGCCAGTAAGAAGTAGTACAATTCAAGTTTTAGGTATCGATTATTGACTTTTTAGCTGGCTTTGGTGCCTTGGACATGAGCTAGGACCTTAAGATTCTGCATGAAAGGAGGACTAGCAGCCGAGTTGCACTGGAGAATGTGAAACGTGTTCATATGTAGTAAAAACCTGAGACATCCGTCCGTTTTCGTCATTTGTTATCGAATCGACTTAAAGCCAGATCGACACATTGTCCGCTCTTCTCTCTGAAACGGTTGTACTTACCGTCTGCAAAGCTATGTCGCGTGCTGCGGTATGCTGAGACACTAAAAGCACCACAATAGAACACAGATGAAGCTTCTAAGTTGATGTAATAGCCAGTAAGAAGTAGTACAATTCAAGTTTTAAGTATTGAATATGGAACTTTTAGCTGGCTTTGGTGCCTTGGACATGAGCTAGGACCTTAAGATTCTGCATGAAAGGAGGACTAGCAGCCGAGTTGCACGGGAGAATGTGAAAAGTGTTCATATGTAGTTAAAACGTGAGAAATCCGTCCGTTTTCGTCATTTGTTATCGAATCGACTTAAAGCCAGATCGTCACATTGGCCGCTCTTCTCTCTGAAAGGGTTGTACTTATCGTCTTCAAAAGTATGTCGCATGTTGCCGTAGGCGGAAACAGGAAAAGCACCATAGTAGAACACAGATGAAGCTTCTAAGTTGATGTAATAGCCAGTAAGAAGTAGTCCAATTCAAGATTTAGGTATCGATTATTGACTTTTTAGCTGGGTGTTGGTGTTTGGACATGAGGTAGGACCTTAATATTCTGCATGAAAGGAAGACTAGCAGCCGAGTTGCATGGGGGAATGTGAAAAGTGTTCAAATGTAGTAAAAAACCTGAGAAATACGTCCGTTTTCGTCATTTGTTATCGAATCGACTTAAAGCCAGATCGTCACATTGGCCGCCCTTCTCTCTGAAACGGTTGTACTTATCGTCTGCGAAGCTATGTCGCGTCCTGCGGTATGCGGAGACACTAAAAGTACCATTGTAGAACACCCATTAAGCTTCTAAGTTGATGTAATACCCAGTAAGAGGTAGTAAAATTCAAGTTTTAGGTATCGATTATTGACTTTTTAGCTGGATTTGATGCCTTGGACATGAGATAGGACCTTAGCATTCTGCATGAAAGGAGGACTAGCAGCCGAGATGCACGGGAGAGTGTGAAAAGTGTTCATATGTAGTAAAAACCTTAGAAATCCGTCCGTTTTCGTCATTTGTTATCGAATCGACTTAAAGCCAGATTGTCACATTGGCCGCTCTTCTCTCTGAAACGCTTGTACCTATCGTCTGCAAAGCCATGTCGCGTGCTGCGGTATGCGGAGACACTAAAATCACCATAGTGGAACACAGATGAAGCATCTAAGTTGATGTAATAGCCAGTAAGAAGTAATCCAATTCAAGATTTAGGTATCGATTATTGACTTTTTAGCTGGCTTTGGTGCCTTGGACATGAGCTAGGACCTTAAGATTCTGCATTAAAGGAGGACTAGCAGCCGGGTTGCTTGGGAGAATGTGAAAAGTGTTCACATGTAGTAAAAACCTGAGAAATCCGTCCCTTTTCGTCATTTCTTATCGAATCGACTAAAAGCCAGATCGTCACATTGGCTGCTCTTCTCTCTGAAACGGTTGCACTTATCGTCTGCAAAGCTATGTCGCGTGCTGCGGTATGCGGACACACTAAAATCACCATAGTAGAACACAGATGAAGCATCTAAGTTGATGTAATAGCCAGTAAGAAGTAATCCAATTCAAGTTTTAGGTATCGATTATTGACTTTTTAGCTGGCTTTGGTGCCTTGGACATGAGCTAGGACCTTAAGATTCTGCATGAAAGGACTAATAGCAGCCGAGTTGCACGGGAGAATGTGAAAAGTGTTCATATGCAGTAAAAACCTGAGACATCCGTCCGTTTTCGTCATTTGTTATCGAATCGACTTAAAGCCAGATCGTCATATTGGCCGCTCTTCTCTCTGAAACGGTTGTACTTATCGTCTGCAAAGCTATGTCGCGTGCTGCGGTATGCGGACACACTAAAAGCACCATAGTAGAACACAGATGAAGCTTCTAAGTTGATGTAATAGCCAGTAAGAAGAAGTAAAATTCAAGTTTTATGTATCGGTTATTGACTTTTTACCCTTCTTTGGTGCCTTGGACACGAGCTAGGAACTCAAGATTTCGCATGAAGGAGGACCTTAAGATTCTGCATGAAAGGAGGACTAGCAGCCCAGTTGCAAGGGAGAATGTGAAAAGTGTTCATATGTAGTAAAAACCTGAGAAATCGGTCCGTTTTCGTCATTTGTTATCGAATCGACTTAAAGCCAGATCGTCACATTGGCTGCTCTACTCTCTGAAACGGTTGTACGTATCGTCTGCAAAGCTATGTCGCGTGCTGCGGTATGCGGAGACACTACAATCACCATAGTAGAACACAGATGAAGCTTCTAAGTTGATGTAATAACCAGTAAGAAGTAGTACAACTCAAGTTTTAGGTATCGATTATTGACTTTTTAGCTGGCTTTGGTGCCTTGGACATGAGCTAGGACTTTAAGATTTTGCATGAAAGGAGGACTAGCAGCCCAGTTGCACGGGAGAATGTGAAAAGTGTTCATATGTAGTAAAAACCTGAGAAATCCGTCCGTTTTCGTCATTTGTTATCGAATCGACATAAAGCCAGATCGTCACATTGGCCACTCTTCTCTCTGAAACGCTTGTACCTATCGTCTGCAAAGCTATGTCGCGTGCTGCGGTATGCGGAGACACTAAAATCACCATAGTAGAACACAGATCAAGCTTCTAAGTTGATGTAATAGCCAGTAAGAAGTAGTGAAATTCAAGTTTTAGGTATCGGTTATTGACTTTTTACCCTTCTTTGGCGCTTGGACACGAGCTAGGAACTTAAGATTTTGCATGATGGAGGACTAGCAGCCCAGTTGCACGGGAGAATGTGAAAAGTGTTCATATGTAGTAAAAACCTGAGAAATCCGTCCGTTTTCGTCATTTGTTATCGAATCGACATAAAGCCAGATCGTCACATTGCCCACTCTTCTCTCTGAAACGGTTGTACTTATCGTCTGCAAAACTATGTCGCGTGCTGCGGCATGCGGAGAATCTAAAAGCACCGTAGTAGAACAAAGATGAAGCTTATAAGCTGATGTAATAGCCAGTAAGAAGTAGTACAATTCAAGTTTTAGGTATTGATAATTGACTTTTTAGCTGGCTTTGGTGCCTTGGACATGGCCTAGGACCTTAAGATTCTGCATGAAAGGAGGACTAGCAGCCCAGTTGCAAGGGAGAATGTGAAAAGTGTTCATATGTAGTAAAAACCTGAGAAATCGGTCCGTTTTCGTCATTTGTTATCGACTCGACTTAAAGCCAGATCGTCACATTGGCCGCTCTTCTCTCTGAAACGGTTGTACTTATCGTCTGCAAAGCTATGTCGCGTGCTGCGGTATGCGGAGACACTAAAAGCACCATAGTAGGACACAGATGAAGCTTCTAAGTTGATGTAATAGCCAGCAAGAAGTAGTACAATTCAAGTTTTAGGTATCGATTATTGACTTTTTAGCTGGCTTTGGTGCTTTGGACATGAGCTAGGACCTTAAGATTCTGCATGAAAGGAGGACTAGCAGCCGAGTTGCACGGGAGAATGTGAAACGTGTTCATATGTAGTAAAAACCTGAGAAATCCGTCCGTTTTCGTCATTTGTTATCGAACCGACTTAAAGCCAGATCGTCACATTGGCCGCTCTTCTCTCTGAAACGGTTGTACTTATCGTCTGCAAAGCTATGACGCGTGTTGCCGTAGGCGGAAACAGGAGAATTACCATAGTAGAACACAGATGAAGCCTCTAATTTGATGTAATAGCCATTAAGAAGTAGTATAATTCAAGTTTTAGGTATCGATTATTGACTTTTTAGCTGGCTTTGGTGCCTTGGACATGAGCTAGGACCTTAAGATTCTGCATGAAAGGAGGACTGGCAGCCGAGTTGCAGGGGAGAATGTGAAAAGTTTTCATATGTAGTAAAAACCTAAGAAATTCGTCCGTTTTCGTCATTTGTTATCGAATCGACTTAAAGCCAGATCGTCACATTGGCCGCTCTTCTCTCTGAAACGGTTGTACTTATCGTCTGCAAAGCTATGTCGCGTGCTGCGGTATGCGGAGACACTAAAAGCACCATAGTAGAACACAGATGAAGCTTCTAAGTTGACGTAATAGCCATTAAGAAGTAGTATAATTCAAGTTTTAGGTATCGATTATTGACTTTTTAGCTGGCTTTGGTGCCTTGGACAAAAGCTAGGACCTTAACATTCTGTATAAAAGGAATACTAGCAGCCGATTTGCATGGGAGAACGTGAAAAGTGTTACTATGTAGTAAAAACCCGAGAAATCCGTCCGTTTTCGTCATTTGTTATCGAATCGACTTAAAGCCAGATCGTCAAATTAGACGCTCTTCTCTCTGAAACGGTTGTACTTACCGATTGCAAAGCTATGTCGCGTGCTGCGGTATGCGGAGACACTAAAAGCACCATAGTAGAACACAGATGAAGCTTCTAAGTTGATGTAATAGCCAGTAAGGAGTAGTACAATTCAAGTTTTAGGTATCGATTATTGACTTTTTGGCTAGCTTTGGTGCCTTGGACATGAGCTAGGACCTTATGATTCTGCATGAAAGGAGGACTAGCAGCCGAGTTGCACTTGAGAATGTGAAAAGTGTTCATATGTAGTGAAAACCTGAGAAATCCGTCCGTGTTCGTCTTTTGTTATCGAATCGACTTAAAGCCAGATCGTCACATTGGCCGCTCTTCTCTCTGAAACGGTTGTACTTATCGTCTGCAAAGCTATGTCGCGTGCTGCGGTATGCGGACACACTAAAAGCACCATAGTAGAACACAGATGAAGCTTCTAAGTTGATGTAATAGCCAGTAAGAAGTAGTACAATTAAAGTTTTAGGTATCAGTTAATGACTTTTTACCCTTCTTTGGTGCCTTGGACACGAGCTAGGAAATTAAGATTTTGTATGAAGGAGGACTATCAGCCGAGTTGCACGGGAGAATGTGAAAAGTGTTCATATGTAGTAAAAACCTGAGAAATCCGTCCGTTTTCGTCATTTGATATCGAATCGACTTAAAGCGAGATCGTCACATTGGCTGCTCTTCTCTCTGAAACGGTTGCACTTATCGTCTGCAAAGTTATGTCGCGTGCTGCGGTATGCGGAGACACTAAAATCACCATAGTAGAACACAGATGAAGCATCTAAGTTGATGTAATAGCCAGTAAGAAGTAATCCAATTCAAGTTTTAGGTATCGATTATTGACTTTTTAGCTGGCTTTGGTGCTTTGGACATGAGCTAGGACCTTAAGATTCTGCATGAAAGGAGGACTAGCAGTCGAGTTGCACGGGGGAATGTGAAAAGTGTTCATATGTAGTAAAAAGCTGAGACATCCGTCCGTTTTCGTCATTTGGTATCGAATCGACTTAAAGCCAGATCGTCACATTGGCCGCTCTTCTCTCTGAAACGGTTGTACTTATCGTCTGCAAAGCTATGTCGCGTGCTGCGGTATGCGGAGACACTAAAAGCACCATAGTGGAACACAGATGAAGCTTCTTAGTTGATGTAATAGCCAGTAAGAAGTAGTACAATTCGAGTTTTAGGTATCGATTATTGACTTTTTAGCTGGCTTTGGTGCCTTGGACATGAGCTAGGACCTTAAGAATCTGCATGAAAGGAGGACTAGCAGCCGAGTGTCACGGGAGAATGTGAAACGTGTTCATATGTAGTAAAAACCTGAGACATCCGTCCGTTTTCGTCATTTGTTATCGAATCGACTTAAAGCCAGATCGACACATTGGCCGCTCTTCTCTCTGAAACGGTTGTACTTATCGTCTGCAAAGGTATGTCGCGTGCTGCGGTATGCTGAGACACTAAAAGCACCATAATAGAACACAGATGAAGCTGATGTAATAGCCAGTAAGAAGTAGTACAATTCAAGTTTTAAGTATTGAATATGGAACTTTTAGCTGGCTTTGGTGCCTTGGACATGAGCTAAGACCTTAATATTCTGCATGAAAGGAGGACTAGCAGCCGAGTTGCATGGGGGAATGTGAAAAGTGTTCAAATGTAGTAAAAAACCTGAGAAATACGTCCGTTTTCGTCATTTGTAATCGAATCGACTTAAAGCCAGATCGTCACATTGGCCGCTCTTCTCTCTGAAACGGTTGCACTTATCGTCTGCAAAGCTATGTCGCGTGCTGCGGTATGCGGAGACACTAAAAGCACCATTGTAGAACATCCATTAAGCTTCTAAGTTGATGTAATACCCAGTAAGAAGTAGTAAAATTCAAGTTTTAGGTATCGATTATTGACTTTTTAGCTGGCTTTGGTGCCTTGGACATGAGATAGGACCTTCACATTCTGCATGAAAGGAGGACTAGCAGCCGAGATGCACGGGAGAATGTGAAAAGTGTTCATATGTAGTAAAAACCTTAGAAATCCGTCCGTTTTCGTCATTTGTTATCGAATCGACTTAAAGCCAGATTGTCACATTGGCCGCTCTTCTCTCTGAAACGCTTGTACCTATCGTCTGCAAAGCTATGTCGCGTGCTGCGGTATGCGGAGACACTAAAATCACCATAGTGGAACACAGATGAAGCATCTAAGTTGATGTAATAGCCAGTAAGAAGTAATCCAATTCAAGTTTTAGGTATCGGTTATTGACTTTTTACCCTTCTTTGGCGCTTGGACACGAGCTAGGAACTTAAGATTTTGCATGATGGAGGACTAGCAGCCCAGTTGCACGGGAGAATGTGAAAAGTGTTCATATGTAGTAAAAACCTGAGAAATCCGTCCGTTTTCGTCATTTGTTATCGAATCGACATAAAGCCAGATCGTCACATTGGCCACTCTTCTCTCTGAAACGGTTGTACTTATCGTCTGCAAAACTATGTCGCGTGCTGCGGCATGCGGAGAATCTAAAAGCACCGTAGTAGAACAAAGATGAAGCTTCTAAGCTGATGTAATAGCCAGTAAGAAGTAGTACAATTCAAGTTTTAGGTATCGATTATTGACTTTTTGGCTAGCTTTGGTGCCTTGGACATGAGCTAGGACCTTATGATTCTGCATGAAAGGAGGACTAGCAGCCGAGTTGCACTTGAGAATGTGAAAAGTGTTCATATGTAGTAAAAACCTGAGAAATCGGTCCGTTTTCGTCATTTGTTATCGAATCGACTTCAAGCCAGATCGTCACATTGGCCGCTCTACTCTCTGAAACGGTTGTACGTATCGTCTGCAAAGCTATGTCGCGTGCTGCGGTATGCGGAGACACTACAATCACCATAGTAGAACACAGATGAAGCTTCTAAGTTGATGTAATAGCCAGTAAGAAGTAGTAAAATTCAAGTATAAGGTACTGAATATTGCATTTTTAGCTGGCTTTGGTGCCTTGGACATGAGCTAGGACCTTAACATTCTGCATTAAAGGACGACTAGCAGCCGAGTTGCACGGGAGAATGTGAAAAGTGTTCATATGTAGTAAAAACCTGAGAAATCCGTCCGTTTCCGTCATTTGTTATCGAATCGACTTAAAGCCAGATCGTCACATTGGCCGCTCTTCTCTCTGAAACGCTAGTACTTATCGTCTGCACAGCTATGTCGCGTGTTGCGGTATGCAGAGACACTAAAAGCACCATAGTAGAACACAGATGAAGCTTCTAAGTTGATGTAATATCCAGTAAGAAGTAGTACAATTCGAGTTTTAGGTATCGATTATTGACTTTTTAGCTGGCTTTGGTGCCTTGGACATGAGCTAGGACCTAAAGATTCTGCATGAAAGGAGGACTAGCAGCCGAGTTCCACGGGAGATTGTGAAAAGTGTTCATATGTAGTAAAAACCTGAGAAATCCGTCCGTTTTCGTCATTTGTTATCGAATCGACTTAAAGCCAGATCGACACATTGGCCGCTCTTCTCTCTGAAACGGTTGTACTTATCGTCTGCAAAGCTATGTCGCGTGCTGCGGTATGCTGAGACACTAAAAGCACCATAATAGAACACAGATGAAGCTTCTAAGTTGATGTAATAGCCAGTAAGAAGTAGTACAATTCATGTTTTAGGTATCGATTATTGACTTTTTAGCTGGCTTTGGTGCCTTGGACATGAGCTAGGACCTTAAGACTCTGCATGAAAGGAGGACTAGCAGCCGAGTTGCACGGGAGAATGTGAAAAGTGTTCATATGTAGTAAAAACCTTAGAAATCCGTCCGTTTTCGTCATTTGTTATCGAATCGACTTAAAGCCAGATCGTCAAATTGGCCGCTCTTTTCTCTGAAACGGTTGTACTTATCGTCTGCAAAGCTATGTCACGTGCTGCGGTATGCGGAGACACTAAAATCACCACAGTAGAACACAGATGAAGCTTCTAAGTTGATGTAATATCCAGTAAGAAGTAGTACAATTCGAGTTTTAGGTATCGATTATTGACTTTTTAGCTGGCTTTGGTGCCTTGGACATGAGCTAGGACCTTAAGATTCTGCATGAAAGGAGGACTAGCAGCCGAGTTGCACGGGAGAATGTGAAAAGTGTTCATATGTAGTTAGAACCTGAGAAATCCGTCCGTTTTCGTCATTTGTTATCGAATCGACTTAAAGCCAGATCGTCACATTGGCCGCTCTTCTCTCTGAAACGCTTGTACTTATCGTCTTCAAAGGTATGTCGCGTGTTGCCGTAGGCGGAAACAGGAAAAGCACCATAGTAGAACACAGATGAAGCTTCTAAGTTGATGTAATAGCCAGTAAGAAGTAGTACAATTCAAGTTTTAGGTATTGAATATGGAACTTTTAGCTGGCTTTGGTGCCTTGGACATGAGCTAGGACCTTAAGATTCTGCATGAAAGGAGGACTAGCAGCCGAGTTGCACGGGAGAATGTGAAAAGTGTTCATATGTAGTTAGAACCTGAGAAATCCGTCCGTTTTCGTCATTTGTTATCGAATCGACTTAAAGCCAGATCGTCACATTGGCCGCTCTTCTCTCTGAAACGCTTGTACTTATCGTCTTCAAAGGTATGTCGCGTGTTGCCGTAGGCGGAAACAGGAAAAGCACCATAGTAGAACACAGATGAAGCTTCTAAGTTGATGTAATAGCCAGTAAGAAGTAGTCCAATTCAAGATTCAGGTATCGATTATTGACTTTTTAGCTGGCTTTGGTGCCTTGGACATGAGCTAGGACCTTAATATTCTGCATGAAAGGAGGACTAGCAGCCGAGTTGCATGGTGGAATGTGAAAAGTGTTCAAATGTAGTAAAAACCTGAGAAATACGTCCGTTTTCGTCATTTGTTATCGAATCGACTTAAAGCCAGATCGTCACATTGGCCGCTCTTCTCTCTGAAACGGTTGTACTTATCGTCTGCAAAGCTATGTCGCGTGCTGCGGTATGCGGAGACACTAAAAGCACCATAGTAGAACACAGATCAAGCTTCTAAGTTGATGTAATAGCCAGTAAGAAGTAGAACAATTCAAGTTTTAGGTATTGAATATTGATCTTTAGCTGGCTTTGGTGCCTTGGACATGAGCTAGGACCTTAAGATTCTGCATGAAAGGAGGACTAGCAGCCGCGTTGCACGGGAGAATGAGAAAAGTGTTCAAATGTAGTTAAAACTTGAGAAATCCGTCCGCTTTCGTCATTTGTTATCGAATCGACTTAAAGCCAGATCGTCACATTGGCCGCTCTTCTCTCTGAAACGGTTGTACTTATCGTCTGCAAAGCTATGTCGCGTGCTGCGGTATGCGGAGACACTAAAAGCACCATAGTAGAACACAGATGAAGCTTCTAAGTTGATGTAATACCCAGTAAGACGTAGTACAATTCAAGTTTTAGGTATCGATTATTGACTTTATAGCTGGCTTTGGTGCCTTGGACATGACCTAGAACCTAAACATTCTGCATGAAAGGAGGGCTAGCAGCCGAGTTGCACGGGTGAATGTGAAAAGTGTTCATATGTAGTAAAAACCTGAGAAATACGTCCGTTTTCGTCATTTGTTATCGAATCGACTTAAAGCCAGATCGTCACATTGGCCGCTCTCCGCTCTGAATCGGTTGTACTTATCGTCTGCAAAGCTATGTCACGTGCTGCGGGATCTGGAGACACTAAAATCACCACAGTAGAACACAGATGAAGCTTCTAAGTTGATGTAATAACCAGTAAGAAGTAGTCCAATTCAAGTTTTAAGTATCGATTATTGACTTTTTAGCTGGCTTTGGTGCCTTGGACATGAGCTAGGACCTTAACATTCTGTATGAAAGGAGGACTAGCAGCCGAGTTGCACGGGAGTATGTGAAAAGTGTTCATATGTAGTAAAAACCTGAGAAATCCGTCCGTTTTCGTCATTTGTTGTCGAATCGACTTAAAGCCAGATCGTCACATTTTCCGCTCTTCTCTCTGAAACGGTTGTACTTTTTGTCTGCAAAGCTATGTCGCGTGCTGCGGTACGCGGAGACACTAAAAGCACCATAGTAGAACAGAGATGAAGCTTCTAAGTTGATGTAATAGCCAGTAAGAAGTAGTACAATTCAAGTTTTAGGTATCGATTATTGAATTTTAGCTGGCTTTGGTGCATTGGACATGAGCTAGGACCTTATGATTCTGCATGAAAGGAGGACTAGCAGCCGAGTTGCACGGGAGAATGAGAAAAGTGTTCATATGTAGTAAAAACCTGACAAATCCGTCCGCTTTCGTCATTTGTTATCGAATCTACTTAAAGCCAGATCGTCACATTGGCCGCTCTTCTCTCTGAAACGCTTGTACTTATCGGTTGCAAAGCTATGTCGCGTGCTGCGATTTGCGGAGACACTAAAAGCACCATAGTAGAACACAGATGAAGCTTCTAAGTTGATGGAATAGCCAGTAAGAAGTAGTACAATTCAAGTTTTATGTATCGGTTATTGACTTTTTACCCTTCTTTGGGCCTTGGACACGAGCTAGGAACTTAAGATTTTGCATGATGGAGGACTAGCAGCCCAGTTGCACGGGAGAATGTGAAAAGTGTTCATATGTAGTAAAAACCTGAGGAATCCGTCCGTTTTCGTCATTTGTTATCGAATCGACATAAAGCCAGATCGTCACATTGGCCACTCTTCTCTCTGAAACGGTTGTACTTATCGTCTGCAAAGCTATGTCGCGTGCTGCGGTATGCTGAGACACTAAAAGCACCATAGTAGAACACAGGTCAAGCTTCTAAGTTGATGTAATAGCCAGTAAGAAGTAGAACAATTCAAGTTTTAGGTATTGAATATTGATCTTTAGCTGGCTTTGGTGCCTTGGACATGAGCTAGGACCTTAAGATTCAGCATGAAAGGAGGACTAGCAGCCGAGTTGCACGGGAGAATGTGAAAAGTGTTCATATGTAGTAAAAACCTGAGAATTCCGTCCGGTTTCGTCATTTGTTATCGAATCGACTTAAAGCCAGATCGTCACATTGGCCGCTCTTCTCTCTGAAACGGTTGTACTTTTCGTCTGCAAAACTATGTCGCGTGCTGCGGCATGCGGAGAATCTAAAAGCACCGTAGTAGAACAAAGATGAAGCTTCTAAGCTGATGTAATAGCCAGTAAGAAGTAGTACAATTCAAGTTTTAGGTATTGATTATTGACTTTTTAGCTGGCTTTGGTGCCTTGGACATGGGCTAGGACCTTAAGATTCTGCATGAAAGGAGGACTAGCAGCCGAGTTGCAAGGGAGAATGTGAAAAGTGTTCATATGTAGTAAAAACCTGAGAAATCGGTCCGTTTTCGTCATTTGTTATGGAATCGACTTAAAGCCATATCGACACATTGGCCGCTCTTCTCTCTGAAACGGTTGTACTTATCGTCTGCAAAGCTATGTCGCGTGCTGCGGTATGCGGACACACTAAAAGCACCATAGTAGAACACAGATGAACCATCTAAGTTGATGTAATAGCCAGTAAGAAGTAATCCAATTCAAGTTTTAGGTATTGAATATTGACCTTTTAGCTGGCTTTGGTGCGTTGGACATGAGCTAGGACCTTAAGATTCTGCATTAAAGGAGGACTAGCAGCCGAGTTGCACGGGTGAATGTGAAAAGTGTTCATATGTAGTAAAAACCTGAGAAATCCGTCCGTTTTCGTCATTTGTTATCGAATCGACTTAAAGCCAGATCGTCACATTGGCCGCCCTTCTCTCTGAAACGGTTGTACTTCTCGTCTGCAAAGCTATGTCGCGTGTTGCCGTAGGCGGAAACAGGAAAAGCACCATAGTAGAACACAGATGAAGCTTCTAAGTTGATGTAATAGCCAGTAAGAAGTAGTACAATTCAAGTTTTAGGTATCGATTATTGACTTTTTAGCTGGCTTTGGTGCCTTGGACATGAGCTAGGACTTTAAGATTCTGCATAAAAGGAGGACTAGCAGCCTAGTTGCACGGGAGAATGTGAAAAGTGTTCATATGTAGTAAAAACCTGAGACATCCGTCCGTTTTCGTCATTTGTTATCGAATCGACTTAAAGCCAGATCGTCACATTGGCCGCTCTTCTCTCTGAAACGGTTGTACTTATCGTTGCAAAGCTATGTCACGTGCTGCGGTATGCGGAGACACTACAAGCACCATAGTAGAACACAGATGAAGCTTCTAAGTTGATGTAATAGCCAGTAAGAAGTAGTACAATTCAAGTTTTAGGTATCGATTATTGACTTTTTAGCTGGCTTTGGTGCCTTGGACATGAGCTAGGACCTTACGATTCTGCATGAAAGGAGGACTAGCAGCCGAGTTGCACGGGAGAATGTGAAAAGTGTTCATATGTAGTAAAAACCTAAGAAATTCGTCCGTTTTCGTCATTTGTTATCGAATCGACTTAAAGCCAGATCGTCACATTGGCCGCTCTTCTCTCTGAAACGGTTGTACTTATCGTCTGCAAAGCTATGTCGCGTGCTGCGGTATGCGGAGACACTAAAATCACCATAGTAGAACACAGATGAAGCATCTAAGTTGATGTAATAGATAGTAAGAAGTAGTCCAATTCAAGTTTTAGGTATCGATTATTGACTTTTTAGCTGGCTTTGGTGACTTGGACATGAGGTAGGACCTTAACATTCTGCATGAAAGGAGGACTAGCAGCCGAGTTGCACGGGAGAATGTGAAAAGTGTTCATATGTAGTAAAAACCTTAGAAATCCGTCCGTATTCTTCATTTGTTATCGAATCGACTTAAAGTTAGATCGTCACATTGGCCGCTCTTCTCACTGAAACGCTTGTACTTATCGTCTGCAAAGGTATGTCGCGTGCTGCGGTATGCGGACACACTAAAAGCACCATAGTAGAAGACAGACGAAGCATCTAAGTTGATGTAATAGCCAGTAAGAAGTAATCCAATTCAAGTTTTAGGTATCGATTATTGACTTTTTAGCTGGCTTTGGTGCCTTGGACATGAGCTAGGACCTTAACATTCTGCATTAAAGGACGACTAGCAGCCGAGTTGCACGGGAGAATGTGAAAAGTGTTCATATGTAGTAAAAACCTGAGAAATCCGTCCGTCTCCGTCATTTGTTATCGAATCGACTTAAAGCCAGATCGTCACATTGGCCGCTCTTCTCTCTGAAACGGTTGTACTTATCGTCTGCAAAGCTATGTCGCGTGCTGCGGTATGCGGAGACACTAAAATCACCATAGTAGAACACAGATCAAGCTTCTAAGTTGATGTAATAGCCAGTAAGAAGTAGTAAAATTCAAGTTTTAGGTATCTGTTATTGACTTTTTAACCTTCTTTGGTGCCTTGGACACGAGCTAGGAACTTAAGACTTTGCATGAAGGAGGACTAGCAGCCGAGTTGCACGGGAGAATGTGAAAAGTGTTCATATGTAGTAAAAACCTGAGAAATCCGTCCGTTTTCGTCATTTGTTATCGAATCGACTTAAAGCCAGATCGTCACATTGGCCGCTCTTCTCTCTGAAACGGTTGTACTTCTCGTCTGCAAAGCTATGTCGCGTGCTGCGGTATGCGGAGACACTGAAATCACCATAGTAGAACACAGATGAAGCATCTAAGTTGATGTAATAGCCAGAAAGAAGTAGTCCAATTCAAGTTTTAGGTATCGATTATTGACTTTTTAGCTGGCTTTGGTGACTTGGACATGAGCTAGGACCTTAAGATTCTGCATGAAAGGAGGACTAGCAGCCGAGTTGCACGGGAGAATGTGAAAAGTGTTCATATCTAAAAAAAAAAAAAAATGAGAAATCCGTCCGTTTTCGTCATTTGATATCGAATCGACTTAAAGCCAGATCGACACATTGGTCGCTCTTCTCTCTGAAACGGTTGTGCTTATCGTCTACAAAGCAATGTCGCGTGCTGCGGTATGCGGAGACACTAAAATCACCATAGTAGAACACAGATGAAGCTTCTAAGTTGATGTAATAGAAGGTAAGAAGTAGTACAATTCAAGTTGTAGGTATCGATTATTGACTTTTTAGCTGGCTTTGGTGCCTTGGACATGAGCTAGGACCTTACGATTCTGCATGAAAGGAGGACTAGCAGCCGAGTTGCACGGGAGAATGTGAAAAGTGTTCATATGTAGTAAAAACCTTAGAAATCCGTCCGTTTTCGTCATTTGTTATCGAATCGACTTAAAGCCAGATCGTCACATTGGCCGCTCTTCTCTCTGAAACGCTAGTACTTATCGTCTGCACAGCTATGTCGCGTGCTGCGGTATGCAGAGACACTAAAAGCACCATAGTAGAACACAGATGAAGCTTCTAAGTTGATGTAATATCCAGTAAGAAGTAGTACAATTCGAGTTTTGGGTATCGATTATTGACTTTTTAGCTGGCTTTGGTGCCTTGGACATGAGCTAGGACCTAAAGATTCTGCATGAAAGGAGGACTAGCAGCCGAGTTCCACGGGAGAATGTGAAAAGTGTTCATATGTAGTAAAAACCTGAGAAATCCGTCCGTTTTCGTCATTTGTTATCGAATCGACTTAAAGCCAGATCGACACATTGGCCGCTCTTCTCTCTGAAACGGTTGTACTTATCGTCTGCAAAGCTATGTCGCGTGCTGCGGTATGCTGAGACACTAAAAGCACCATAATAGAACACAGATGAAGCTTCTAAGTTGATGTAATAGCCAGTAAGAAGTAGTACAATTCATGTTTTAGGTATCGATTATTGACTTTTTAGCTGGCTTTGTTGCCTTGGACATGAGCTAGGACCTTAAGACTCTGCATGAAAGGAGGACTAGCAGCCGAGTTGCACGGGAGAATGTGAAAAGTGTTCATATGTAGTAAAAACCTTAGAAATCCGTCCGTTTTCGTCATTTGTTATCGAATCGACTTAAAGCCAGATCGTCAAATTGGCCGCTCTTTTCTCTGAAACTGTTGTACTTATCGTCTGCAAAGCTATGTCACGTGCTGCGGTATGCGGAGACACTAAAATCACCACAGTAGAACACAGATGAAGCTTCTAAGTTGATGTAATATCCAGTAAGAAGTAGTACAATTCGAGTTTTAGGTATCGATTATTGACTTTTTAGCTGGCTTTCGTGCCTTGGACATGAGCTAGGACCTTAAGATTCTGCATGAAAGGAGGACTAGCAGCCGAGTTCCACGGGAGAATGTGAAAAGTGTTCATATGTAGTAAAAACCTGAGAAATCCGTCCGTTTTCGTCATTTGTTATCGAATCGACTTAAAGCCAGATCGACACATTGGCCGCTCTTCTCTCTGAAACGGTTGTACTTATCGTCTGCAAAGCTATGTCGCGTGCTGCGGTATGCTGAGACACTAAAAGCACCATAATAGAACACAGATGAAGCTTCTAAGTTGATGTAATAGCCAGTAAGAAGTAGTACAATTCAAGTTTTAGGTATTGAATATGGAACTTTTAGCTGGCTTTGGTGCCTTGGACATGAGCTAGGACCTTAAGATTCTGCATGAAAGGAGGACTAGCAGCCGAGTTGCACGGGAGAATGTGAAGAGTGTTCATATGTAGTTAAAACCTGAGAAATCCTTCCGTTTTCGTCATTTGTTATCGAATCGACTTAAAGCCAGATCGTCACATTGGCCGCTCTTCTCTCTGAAACGCTTGTACTTATCGTCTTCAAAGGTATGTCGCGTGTTGTCGTAGGCGGAAACAGGAAAAGCACCATAGTAGAACACAGATGAAGCTTCTAAGTTGATGTAATAGCCAGTAAGAAGTAGTCCAATTCAAGATTTAGGTATCGATTATTGACTTTTTAGCTGGTTTTGGTGCCTTGGACATGAGCTAGGACCTTAATATTCTGCATGAAAGGAGGACTAGCAGCCGAGTTGCATGGTGGAATGTGAAAAGTGTTCAAATGTAGTAAAAACCTGAGAAATACGTCCGTTTTCATCATTTGTTATCGAATCGACTTAATGCCAGATCGTCACATTGGCCGCTCTTCTCTCTGAAACGGTTGTACTTATCGTCTGCAAAGCTATGTCGCGTGCTGCGGTATGCGGAGACACTAAAAGCACCATAGTAGAACACAGATTAAGCTTCTAAGTTGATGTAATACCCAGTAAGAAGTAGTAAAATTCAAGTTTTAGTTATCGATTATTGACTTTTTAGCTGGCTTTGGAGCTTGGACATGAGCTAGGACCTTAACATTCTGCATTAAAGGAGGACTAGCAGCCGAGTTGCATGGGAGAATGTGAAAAGTGTTCATATGTAATAAAAACCTTAAAAATCCGTCCGTTTTCGTCGTTTGTTATCGAATCGACTTAAAGCCAGATCGTCACATTGGCCGCTCTTCTCTCTGAAACGGTTGTACTTATCGTTGCAAAGCTATGTCACGTGCTGCGGTATGCGGAGACACTACAAGCACCATAGTAGAACACAGATGAAGCTTCTAAGTTGATGTAATAGCCAGTAAGAAGTAGTACAATTCAAGTTTTAGGTATCGATTATTGACTTTTTAGCTGGGTTTGGTGCCTTGGACATGAGCTAGGACCTTACGATTCTGCATGAAAGGAGGACTAGCAGCCGAGTTGCACGGGAGAATGTGAAAAGTGTTCATATGTAATAAAAACCTTAAAAATCCGTCCGTTTTCGTCGTTTGTTATCGAATCGACTTAAAGCCAGATCGTCACATTGGCCGCCCTTCTCTCTGAAACGGTTGTACTTATCGTCTGCAAAGCTATGTCGCGTGCTGCGGAATGCTGAGACACTAAAAGCACCATAGCAGAACAGAGATGAAGCTTCTAAGTTGATGTAATAGCCAGTAAGAAGTAGTACAATTCAAGTTTTAGGTATTGAATATGGAACTTTTAGCTGGCTTTGGTGCCTTCGACATGAGCTAGGACCTTATGACTCTGCATGAAAGGAGGACTAGCAGCCGAGTTGCACGGGAGAATGTGAAAAGTGTTCATATGTAGTAAAAACCTAAGAAATTCGTCCGTTTTCGTCATTTGTTATCGAATCGACTTAAAGCCAGATCGTCACATTGGCCGCTCTTCTCTCTGAAACGGTTGTACTTATCGTCTCCAAAGCTATGTCGCGTGCTGCGGTATGCGGAGACACTAAAATCACCATAGTAGAACACAGATGAAGCATCTAAGTTGATGTAATAGATAGTAAGAAGTAGTCCAATTCAAGTTTTAGGTATCTGTTACTGACTTTTTAACCTTCTTTGGTGCCTTGGACACGAGCTAGGAACTTAAGACTTTGCATGAAGGAGGACTAGCAGCCGAGTTGCACGGGAGAATGTGAAAAGTGTTCATATGTAGTAAAAACCTGAGAAATCCGTCCGTTTTCGTCATTTGTTATCGAATCGACTTAAAGCCAGATCGTCACATTGGCCGCTCTTCTCTCTGAAACGGTTGTACTTCTCGTCTGCAAAGCTATGTCGCGTGCTGCGGTATGCGGAGACACTGAAATCACCATAGTAGAACACAGATGAAGCATCTAAGTTGATGTAATAGCCAGTAAGAAGTAGTCCAATTCAAGTTTTAGGTATCGATTATTGACTTTTTAGCTGGCTTTGGTGACTTGGACATGAGCTAGGACCTTAAGATTCTGCATGAAAGGAGGACTAGCAGCCGAGTTGCACGGGAGAATGTGAAAAGTGTTCATATCTAAAAATAAAAAAACTGAGAAATCCGTCCGTTTTCGTCATTTGTTATCGAATCGACTTAAAGCCAGATCGTCACATTGGCCGCTCTTCTCTCTGAAACGGTTGTACTTATCGTCTGCAAAGCTATGTCGCGTGCTGCGGTATTCGGAGACACTAAAATCACCATAGTAGAACACAGATCAAGCTTCTAAGTTGATGTAATAGCCAGTAAGAAGTAGTAAAATTCAAGTTTTAGGTATCTGTTATTGACTTTTTAACCTTCTTTGGTGCCTTGGACACGAGCTAGGAACTTAAGACTTTGCATGAAGGAGGACTAGCAGCCGAGTTGCACGGGAGAATGTGAAAAGTGTTCATATGTAGTAAAAACCTGAGAAATCCGTCCGTTTTCGTCATTTGTTATCGAATCGACTTAAAGCCAGATCGTCACATTGGCCGCTCTTCTCTCTGAAACGGTTGTACTTCTCGTCTGCAAAGCTATGTCGCGTGCTGCGGTATGCGGAGACACTGAAATCACCATAGTAGAACACAGATGAAGCATCTAAGTTGATGTAATAGCCAGTAAGAAGTAGTCCAATTCAAGTTTTAGGTATCGATTATTGACTTTTTAGCTGGCTTTGGTGACTTGGACATGAGCTAGGACCTTAAGATTCTGTATGAAAGGAGGACTAGCAGCCGAGTTGCACGGGAGAATGTGAAAAGTGTTCATATCTAAAAAAAAAAAAAAAAACTGAGAAATCCGTCCGTTTTCGTCATTTGTTATCGAATCGACTTAAAGCCAGATCGTCACATTGGTCGCTCTTCTCTCTGAAACGGTTGTACTTATCGTCTACAAAGCAATGTGGCGTGCTGCGGTATGCGGAGACACTAAAATCACCATAGTAGAACACAGATGAAGCTTCTAAGTTTATGTAATAGAAGGTAAGAAGTAGTACAATTCAAGTTGTAGGTATCGATTATTGACTTTTTAGCTGGCTTTGGTGCCTTGGACATGAGCTAGGACCTTACGATTCTGCATGAAAGGAGGACTAGCAGCCGAGTTGCACGGGAGAATGTGAAAAGTGTTCATATGTAGTAAAAACCTTAGAAATCCGTCCGTTTTCGTCATTTGTTATCGAATCGACTTAAAGCCAGATCGTCACATTGGCCGCTCTTCTCTCTGAAACGCTAGTACTTATCGTCTGCACAGCTATGTCGCGTGCTGCGGTATGCAGAGACACTAAAAGCACCATAGTAGAACACAGATGAAGCTTCTAAGTTGATGTAATATCCAGTAAGAAGTAGTACAATTCGAGTTTTAGGTATCGATTATTGACTTTTTAGCTGGCTTTGGTGCCTTGGACATGAGCTAGGACCTAAAGATTCTGCATGAAAGGAGGACTAGCAGCCGAGTTCCACGGGAGAATGTGAAAAGTGTTCATATGTAGTAAAAACCTGAGAAATCTGTCCGTTTTCGTCATTTGTTATCGAATCGACTTAAAGCCAGATCGACACATTGGCCGCTCTTCTCTCTGAAACGGTTGTACTTATCGTCTGCAAAGCTATGTCGCGTGCTGCGGTATGCTGAGACACTAAAAGCACCATAATAGAACACAGATGAAGCTTCTAAGTTGATGTAATAGCCAGTAAGAAGTAGTACAATTCATGTTTTAGGTATCGATTATTGACTTTTTAGCTGGCTTTGTTGCCTTGGACATGAGCTAGGACCTTAATATTCTGCATGAATGGAGGACTAGCAGCCGAGTTGCACGGGAGAATGTGAAAAGTGTTCATATGTAGTAAAAACCTTAGAAATCCGTCCGTTTTCGTCATTTGTTATCGAATCCACTTAAAGCCAGATCGTCAAATTAGCCGCTCTTTTCTCTGAAACGGTTGTACTTATCGTCTGCAAAGCTATGTCACGTGCTGCGGTATGCGGAGACACTAAAATCACCACAGTAGAACACAGATGAAGCTTCTAAGTTGATGTAATATCCAGTAAGAAGTAGTACAATTCGAGTTTTAGGTATCGATTATTGACTTTTTAGCTGGCTTTGGTGCCTTGGACATGAGCTAGGACCTTAAGATTCTGCATGAAAGGAGGACTAGGAGCCGAGTTCCACGGGAGAATGTGAAAAGTGTTCATATGTAGTAAAAACCTGAGAAATCCGTCCGTTTTCGTCATTTGTTATCGAATCGACTTAAAGCCAGATCGACACATTGGCCGCTCTTCTCTCTGAAACGGTTGTACTTATCGTCTGCAAAGCTATGTCGCGTGCTGCGGTATGCTGAGACACTAAAAGCACCATAATAGAACACAGATGAAGCTTCTAAGTTGATGTAATAGCCAGTAAGAAGTAGTACAATTCAAGTTTTAGGTATTGAATATGGAACTTTTAGCTGGCTTTGGTGCCTTGGACATGAGCTAGGACCTTAAGATTCTGCATGAAAGGAGGACTAGCAGCCGAGTTGCACGGGAGAATGTGAAGAGTGTTCATATGTAGTTAAAACCTGAGAAATCCGTCCGTTTTCGTCATTTGTTATCGAATCGACTTAAAGCCAGATCGTCACATTGGCCGCTCTTCTCTCTGAAACGCTTGTACTTATCGTCTTCAAAGGTATGTCGCGTGTTGTCGTAGGCGGAAACAGGAAAAGCACCATAGTAGAACACAGATGAAGCATCTAAGTTGATGTAATAGCCAGTAAGAAGTAGTCCAATTCAAGATTTAGGTATCGATTATTGACTTTTTAGCTGGCTTTGGTGCCTTGGACATGAGCTAGGACCTTAATATTCTGCATGAAAGGAGGACTAGCAGCCGAGTTGCATGGTGGAATGTGAAAAGTGTTCAAATGTAGTAAAAACCTGAGAAATACGTCCGTTTTCATCATTTGTTATCGAATCGACTTAAAGCCAGATCGTCACATTGGCCGCTCTTCTCTCTGAAACGGTTGTACTTATCGTCTGCAAAGCTATGTCGCGTGCTGCGGTATGCGGACACACTAAAAGCACCATAGTAGAAGACAGATGAAGCATCTAAGTTGATGTAATAGCCAGTAAGAAGTAATAAAATTCAAGTTTTAGGTATCGATTATTGACTTTTTAGCTGGCTTTGGTGCCTTGGACATGAGCTAGGACCTTAACATTCTGCATTAAAGGACGACTAGCAGCCGAGTTGCACGGGAGAATGTGAAAAGTGTTCATATGTAGTAAAAACCTGAGAAATCCGTCCGTTTCCGTCATTTGTTATCGAATCGACTTAAAGCCAGATCGTCACATTGGCCGCTCTTCTCTCTGAAACGGTTGTACTTATCGTCTGCAAAGCTATGTCGCGTGCTGCGGTATGCGGAGACACTAAAATCACCATAGTAGAACACAGATCAAGCTTCTAAGTTGATGTAATAGCCAGTAAGAAGTAGTAAAATTCAAGTTTTAGGTATCTGTTATTGACTTTTTAACCTTCTTTGGTGCCTTGGACACGAGCTAGGAACTTAAGACTTTGCATGAAGGAGGACTAGCAGCCGAGTTGCACGGGAGAATGTGAAAAGTGTTCATATGTAGTAAAAACCTGAGAAATCCGTCCGTTTTCGTCATTTGTTATCGAATCGACTTAAAGCCAGATCGACACATTGGCCGCTCTTCTCTCTGAAACGGTTGTACTTATCGTCTGCAAAGCTATGTCGCGTGCTGCGGTATGCTGAGACACTAAAAGCACCATAATAGAACACAGATGAAGCTTCTAAGTTGATGTAATAGCCAGTAAGAAGTAGTACAATTCATGTTTTAGGTATCGATTATTGACTTTTTAGCTGGCTTTGTTGCCTTGGACATGAGCTAGGACCTTAATATTCTGCATGAATGGAGGACTAGCAGCCGAGTTGCACGGGAGAATGTGAAAAGTGTTCATATGTAGTAAAAACCTTAGAAATCCGTCCGTTTTCGTCATTTGTTATCGAATCCACTTAAAGCCAGATCGTCAAATTGGCCGCTCTTTTCTCTGAAACGGTTGTACTTATCGTCTGCAAAGCTATGTCACGTGCTGCGGTATGCGGAGACACTAAAATCACCACAGTAGAACACAGATGAAGCTTCTAAGTTGATGTAATATCCAGTAAGAAGTAGTACAATTCGAGTTTTAGGTATCGATTATTGACTTTTTAGCTGGCTTTGGTGCCTTGGACATGAGCTAGGACCTTAAGATTCTGCATGAAAGGAGGACTAGGAGCCGAGTTCCACGGGAGAATGTGAAAAGTGTTCATATGTAGTAAAAACCTGAGAAATCCGTCCGTTTTCGTCATTTGTTATCGAATCGACTTAAAGCCAGATCGACACATTGGCCGCTCTTCTCTCTGAAACGGTTGTACTTATCGTCTGCAAAGCTATGTCGCGTGCTGCGGTATGCTGAGACACTAAAAGCACCATAATAGAACACAGATGAAGCTTCTAAGTTGATGTAATAGCCAGTAAGAAGTAGTACAATTCAAGTTTTAGGTATTGAATATGGAACTTTTAGCTGGCTTTGGTGCCTTGGACATGAGCTAGGACCTTAAGATTCTGCATGAAAGGAGGACTAGCAGCCGAGTTGCACGGGAGAATGTGAAGAGTGTTCATATGTAGTTAAAACCTGAGAAATCCGTCCGTTTTCGTCATTTGTTATCGAATCGACTTAAAGCCAGATCGTCACATTGGCCGCTCTTCTCTCTGAAACGCTTGTACTTATCGTCTTCAAAGGTATGTCGCGTGTTGTCGTAGGCGGAAACAGGAAAAGCACCATAGTAGAACACAGATGAAGCATCTAAGTTGATGTAATAGCCAGTAAGAAGTAGTCCAATTCAAGATTTAGGTATCGATTATTGACTTTTTAGCTGGCTTTGGTGCCTTGGACATGAGCTAGGACCTTAATATTCTGCATGAAAGGAGGACTAGCAGCCGAGTTGCATGGTGGAATGTGAAAAGTGTTCAAATGTAGTAAAAACCTGAGAAATACGTCCGTTTTCATCATTTGTTATCGAATCGACTTAAAGCCAGATCGTCACATTGGCCGCTCTTCTCTCTGAAACGGTTGTACTTATCGTCTGCAAAGCTATGTCGCGTGCTGCGGTATGCGGACACACTAAAAGCACCATAGTAGAAGACAGATGAAGCATCTAAGTTGATGTAATAGCCAGTAAGAAGTAATAAAATTCAAGTTTTAGGTATCGATTATTGACTTTTTAGCTGGCTTTGGTGCCTTGGACATGAGCTAGGACCTTAACATTCTGCATTAAAGGACGACTAGCAGCCGAGTTGCACGGGAGAATGTGAAAAGTGTTCATATGTAGTAAAAACCTGAGAAATCCGTCCGTTTCCGTCATTTGTTATCGAATCGACTTAAAGCCAGATCGTCACATTGGCCGCTCTTCTCTCTGAAACGGTTGTACTTATCGTCTGCAAAGCTATGTCGCGTGCTGCGGTATGCTGAGACACTAAAAGCACCATAATAGAACACAGATGAAGCTTCTAAGTTGATGTAATAGCCAGTAAGAAGTAGTACAATTCATGTTTTAGGTATCGATTATTGACTTTTTAGCTGGCTTTGTTGCCTTGGACATGAGCTAGGACCTTAATATTCTGCATGAATGGAGGACTAGCAGCCGAGTTGCACGGGAGAATGTGAAAAGTGTTCATATGTAGTAAAAACCTTAGAAATCCGTCCGTTTTCGTCATTTGTTATCGAATCCACTTAAAGCCAGATCGTCAAATTGGCCGCTCTTTTCTCTGAAACGGTTGTACTTATCGTCTGCAAAGCTATGTCACGTGCTGCGGTATGCGGAGACACTAAAATCACCACAGTAGAACACAGATGAAGCTTCTAAGTTGATGTAATATCCAGTAAGAAGTAGTACAATTCGAGTTTTAGGTATCGATTATTGACTTTTTAGCTGGCTTTGGTGCCTTGGACATGAGCTAGGACCTTAAGATTCTGCATGAAAGGAGGACTAGGAGCCGAGTTCCACGGGAGAATGTGAAAAGTGTTCATATGTAGTAAAAACCTGAGAAATCCGTCCGTTTTCGTCATTTGTTATCGAATCGACTTAAAGCCAGATCGACACATTGGCCGCTCTTCTCTCTGAAACGGTTGTACTTATCGTCTGCAAAGCTATGTCGCGTGCTGCGGTATGCTGAGACACTAAAAGCACCATAATAGAACACAGATGAAGCTTCTAAGTTGATGTAATAGCCAGTAAGAAGTAGTACAATTCAAGTTTTAGGTATTGAATATGGAACTTTTAGCTGGCTTTGGTGCCTTGGACATGAGCTAGGACCTTAAGATTCTGCATGAAAGGAGGACTAGCAGCCGAGTTGCACGGGAGAATGTGAAGAGTGTTCATATGTAGTTAAAACCTGAGAAATCCGTCCGTTTTCGTCATTTGTTATCGAATCGACTTAAAGCCAGATCGTCACATTGGCCGCTCTTCTCTCTGAAACGCTTGTACTTATCGTCTTCAAAGGTATGTCGCGTGTTGTCGTAGGCGGAAACAGGAAAAGCACCATAGTAGAACACAGATGAAGCATCTAAGTTGATGTAATAGCCAGTAAGAAGTAGTCCAATTCAAGATTTAGGTATCGATTATTGACTTTTTAGCTGGCTTTGGTGCCTTGGACATGAGCTAGGACCTTAATATTCTGCATGAAAGGAGGACTAGCAGCCGAGTTGCATGGTGGAATGTGAAAAGTGTTCAAATGTAGTAAAAACCTGAGAAATACGTCCGTTTTCATCATTTGTTATCGAATCGACTTAAAGCCAGATCGTCACATTGGCCGCTCTTCTCTCTGAAACGGTTGTACTTATCGTCTGCAAAGCTATGTCGCGTGCTGCGGTATGCGGACACACTAAAAGCACCATAGTAGAAGACAGATGAAGCATCTAAGTTGATGTAATAGCCAGTAAGAAGTAATAAAATTCAAGTTTTAGGTATCGATTATTGACTTTTTAGCTGGCTTTGGTGCCTTGGACATGAGCTAGGACCTTAACATTCTGCATTAAAGGACGACTAGCAGCCGAGTTGCACGGGAGAATGTGAAAAGTGTTCATATGTAGTAAAAACCTGAGAAATCCGTCCGTTTCCGTCATTTGTTATCGAATCGACTTAAAGCCAGATCGTCACATTGGCCGCTCTTCTCTCTGAAACGGTTGTACTTATCGTCTGCAAAGCTATGTCGCGTGCTGCGGTATGCGGAGACACTAAAATCACCATAGTAGAACACAGATCAAGCTTCTAAGTTGATGTAATAGCCAGTAAGAAGTAGTAAAATTCAAGTTTTAGGTATCTGTTATTGACTTTTTAACCTTCTTTGGTGCCTTGGACACGAGCTAGGAACTTAAGACTTTGCATGAAGGAGGACTAGCAGCCGAGTTGCACGGGAGAATGTGAAAAGTGTTCATATGTAGTAAAAACCTGAGAAATCCGTCCGTTTTCGTCATTTGTTATCGAATCGACTTAAAGCCAGATCGTCACATTGGCCGCTCTTCTCTCTGAAACGGTTGTACTTCTCGTCTGCAAAGCTATGTCGCGTGCTGCGGTATGCGGAGACACTGAAATCACCATAGTAGAACACAGATGAAGCATCTAAGTTGATGTAATAGCCAGTAAGAAGTAGTCCAATTCAAGTTTTAGGTATCGATTATTGACTTTTTAGCTGGCTTTGGTGACTTGGACATGAGCTACGACCTTAAGATTCTGCATGAAAGGAGGACTAGCAGCCGAGTTGCACGGGAGAATGTGAAAAGTGTTCATATCTAAAAAAAAAAAACTGCGAAATCCGTCCGTTTTCGTCATTTGTTATCGAATCGACTTAAAGCCAGATCGTCACATTGGTCGCTCTTCTCTCTGAAACGGTTGTACTTATCGTCTACAAAGCTATGTCGCGTGCTGCGGTATGCTGAGACACTAAAAGCACCATAATAGAACACAGATGAAGCTTCTAAGTTGATGTAATAGCCAGTAAGAAGTAGTACAATTCAAGTTGTAGGTATCGATTATTGACTTTTTAGCTGGATTTGTTGCCTTGGACATGAGCTAGGACCTTAAGACTCTGCATGAAAGGAGGACTAGCAGCCGAGTTGCACGGGAGAATGTGAAAAGTGTTCATATGTAGTAAAAACCTTAGAAATCCGTCCGTTTTCGTCATTTGTTATCGAATCGACTTAAAGCCAGATCGTCAAATTGGCCGCTCTTTTCTCTGAAACGGTTGTACTTATCGTCTGCAAAGCTATGTCGCGTGCTGCGGTATGCTGAGACACTAAAAGCACCATAATAGAACACAGATGAAGCTTCTAAGTTGATGTAATAGCCAGTAAGAAGTAGTACAATTCAAGTTTTAGGTATTGAATATGGAACTTTTAGCTGGCTTTGGTGCCTTGGACATGAGCTAGGACCTTAAGATTCTGCATGAAAGGAGGACTAGCAGCCGAGTTGCACGGGAGAATGTGAAGAGTGTTCATATGTAGTTAAAACCTGAGAAATCCGTCCGTTTTCGTCATTTGTTATCGAATCGACTTAAAGCCAGATCGTCACATTGGCCGCTCTTCTCTCTGAAACGCTTGTACTTATCGTCTTCAAAGGTATGTCGCGTGTTGTCGTAGGCGGAAACAGGAAAAGCACCATAGTAGAACACAGATGAAGCTTCTAAGTTGATGTAATAGCCAGTAAGAAGTAGTCCAATTCAAGATTTAGGTATCGATTATTGACTTTTTAGCTGGCTTTGGTGCCTTGGACATGAGCTAGGACCTTAATATTCTGCATGAAAGGAGGACTAGCAGCCGAGTTGCATGGTGGAATGTGAAAAGTGTTCAAATGTAGTAAAAACCTGAGAAATACGTCCGTTTTCATCATTTGTTATCGAATCGACTTAAAGCCAGATCGGAACATTGGCCGCTCTTCTCTCTGAAACGGTTGTACTTATCGTCTGCAAAGCTATGTCGCGTGCTGCGGTATGCGGAGACACTAAAAGCACCATAGTAGAACACAGATTAAGCTTCTAAGTTGATGTAATACCCAGTAAGAAGTAGTGAAATTCAAGTTTTAGTTATCGATTATTGACTTTTTAGCTGGCTTTGGAGCTTGGACATGAGCTAGGACCTTAACATTCTGCATGAAAGGAGGACTAGCAGCCGAGTTGCACGGGAGAACGTGAAAAGTGTTCATATGTAGTAAAAACCTTAGAAATCCGTCCGTTTTCGTCATTTGTTATCGAATCGACTTAAAGCCAGAGTGTCACATTGGCCGCTCTTCTCTCTGAAACGCTTATACCTATTGTCTGCAAAGCTATGTCGCGTGCTGCGGTATGCGGAGACACTAAAATCACCATAGTAGAACACAGATGAAGCATCTAAGTTGATGTAATAGCCAGTAAGAAGTAATCCAATTCAAGGTTTAGGTATCGATAATTGACTTTTTAGCTGGCTTTGGTGCCTTGGACATGAGCTAGGACCTTAAAATTCTGCATTAAAGGAGGACTAGCAGCCGAGTTGCATGGGAGAATGTGAAAAGTGTTCATATGTTGTAAAAACCTGAGAAATCCGTCCGTTTTCGTCATTTGTTATCGAATCGACTTAAAGCCAGATCGTCACATTGGCTGCTCTTCTCTCTGATACGGTTGCACTTATCGTCTGCAAAGCTATGTCGCGTGCTGCGGTATGCGGAGACACTAAAATCACTATAGTAGAACACAGATGAAGCACCTAAGTTGATGTAATAGCCAGTAAGAAGTAATCCAATTCAAGTTTTAGGTATCGATTATTGACTTTTTAGCTGGCTTTGGTGCCTTGGACATGAGCTAGGACCTTAAGATTCTGCATGAAAGGAGGACTAGCAGCCGAGTTGCACGGGAGAATGTGAAAAGTGTTCATATGCAGTAAAAAGCTGAGACATCCGTCCGTTTTCGTCATTTGTTATCGAATCGACTTAAAGCCAGATCGTCACATTGGCCGCTCTTCTTTCTGAAACGGTTGTACTTATCGTCTGCAAAGCTATGTCGCGTGCTGCGGTATGCGGACACACTAAAAGCACCATAGCAGAACACAGATGAAGCTTCTAAGTTGATGTAATAGCCAGTAAGAAGAAATAAAATTCAAGTTTTATGTATCGGTTATTGACTTTTTACCCTTCTTTGGTGCCTTGGACACGAGCTGGAAACTTAAGATTTTGCATGAAGGAGGACTAGCAGCCGAGTTGCACGGGAGAATGTGAAAAGTCTTCATATGTAGTAAAAACCTGTGAAATCCGTCCGTTTTCGTCATTTGTTATCGAATCGACTTAAAGCCAGATCGTCACATTGGCCGCTCTTCTCTCTGAAACGGTTGTACTTATCGTCTGCAAAGCTATGTCGCGTGCTGCGGTATGCGGAGACACTAAAAGCACCATAGTAGAACACAGATGAACTTCTAAGTTGATGTAATAGCCAGTAAGAAGTAGTACAATTCAAGTTTTAGATATCGATTATTGACTTTTTAGCTGGCTTTGGTGCCTTGGACATGAGCTAGGACCTTAAGATTCTGCATGAAAGGAGGACTAGCAGCCGAGTTGCACGGGAGAATGTGAAACGTGTTCATATGTAGTAAAAACCTAAGACATCCGTCCGTTTTCGTCATTTGTTATCGAATCGACTTAAAGCCAGATCGACACATTGGGGGCTCTTCTCTCTGAAACGGTTGTACTTATCGTCTGCAAAGCTATGTCGCGTGCTGCGGTATGCTGAGACACTAAAAGCACCATAATAGAACACAGATGAAGCTTCTAAGTTGATGTAATAGCCAGTAAGAAGTAGTACAATTCAAGTTTTAAGTATTGAATATGGAACTTTTAGCTGGCTTTCGTGCCTTGGACATGAGCTAGGACCTTAAGATTCTGCATGAAAGGAGGACTAGCAGCCGAGTTGCACGGGAGAATGTGAAAAGTGTTCATATGTAGTTAAAACGTGAGAAATCCGTCCGTTTTCGTCATTTGTTATCGAATCGACTTAAAGCCAGATCGTCACATTGGCCGCTCTTCTCTCTGAAAGGGTTGTACTTATCGTCTTCAAAGGTATGTCGCATGTTGCCGTAGGCGGAAACAGGAAAAGCACCATAGTAGAACACAGATGAAGTTTCTAAGTTGATGTAATAGCCAGTAAGAAGTAGTAAAATTCAAGTTTTAGGTATCGATTATTGACTTTTTAGCTGGCTTTGGTGCCTTGGACATGAGATAGGACCTTAACATTCTGCATGAAAGGAGGACTAGCAGCCGAGATGCACGGGAGAATGTGAAAAGTGTTCATATGTAGTAAAAACCTTAGAAATCCGTCCGTTTTCGTCATTTTTTATCGAATCGACTTAAAGCCAGATTGTCACATTGGCCGCTCTTCTCTCTGAAACGCTTGTACCTATCGTCTGCAAAGCTATGTCGCGTGCTGCGGTATGCGGAGACACTAAAATCACCATAGTGGAACACAGATGAAGCATCTAAGTTGATGTAATAGCCAGTAAGAAGTATTCCAATTCAAGTTTTTGGTATCGATTATTGACTTTTTAGCTGGCTTTGGTGCCTTGGACATGAGCTAGGACCTTAAGATTCTGCATTAAAGGAGGACTAGCAGCCGAGTTGCATGGGAGAATGTGAAAAGTGTTCATATGTAGTAAAAACCTGAGAAATCCGTCCGTTTTCGTCATTTCTTACGGAATCGACTAAAAGCCAGATCGTCACATTGGCTGCTCTTCTCTCTGAAACGGTTGCACTTATCGTCTGCAAAGCTATGTCGCGTGCAGCGGTATGCGGAGACACTAAAATCACCATAGTAGAACACAGATGAAGCATCTAAGTTGATGTAATAGCCAGTAAGAAGTAATCCAATTCAAGTTTTAGGTATCGATTATTGACTTTTTAGCTGGCTTTGGTGCCTTGGACATGAGCTAGGACCTTAAGATTCTGCATGAAAGGAGGATTAGCAGCCGAGTTGCACGGGAGAATGTGAAAAGTGTTCATATGCAGTAAAAACCTGAGACATCCGTCCGTTTTCGTCATTTGTTATCGAATCGACTTAAAGCCAGATCGTCACATTGGCCGCTCTTCTCTCTGAAACGGTTGTACTTATCGTCTGCAAAGCTATGTCGCGTGCTGCGGTATGCGGACACACTAAAAGCACCATAGTAGAACACAGATGAAGCTTCTAAGTTGATGTAATAGCCAGTAGGAAGAAGTAAAATTCAAGTTTTATGTATCGGTTATTGACTTTTTACCCTTCTTTGGTGCCTTGGACACGAGCTAGGAACTTAAGATTTCGCATGAAGGAGGACTAGCAGCCGAGTTGCACGGGAGAATGTGAAAAGTGTTCATATGTAGTAAAAACCTGAGAAATCCGTCCGTTTTCGTCATTTGTCATCGAATCGACTTAAAGCCAGATCGTCACATTGGCCGCTCTTCTCTCTGAATCGGTTGTACTTATCGTCTGCAAAGCTATGTCGCGTGCTGCGGTATGCGGAGACACTAAAAGCACCATAGTAGAACACAGATGAAGCTTCTAAGTTGAAGTAATAGCCAGTAAGAAGTAGTACAATTCAAGTTTTAGGTATCGATTATTGACTTTTTAGCTGGCTTTGGTGCCTTGGACATGAGCTAGGACCTTAAGATTCTGCATGAAAGGAGGACTAGCAGCCGAGTTGCACGGGAGAATGTGAAACGTGTTCATATGTAGTAAAAACCTGAGAAATCCGTTCGTTTTCGTCATTTGTTATCGAACCGACTTAAAGCCAGATCGTCACATTGTCCGCTCTTCTCTCTGAAACGGTTGTACTTATCGTCTGCGAAGCTATGTCACGTGCTGCGGTATGCGGAGACACTAAAATCACCACAGTAGAACACAGATGAAGCTTCTAAGTTGATGAAATATGCAGTAAGAAGTAGTACAATTCGCGTTTTAGGTATCGATTATTGACTTATTAGCTGGCTTTGGTGCCTTGGACATGAGCTACGACCTTAAGATTCTCCAATAAAGGAGGACTAGCAGCCGAGTTGCACGGGAGAATGTGAAAAGTGTTCATATGTAGTAAAAACCTGAGAAATCTATCCGTTTTCGTCATTTGTTATCGAATCGATTTAAAGCCAGATCGTCACATTGGCCGCTCTTCTCTCTGAAACGGTTGTACTTATCGTCTGCAAAGCTATGACGCGTGTTGCCGTAGGCGGAAACAGGAGAAGCACCATAGTAGAACACAGATGAAGCTTCTAAGTTGATGTAATAGCCAGTAAGAAGTAGTCCAATTCAAGATTTAGGTATCGATTATTGACTTTTTAGCTGGCTGTGGTGCCTTGGACATGAGCTAGTACCTTAAGATTCTGCATGAAAGTAGGACCAGCAGCCGAGTTGCATGGGGGAATGTGAAAAGTGTTCAATTGTAGTAAAAACCTGAGAAATACGTCCGTTTTCGTCATTTGTTATCGAATCGACTTAAAGCCAGATCGTCACATTGGCCGCTCTTCACTCTGAAACGGTTGTACTTATCGTCTGCAAAGCTATGTCGCGTGCTGCGGTATGCGGAGACACTAAAAGCACCATAGTAGAACACCCATTAAGCTTCTAAGTTGATGTAATACCCAGTAAGAAGTAGTAAAATTCAAGTTTTAGGTATCGATTATTGACTTTTTACCTGGCTTTGGTGCCTTGGACATGAGATAGGACCTTAACATTCTGCATGAAAGGAGGACTAGCAGCCGAGTTGCATGGTGGAATGTGAAAAGTGTTCAAATGTAGTAAAAACCTGAGAAATACGTCCGTTTTCATCATTTGTTATCGAATCGACTTAAAGCCAGATCGTCACATTGGCCGCTCTTCTCTCTGAAACGGTTGTACTTATCGTCTGCAAAGCTATGTCGCGTGCTGCGGTATGCGGAGACACTAAAAGCACCATAGTAGAACACAGATTAAGCTTCTAAGTTGATGTAATACCCAGTAAGAAGTAGTGAAATTCAAGTTTTAGTTATCGATTATTGACTTTTTAGCTGGCTTTGGAGCTTGGACATGAGCTAGGACCTTAACATTCTGCATGAAAGGAGGACTAGCAGCCGAGTTGCACGGGAGAACGTGAAAAGTGTTCATATGTAGTAAAAACCTTAGAAATCCGTCCGTTTTCGTCATTTGTTATCGAATCGACTTAAAGCCAGAGTGTCACATTGGCCGCTCTTCTCTCTGAAACGCTTATACCTATTGTCTGCAAAGCTATGTCGCGTGCTGCGGTATGCGGAGACACTAAAATCACCATAGTAGAACACAGATGAAGCATCTAAGTTGATGTAATAGCCAGTAAGAAGTAATCCAATTCAAGGTTTAGGTATCGATAATTGACTTTTTAGCTGGCTTTGGTGCCTTGGACATGAGCTAGGACCTTAAAATTCTGCATTAAAGGAGGACTAGCAGCCGAGTTGCATGGGAGAATGTGAAAAGTGTTCATATGTTGTAAAAACCTGAGAAATCCGTCCGTTTTCGTCATTTGTTATCGAATCGACTTAAAGCCAGATCGTCACATTGGCTGCTCTTCTCTCTGAAACGGTTGCACTTATCGTCTGCAAAGCTATGTCGCGTGCTGCGGTATGCGGAGACACTAAAATCACTATAGTAGAACACAGATGAAGCACCTAAGTTGATGTAATAGCCAGTAAGAAGTAATCCAATTCAAGTTTTAGGTATCGATTATTGACTTTTTAGCTGGCTTTGGTGCCTTGGACATGAGCTAGGACCTTAAGATTCTGCATGAAAGGAGGACTAGCAGCCGAGTTGCACGGGAGAATGTGAAAAGTGTTCATATGCAGTAAAAAGCTGAGACATCCGTCCGTTTTCGTCATTTGTTATCGAATCGACTTAAAGCCAGATCGTCACATTGGCCGCTCTTCTTTCTGAAACGGTTGTACTTATCGTCTGCAAAGCTATGTCGCGTGCTGCGGTATGCGGACACACTAAAAGCACCATAGCAGAACACAGATGAAGCTTCTAAGTTGATGTAATAGCCAGTAAGAAGAAATAAAATTCAAGTTTTATGTATCGGTTATTGACTTTTTACCCTTCTTTGGTGCCTTGGACACGAGCTGGAAACTTAAGATTTTGCATGAAGGAGGACTAGCAGCCGAGTTGCACGGGAGAATGTGAAAAGTCTTCATATGTAGTAAAAACCTGTGAAATCCGTCCGTTTTCGTCATTTGTTATCGAATCGACTTAAAGCCAGATCGTCACATTGGCCGCTCTTCTCTCTGAAACGGTTGTACTTATCGTCTGCAAAGCTATGTCGCGTGCTGCGGTATGCGGAGACACTAAAAGCACCATAGTAGAACACAGATGAACTTCTAAGTTGATGTAATAGCCAGTAAGAAGTAGTACAATTCAAGTTTTAGGTATCGATTATTGACTTTTTAGCTGGCTTTGGTGCCTTGGACATGAGCTAGGACCTTAAGATTCTGCATGAAAGGAGGACTAGCAGCCGAGTTGCACGGGAGAATGTGAAACGTGTTCATATGTAGTAAAAACCTAAGACATCCGTCCGTTTTCGTCATTTGTTATCGAATCGACTTAAAGCCAGATCGACACATTGGGGGCTCTTCTCTCTGAAACGGTTGTACTTATCGTCTGCAAAGCTATGTCGCGTGCTGCGGTATGCTGAGACACTAAAAGCACCATAATAGAACACAGATGAAGCTTCTAAGTTGATGTAATAGCCAGTAAGAAGTAGTACAATTCAAGTTTTAAGTATTGAATATGGAACTTTTAGCTGGCTTTCGTGCCTTGGACATGAGCTAGGACCTTAAGATTCTGCATGAAAGGAGGACTAGCAGCCGAGTTGCACGGGAGAATGTGAAAAGTGTTCATATGTAGTAAAAACCTTAGAAATCCGTCCGTTTCGTCATTTGTTATCGAATCGACTTAAAGCCAGATCGTCACATTGGCCGCTCTTCTCTCTGAAAGGGTTGTACTTATCGTCTTCAAAGGTATGTCGCATGTTGCCGTAGGCGGAAACAGGAAAAGCACCATAGTAGAACACAGATGAAGTTTCTAAGTTGATGTAATAGCCAGTAAGAAGTAGTAAAATTCAAGTTTTAGGTATCGATTATTGACTTTTTAGCTGGCTTTGGTGCCTTGGACATGAGATAGGACCTTAACATTCTGCATGAAAGGAGGACTAGCAGCCGAGATGCACGGGAGAATGTGAAAAGTGTTCATATGTAGTAAAAACCTTAGAAATCCGTCCGTTTTCGTCATTTTTTATCGAATCGACTTAAAGCCAGATTGTCACATTGGCCGCTCTTCTCTCGGAAACGCTTGTACCTATCGTCTGCAAAGCTATGTCGCGTGCTGCGGTATGCGGAGACACTAAAATCACCATAGTGGAACACAGATGAAGCATCTAAGTTGATGTAATAGCCAGTAAGAAGTATTCCAATTCAAGTTTTTGGTATCGATTATTGACTTTTTAGCTGGCTTTGGTGCCTTGGACATGAGCTAGGACCTTAAGATTCTGCATTAAAGGAGGACTAGCAGCCGAGTTGCATGGGAGAATGTGAAAAGTGTTCATATGTAGTAAAAACCTGAGAAATCCGTCCGTTTTCGTCATTTCTTACGGAATCGACTAAAAGCCAGATCGTCACATTGGCTGCTCTTCTCTCTGAAACGGTTGCACTTATCGTCTGCAAAGCTATGTCGCGTGCAGCGGTATGCGGAGACACTAAAATCACCATAGTAGAACACAGATGAAGCATCTAAGTTGATGTAATAGCCAGTAAGAAGTAATCCAATTCAAGTTTTAGGTATCGATTATTGACTTTTTAGCTGGCTTTGGTGCCTTGGACATGAGCTAGGACCTTAAGATTCTGCATGAAAGGAGGATTAGCAGCCGAGTTGCACGGGAGAATGTGAAAAGTGTTCATATGCAGTAAAAACCTGAGACATCCGTCCGTTTTCGTCATTTGTTATCGAATCGACTTAAAGCCAGATCGTCACATTGGCCGCTCTTCTCTCTGAAACGGTTGTACTTATCGTCTGCAAAGCTATGTCGCGTGCTGCGGTATGCGGACACACTAAAAGCACCATAGTAGAACACAGATGAAGCTTCTAAGTTGATGTAATAGCCAGTAGGAAGAAGTAAAATTCAAGTTTTATGTATCGGTTATTGACTTTTTACCCTTCTTTGGTGCCTTGGACACGAGCTAGGAACTTAAGATTTCGCATGAAGGAGGACTAGCAGCCGAGTTGCACGGGAGAATGTGAAAAGTGTTCATATGTAGTAAAAACCTGAGAAATCCGTCCGTTTTCGTCATTTGTTATCGAATCGACTTAAAGCCAGATCGTCACATTGGCCGCTCTTCTCTCTGAATCGGTTGTACTTATCGTCTGCAAAGCTATGTCGCGTGCTGCGGTATGCGGAGACACTAAAAGCACCATAGTAGAACACAGATGAAGCTTCTAAGTTGAAGTAATAGCCAGTAAGAAGTAGTACAATTCAAGTTTTAGGTATCGATTATTGACTTTTTAGCCGGCTTTGGTGCCTTGGACATGAGCTAGGACCTTAAGATTCTGCATGAAAGGAGGACTAGCAGCCGAGTTGCACGGGAGAATGTGAAACGTGTTCATATGTAGTAAAAACCTGAGAAATCCGTTCGTTTTCGTCATTTGTTATCGAACCGACTTAAAGCCAGATCGTCACATTGGCCGCTCTTCTCTCTGAAACGGTTGTACTTATCGTCTGCGAAGCTATGTCACGTGCTGCGGTATGCGGAGACACTAAAATCACCACAGTAGAACACAGATGAAGCTTCTAAGTTGATGAAATATGCAGTAAGAAGTAGTACAATTCGCGTTTTAGGTATCGATTATTGACTTATTAGCTGGCTTTGGTGCCTTGGACATGAGCTACGACCTTAAGATTCTCCAATAAAGGAGGACTAGCAGCCGAGTTGCACGGGAGAATGTGAAAAGTGTTCATATGTAGTAAAAACCTGAGAAATCTATCCGTTTTCGTCATTTGTTATCGAATCGATTTAAAGCCAGATCGTCACATTGGCCGCTCTTCTCTCTGAAACGGTTGTACTTATCGTCTGCAAAGCTATGACGCGTGTTGCCGTAGGCGGAAACAGGAGAAGCACCATAGTAGAACACAGATGAAGCTTCTAAGTTGATGTAATAGCCAGTAAGAAGTAGTCCAATTCAAGATTTAGGTATCGATTATTGACTTTTTAGCTGGCTGTGGTGCCTTGGACATGAGCTAGTACCTTAAGATTCTGCATGAAAGTAGGACCAGCAGCCGAGTTGCATGGGGGAATGTGAAAAGTGTTCAATTGTAGTAAAAACCTGAGAAATACGTCCGTTTTCGTCATTTGTTATCGAATCGACTTAAAGCCAGATCGTCACATTGGCCGCTCTTCTCTCTGAAACGGTTGTACTTATCGTCTGCAAAGCTATGTCGCGTGCTGCGGTATGCGGAGACACTAAAAGCACCATAGTAGAACACCCATTAAGCTTCTAAGTTGATGTAATACCCAGTAAGAAGTAGTAAAATTCAAGTTTTAGGTATCGATTATTGACTTTTTACCTGGCTTTGGTGCCTTGGACATGAGATAGGACCTTAACATTCTGCATGAAAGGAGGACTAGCAGCCGAGATGCACGGGAGAATGTGAAAAGTGTTCATATGTAGTAAAAACCTTAGAAATCCGTCCGTTTTCGTCATTTGTTATCGAATCGACTTAAAGCCAGATTGTCACATTGGCCGCTCTTCTCTCTGAAACGCTTGTACCTATCGTCTGTAAAGCTATGTCGCGTGCTGCGGTATGCGGAGACACTAAAATCACCATAGTGGAACACAGATGAAGCATCTAAGTTGATGTAATAGCCAGTAAGAAGTAATCCAATTCAAGTTTTAGGTATCGATTATTGACTTTTTAGCTGGCTTTGATGCCTTGGACATGAGCTAGGACCTTAAGATTCTGCATTAAAGGAGTACTAGCAGCCGAGTTGTATGGGAGAATGTGAAAAGTTTTCATATGTAGTAAAAACCTGAGAAATCCGTCCGTTTTCGTCATTTGTTATCGAATCGACTTAAAGCCAGATCGTCACATTGGCTGCTCTTCTCTCTGAAACGGTTGCACTTATCGTCTGCAAAGCTATGTCGCGTGCTGCGGTATGCGGAGACACTAAAATCACCATAGTAGAACACAGATGAAGCATCTAAGTTGATGTAATAGCCAGTAAGAAGGAATCCAATTCAAGTTTTAGGTATCGATTATTGACTTTTTAGCTGGCTTTGGTGCCTTGGACATGAGCTAGGACCTTAAGAATCTGCATGAAAGGAGGACTAGCAGCCGAGTTGCACGGGAGAATGTGAAAAGTGTTCATATGCAGTAAAAACCTGAGACATCCATCCGTTTTCGTCATTTGTTATCGAATCGACTTAAAGCCAGATCGTCACATTGGCCGCTCTTCTCTCTGAAACGGTTGTACTTATCGTCTGCAAAGCTATGTCGCGTGCTGCGGTATGCGGACACACTAAAAGCACCATAGTAGAACACAGATGAAGTTTCTAAGTTGATGTAATAGCCAGTAAGAAGAAGTGAAATTCAAGTTTTATGTATCGGTTATTGACTTTTTACCCTTCTTTGGTGCCTTGGACACGAGCTAGGAACTTAAGATTTCGCATGAAGGGGGACTAGCAGCCGAGTTGCACGGGAGAATGTGAAAAGTGTTCATATGTAGTAAAAACCTTAGAAATCCGTTCGTTTTCGTCATTTGTTATCGAATCGACTTAAAGCCAGATCGTCACATTGGCCGCTCTTCTCTCTGAAACGGTTGTACTTATCGTCTGCAAAGCTATGTCGCGTGCTGCGGTATGCGGAGACACTAAAAGCACCATAGTAGAACACAGATGAAGCTTCTAAGTTGATGTAATAGCCAGTAAGAAGAAATAAAATTCAAGTTTTATGTATCGGTTATTGACTTTTTACCCTTCTTTGGTGCCTTGGACACGAGCTAGAAACTTAAGATTTTGCATGAAGGAGGACTAGCAGCCGCGTTGCACGGGAGAATGTGAAAAGTGTTCATACGTAGTAAAAACCTGTGAAATCCGTCCGTTTTCGTCATTTGTTATCGAATCGACTTAAAGCCAGATCGTCACATTGGCCGCTCTTCTCTCTGAAACGGTTGTACTTATCGTCTGCAAAGCTATGTCGCGTGCTGCGGTATGCGGAGACACTAAAAGCACCATAGTAGAACACAGATGAAGCTTCTAAGTTGATGTAATAGCCAGTAAGAAGTAGTACAATTCAAGTTTTAGGTATCGATTATTGACTTTTTAGCTGGCTTTGGTGCCTTGGACATGAGCTAGGACCTTAAGATTCTGCATGAAAGGAGGACTAGCAGCCGAGTTGCACTGGAGAATGTGAAAGCGTGTTCATATGTAGTAAAAACCTGAGACATCCGTCCGTTTTCGTCATTTGTTATCGAATCGACTTAAAGCCAGATCGACACATTGGCCGCTCTTCTCTCTGAAACGGTTGTACTTATCGTCTGCAAAGCTATGACGCGTGTTGCCGTAGGCGGAAACAGGAGAAGCACCATAGTAGAACACAGATGAAGCCTCTAATTTGATGTAATAGCCATTAAGAAGTAGTATAATTCAAGTTTTAGGTATCGATTATTGACTTTTTAGCTGGCTTTGGTGCCTTGGACATGAGCTAGGACCTTAAGATTCTGCATGAAAGGAGGACTAGCAGCCGAGTTGCATGGGAGAATGTGAAAAGTGTTCATATGTAGTTAAAACGTGAGAAATCCGTCCGTTTTCGTCATTTGTTATCGAATCGACTTAAAGCCATATCGTTACATGGGCCGCTCTTCTCTCTGAAAGGGTTGTACTTATCGTCTTCAAAGGTATGTCGCATGTTGCCGTAGGCGGAAACAGGAAAAGCACCATAGTAGAACACAGATGAAGCTTCTAAGTTGATGTAATAGCCAGTAAGAAGTAGTCCAATTCAAGATTTAGGTATCGATTATTGAATTTTTAGCTGGGTGTTGGTGCCTTGGACATAAGGTAGGACCTTAATATTCTGCATGAAAGGAGGACTAGCAGCCGAGTTGCATGGGGGAACGTGAAAAGTGTTCAAATGTAGTAAAAAACCTGAGAAATACGTCCGTTTTCGTCATTTGTTATCGAATCGACTTAAAGCCAGATCGTCACATTGGCCGCCCTTCTCTCTGAAACGGTTGTACTTATCGTCTGCAAAGCTATGTCGCGTGCTGCGGTATGCGGAGACACTAAAAGCACCATAGTAGAACACCCATTAAGCTTCTAAGTTGATGTAATACCCAGTAAGAAGTAGTAAAATTCAAGTTTTAGGTATCGATTATTGACTTTTTACCTGGCTTTGGTGCCTTGGACATGAGATAGGACCTTAACATTCTGCATGAAAGGAGGACTAGCAGCCGAGATGCACGGGAGAATGTGAAAAGTGTTCATATGTAGTAAATACCTTAGAAATCCGTCCGTTTTCGTCATTTGTTATCGAATCGACTTAAAGCCAGATCGTCACATTGGCCGCTCTTCTCTCTGAAACGCTTGTACCTATCGTCTGCAAAGCTATGTCGCGTGCTGCGGTATGCGGAGACACTAAAATCACCATAGTGGAACACAGATGAAGCATCTAAGTTGATGTAATAGCCAGTAAGAAGTAATCCAATTCAAGTTTTAGGTATCGATTATTGACTTTTTAGCTGGCTTTGGTGCCTTGGACATGAGCTAGGACCTTAAGATTCTGCATTAAAGGAGGACTAGCAGCCGAGTTGCATGGGAGAATGTGAAAAGTTTTCATATGTAGTAAAAACCTGAGAAATCCGTCCGTTTTCGTCATTTGTTATCGAATCGACTTAAAGCCAGATCGTCACATTGGCTGCTCTTCTCTCTGAAACGGTTGCACTTATCGTCTGCAAAGCTATGTCGCGTGCTGCGGTATGCGGAGACACTAAAATCACCATAGTAGAACACAGATGAAGCATCTAAGTTGATGTAATAGCCAGTAAGAAGTAATCCAATTCAAGTTTTAGGTATCGATTATTGACTTTTTACCTGGCTTTGGTGCCTTGGACATGAGACAGGACCTTAACATTCTGCATGAAAGGAGGACTAGCAGCCGAGATGCACGGGAGAATGTGAAAAGTGTTCATATGTAGTAAAAACCTTAGAAATCCGTTCGTTTTCGTCATTTGTTATCGAATCGACTTAAAGCCAGATCGTCACATTGGCCGCTCTTCTCTCTGAAACGGTTGTACTTATCGTCTGCAAAGCTATGTCGCGTGCTGCGGAATGCGGAGACACTAGAAGCACCATAGTAGAACACAGATGAAGCTTCTAAGTTGACGTAATAGCCAGGAAGAAGTAGTACAATTCAAGTTTTAGGTATCGATTATTGACTTTTTAGCTGGCTTTGGTGCCTTGGACAAAAGCTAGGACCTTAACATTCTGTATGAAAGGAATACTAGCAGCCGATTTGCATGGGAGAATGTGAAAAGTGTTAATATGTAGTAAAAACCCGAGAAATCCGTCCGTTTTCGTCATTTGTTATCGAATCGACTTAAAGCCAGATCGTCAAATTAGCCGCTCTTCTATCTGAAACGGTTGTACTTATCGATTGCAAAGCTATGTCGCGTGCTGCGGTATGCGGAGACACTAAAAGCACCATAGTAGAACACAGATGAAGCTTCTAAGTTGATGTAATAGCCAGTAAGAAGTATTCCAATTCAAGATTTAGGTATCGATTATTGACTTTTTAGCTGGGTGTTGGTGCCTTGGACATGAGGTAGGACCTTAATATTCTGCATGAAAGGAGGACTAGCAGCCGAGTTGCATGGGGGAACGTGAAAAGTGTTCAAATGTAGTAAAAAACCTGAGAAATACGTCCGTTTTCGTCATTTGTTATCGAATCGACTTAAAGCCAGATCGTCACATTGGCCGCTCTTCTCTCTGAAACGGTTGTACTTATCGTCTGCAAAGCTATGTCGCGTGTTGCCGTAGGCGGAAACAGAAAAGCACCATAGTAGAACACAGATGAAGCTTCTAAGTTGACGTAATAGCCAGTAAGTAGTAGCCCAATTAGAGATTTAGGTATCGATTATTGACTTTTTAGCTGGCTTTGGCGCCTTGGACATGAGCTAGGACTTTAAGATTCTGCATAAAAGGAGGACTAGCAGCCCAGTTGCACGGGAGAATGTGAAAAGTGTTCATATGTATTAAAAACCTGATACATCCGTCCGTTTTCGTCATTTGTTATCGAATCGACTTAAAGCCAGATCGTCACATTGGCCGCTCTGCTCTCAGAAACCGTTGTACTTATCGTCTGCAAAGCTATGTCGCGTGTTGCCGTAGGCGGAAACAGAAAAGCACCATAGTAGAACACAGATGAAGCTTCTAAGTTGACGTAATAGCCAGTAAGAAGTAGCCCAATTAGAGATTTAGGTATCGATTATTGACTTTTTAGCTGGCTTTGGCGCCTTGGACATGAGCTAGGACTTTAAGATTCTGCATAAAAGGAGGACTAGCAGCCCAGTTGCACGGGAGAATGTGAAAAGTGTTCATATGTATTAAAAACCTGAGACATCCGTCCGTTTTCGTCATTTGTTATCGAATCGACTTAAAGCCAGATCGTCACATTGGCCGCTCTTCTCTCTGAAACGGTTGTAATTATCGTCTGCAAAGCTATGTCGCGTGCTGCGGTATGCGGAGACACTAAAAGCACCATAGTAGAACACAGATGAAGCTTCTAAGTTGATGTAATAGCCAGTAAGTAGTAGTACAATTCAAGTTTTACGTATCGATTATTGACTTTTTAGCTGGCTTTGGTGCCTTGGACATGAGCTAGTACCTTAAGATTCTGCATGAAAGGAGGACTAGCAGCCGAGTTGCACGGGAGAATGTGAAAAGTGTTCATATGTAGTAAAAACCTTAGATATCCATCCGTTTTCCTCATTTCTTATCGAATCGACTTAAAGCCAGATCGTCACATTGGCCGCTCTTCTCTCTGAAACGGTTGTACTTATCGTCTGCAAAGCTATGTCGCGTACTGCGGTATGTGGAGACACTAAAAGCACTATAGTAGAACACAGATGAAGCTTCTAAGTTGATGTAATAGCCAGTAAGAAGTAGTAGAATTCAAGTTTTAGGTATCGATTATTGCCTTTTTAGCTGGCTTTGGTGCCTTGGACATGAGCTAGGACCTTAAGATTCTGCATGAAAGGAGGACTAGCAGCCGAGTTGTACGGGAGAATGTGAAAAGTGTTCATATGTAGTAAAAACCTGACTTATCCGTCCGTTTTCGTCATTTGTTATCGAATCGACTTTAAGTCAGATCGTCACATTGGCCGCTCTTCTCTCTGAAACGGTTGAACTTATCGCGTACAAAGCTATGTCACGTGCTGCGGTATAAGGAGACACTAAAAGCAAAATAGTAGAACACAGATGAAGCTTCTAAGCTGATGTAATAGCCACTAAGAAGTAGTACAATTCAAGTTTTAGGTATCGATTATTGACTTTTTAGCTGGCTTTGGTGACTTCGACATGAGCTAGGACCTTAAGATTCTGCATGTAAGGAGGACTAGCAGCCGAGTTGCACGGGAGAATGTGAAAAGTGTTCATATGCAGTAAAAACCTGAGACATCCGTCCGTTTTCGTCATTTGTTATCGAATCGACTTAAAGCCAGATAGTCACATTGGCCGCTCTTATCTCCGAAACGCTTGTACTTATCGTCTGCAAAGCTATGTCGCGTGCTGCGGTTTGCGGAGACACTAAAATCACCATAGTAGAACACAGACCAAGCTTCTAAGTTGATGAAATAGCCAGTAAGAAGTAGTACAATTCAAGTTTTAGGTATCGATTATTGACTTTTTAGCTGGCTTTGGTGTCTTGAACATGAGCTAGGATCTTAAGATTCTGCATGAAAGGAGGAGTAGCAGCCGAGTTGCAGGGGAAAATGTGAAAAGTGTTCATATGTAGTAAAAACCTGTGAAATCTGTCCGTTTTCGTCATTTGTTATCGAATCGACTTAAAGCCAGATCGTCACATTGGCCGCTCTGCTCTCGGAAACGGTTGTACTTATAGTCTGCAAAGCTATATCTCGTGTTGCCGTAGGCGGAAACAGGAAAAGCACCATAGTAGGACACAGATGAAGCTTCTAAGTTGATGTAATAGCGAGTAAGAAGTAGTCCAATTCAAGTTTTAGGTATCGATTATTGACTTTTTAGCTGGCTTTGGTGCCTTGGACATGAGCTAGGACCTTAAGATTCTGCATGAAAGGAGGACTAGCAGCCGAGTAGCACGGGGGAATGTGAAAAGTGTTCATATGTAGTAAAAACCTGAGAAATTCGTCAGTTTTCGTCATTTGTTATCGAATCGACTTAAAGCCAGATCGTCACATTTTCCGCTCTTCTCTCTGAAACGGTTGTACTTATCGTCTACAAAGCTATGTCGCGTGCTGCGGTATGCGGAGACACTAAAATCACCATAGTAGAACACAAATGATGCGTCTAAGTTGATGTAATAGCCAGTAAGAAGTAGTCCAATTCAAGATTTAGGTATCGATTATTGACTTTTTAGCTGGCTTTGGTGCCTTGGACATGAGCTAGGACCTTAAGATTCTGCATGAAAGGAGGACAAGCAGCCGAGTTGCAGGGGAGAATGTAAAAAGTGTTCATATGAAGTAAAAACCTGAGAAATCCGTCCGTTTTCGTCATTTGTTATCGAATCGACTTAAAGCCAGATCGTCACATTGGCCGCTCTGCTCTCGGAAACGGTTGTACTTATCGTCTGCAAAGCTATGTCGCTTGTTGCCGTAGGCGGAAACAGAAAAGCACCATAGTAGAACACAGATGAAGCTTCTAAGTTGATGTAATAGCCAGTAAGAAGTAGTCAAATTCAAGTTTTAGGTATCGATTATTGACTTTTTAGCTGGCTTTGGTGCCTTGGACATGAGCTAGGACTTTAAGATTCTGCATAAAAGGAGGACTAGCAGCCCAGTTGCACGGGAGAATTTGAAAAGTGTTCATATGTATTAAAAACCTGATACATCCGTCCGTTTTCGTCATTTGTTATCGAATCGACTTAAAGCCAGATCGTCACATTGGCCGCTATGCTCTCAGAAACCGTTGTACTTATCGTCTGCAAAGCTATGTCGCGTGTTGCCGTAGGCGGAAACAGAAAAGCACCATAGTAGAACACAGATGAAGCTTCTAAGTTGACGTAATAGCCAGTAAGAAGTAGACCAATTAGAGATTTAGGTATCGATTATTGACTTTTTAGTTGGCTTTGGTGCCTTGGACATGAGCTAGGACTTTAAGATTCTGCATAAAAGGAGGACTAGCAGCCCAGTTGCACGGGAGAATGTGAAAAGTGTTCATATGTATTAAAAACCTGAGACATCCGTCCGTTTTCGTCATTTGTTATCGAATCGACTTAAAGCCAGATCGTCACATTGGCCGCTCTTCTCTCTGAAACGGTTGTAATTATCGTCTGCAAAGCTATGTCGCGTGCTGCGGTATGCGGAGACACTAAAAGCACCATAGTAGAACACAGATGAAGCTTCTAAGTTGATGTAATAGCCAGTAAGAAGTAGTACAATTCAAGTTTTACGTACCGATTATTGACTTTTTAGCTGGCTTTGGTGCCTTGGACATGAGCTAGTACCTTAAGATTCTGCATGAAAGGAGGACTAGCAGCCGAGTTGCACGGGAGAATGTGAAAAGTGTTCATATGTAGTAAAAACCTTAGATATCCATCCGTTTTCCTCATTTCTTATCGAATCGACTTAAAGCCAGATCGTCACATTGGCCGCTCTTCTCTCTGAAACGGTTGTACTTATCGTCTGCAAAGCTATGTCGCGTACTGCGGTATGTGGAGACACTAAAAGCACTATAGTAGAACACAGATGAAGCTTCTAAGTTGATGTAATAGCCAGTAAGAAGTAGTAGAATTCAAGTTTTAGGTATCGATTATTGCCTTTTTAGCTGGCTTTGGTGCCTTGGACATGAGCTAGGACCTTAAGATTCTGCATGAAAGGAGGACTAGCAGCCGAGTTGTACGGGAGAATGTGAAAAGTGTTCATATGTAGTAAAAACCTGACTTATCCGTCCGTTTTCGTCATTTGTTATCGAATCGACTTTAAGTCAGATCGTCACATTGGCCGCTCTTCTCTCTGAAACGGTTGAACTTATCGCGTACAAAGCTATGTCACGTGCTGCGGTATAAGGAGACACTAAAAGCAAAATAGTAGAACACAGATGAAGCTTCTAAGCTGATGTAATAGCCACTAAGAAGTAGTACAATTCAAGTTTTAGGTATCGATTAATGACTTTTTAGCTGGCTTTGGTGCCTTCGACATGAGCTAGGACCTTAAGATTCTGCATGTAAGGAGGACTAGCAGCCGAGTTGCACAGGAGAATGTGAAAAGTGTTCATATGCAGTAAAAATCTGAGACATCCGTCCGTTTTCGTCATTTGTTATCGAATCGACTTAAAGCCATATAGTCACATTGGCCGCTCTTATCTCCGAAACGCTTGTACTTATCGTCTGCAAAGCTATGTCGCGTGCTGCGGTTTGCGGAGACACTAAAATCACCATAGTACAACACAGACCAAGCTTCTAAGTTGATGAAATAGCCAGTAAGAAGTAGTACAATTCAAGTTTTAGGTATCGATTATTGACTTTTTAGCTGGCTTTGGTGCCTTGAACATGAGCTAGGATCTTAAGATTCTGCATGAAAGGAGGAGTAGCAGCCGAGTTGCAGGGGAAAATGTGAAAAGTGTTCATATGTAGTAAAAACCTGTGAAATCTGTCCGTTTTCGTCATTTGTTATAAGTTGATGTAATAGCGAGTAAGAAGTAGTCCAATTCAAGTTTTAGGTATCGATTATTGACTTTTTAGCTGGCTTTGGTGCCTTGGACATGAGCTAGGACCTTAAGATTCTGCATGAAAGGAGGACTAGCAGCCGAGTAGCACGGGAGAATGTGAAAAGTGTTCATATGTAGTAAAAACCTGAGAAATTCGTCAGTTTTCGTCATTTGTTATCGAATCGACTTAAAGCCAGATCGTCACATTGGCCGCTCTTCTCTCTGAAACGGTTGTACTTATCGTCTACAAAGCTATGTCGCGTGCTGCGGTATGCGGAGACACTAAAATCACCATAGTAGAACACAGATGGAGCTACTAAGTTGATGTAATAGCCAGTAAGAAGTAGTACAATTCAAGTTTTAGGTATCGATTATTGACTTTTTAGCTAGCTTTGGTGCCTTGGACATGAGCTAGGACCTTAAGATTCTGCATGAAAGGAGGACTAGCAGCCGAGTAGCACGGGAGAATGTGAAAAGTGTTCATATGTAGTAAAAACCTGGGAAATTCGTCCGTTTTCGTCATTTGTTATCGAATCGACTTAAAGCCACATCGTCTTATTGGCCGCTCTTCTCTCTGAAACGCTTGTACTTATCGTCTGCAAAGCTATGTCGCATGCTGCGGTATGCTGAGACACTACAAGCAGCGTAGTAGAACACAGGTGAAGCTTCTAAGTTGATGTAATAGCCAGTAAGAAGTAGTACAATTCAAGTTTTAGGTATCGATCATTGACTTTTTAGCTAGCTTTGGTGCCTTGGACATGAGCTAGGACCTTAACATTCTGCATGAAAGGAGGACTAGCAGCCGAGTAGCACGGGAGAATGTGAAAAGTGATCATATGTAGTAAAAACCTGAGAAATTCGTCCGTTTTCGTCATTTGTTATCGAATCGACTTAAAGCCAGATCGTCACATTGGCCGCTCTTCTCTCTGAAACGCTTGTACTTATCGTGTGCAAAGCTATGTCGCATGCTGCGGTATGCTGAGACACTACAAGCAGCATAGTAAAACACAGATGAAGCTTCTAAGTTGATGTAATAGCCAGTAAGAAGTAGTACAATTCAAGTTTTAGGTATCGATTATTGACTTTTTAGCTGGCTTTGGTGCCTTGGACATGAGCTAGGACCTTAAGATTCTGCATGTAAGGAGGACTAGCAGCCGAGATGCACGGGAGAATGTGAAAAGTGTTCATATGCAGTAAAAACCTGAGAAATCCGTCCGTTTTCGTCATTTGTTATCGAATCGACTTTAAGTCAGATCGTCACATTGGCCGCTCTTCTCTCTGAAACGGTTGTACTTATCGTCTACAAAGCTATGTCACGTGCTGCGGTATGTGGAGACACTAAAAGCAAAATAGTAGAACACAGATGAAGCTTCTAAGCTGATGTAATAGCCAGTAAGAAGTAGTACAATTCAAGTTTTAGGTATCGATTATTGACTTTTTAGCTGGCTTTGGTGCCTTGGACATGAGCTAGGACCTTAAGATTCTGCATGAAAGGAGGAGTAGCAGCCGAGTTGCAGGGGAAAATGTGAAAAGTGTTCATATGTAGTAAAAACCTGAGAAATCTGTCCGTTTTCGTCATTTGTTATCGAATCGACTTAAAGCCAGATCGTCACATTGGCCGCTCTGCTCTCGGTAACGGTTGTACTTATCGTCTGCAAAGCTATGTCGCGTGTTGCCGTAGGCGGAAACAGGAAAAGCACCATAGTAGAACACAGATGAAGCTTCTAAGTTGATATAATAGCGAGTAAGAAGTAGTCCAATTCAAGTTTTAGGTATCGATTATTGACTTTTTAGCTGGCTTTGGTGCCTTGGACATGAGCTAGGACCTTAAGATTCTGCATGAAAGGAGGACTAGCAGCCGAGTAGCACGGGAGAATGTGAAAAGTGTTCATATGTAGTAAAATCCTGAGAAATTCGTCCGTTTTCGTCATTTGTTATCGAATCGACTTAAAGCCAGATCGTCACATTGGCCGCTCTTCTCTCTGAAACGGTTGTACTTATCGTCTACAAAGCTATGTCGCGTGCTGCGGTATGCGGAGACACTAAAAGCACCATAGTAGAACACAGATGAAGCTTCTAAGTTGATGAAATAGCCAGTAAGAAGTAGTACAATTCAAGTTTTACGTATCGATTATTGACTTTTTAGCTGGCTTTGGTGCCTTGGACATGAGCTAGTACCTTAAGATTCTGCATGAAAGGAGGACTAGCAGCCGAGTTGCACGGGAGAATGTAAAAAGTGTTCATATGAAGTAAAAACCTTAGAAATCCATCCGTTTTCCTCATTTCTTATCGAATCGACTTAATGCCAGATCGTCACATTGGCCGATCTTCTCTCTGAAACGGTTGTACTTATCGTCTACAAAGCTATGTCACGTGCTGCGGTATGTGGAGACACTAAAAGCAAAATAGTAGAACACAGATGAAGCTTCTAAGCTGATGTAATAGCCAGTAAGAAGTAGTACAATTCATGTTTTAGGTATCGATTATTGACTTTTTAGCTGGCTTTGGTGCCTTCGACATGAGCTAGGACCTTAAGATTCTGCATGTAAGGAGGACTAGCAGCCGAGTTGCACGGGAGAATGTGAAAAGTGTTCATATGCAGTAAAAACCTGAGACATCCGTCCGTTTTCGTCATTTGTTATCGAATCGACTTAAAGCCAGATAGTCACATTGGCCGCTCTTATCTCCGAAACGCTTGTACTTATCGTCTGCAAAGCTATGTCGCGTGCTGCGGTATGCGGAGACACTAAAATCACCATAGTAGAACACAGACCAAGCTTCTAAGTTGATGTAATAGCCAGTAAGAAGTAGTACAATTCAAGTATTAGGTATCGATTATTGACTTTTTAGCTGGCTTTGTTGCCTTGGACATGAGCTAGGACCTTAAGATTCTGCATGAAAGGAGGAGTAGCAGCCGAGTTGCAGGGGAAAATGTGAAAAGTGTTCATATGTAGTAAAAACCTGAGAAATCTGTCCGTTTTCGTCATTTGTTATCGAATCGACTTAAAGCCAGATCGTCACATTGGCCGCTCTGCTCTCGGAAACGGTTGTACTTATCGTCTGCAAAGCTATGTCGCGTGTTGCCGTAGGTGGAAACAGGAAAAGCACCATAGTAGAACACAGATGAAGCTTCTTAGTTGATGTAATAGCCAGTAAGAAGTAGTACAAATCAAGTTTTACGTATCGATTATTGACTTTTTAGCTGGCTTTGGTGCCTTGGACATGAGCTAGTACCTTAAGATTCTGCATGAAAGGAGGACTAGCAGCCGAGTTGCACGGGAGAATGTGAAAAGTGTTCATATGTAGTAAAAACCTTAGAAATCCATCCGTTTTCCTCATTTCTTATCGAATCGACTTAAAGCCAGATCGTCACATTGGCCGCTCTTCTCTCTGAAACGGTTGTACTTATCGTCTGCAAAGCTATGTCGCGTGCTGCGGTATGTGGAGACACTAAAAGCACTATAGTAGAACACAGATGAAGCTTCTAAGTTGATGTAATAGGCAGTAAGAAGTAGTAGAATTCAAGTTTTAGGTATCGATTATTGACTTTTTAGCTGGCTTTGGTGCCTTGGACATGAGCTAGGACCTTAAGATTCTGCATGAAAGGAGGACTAGCAGCCGAGTTGCACGGGAGAATGTGAAAAGTGTTCATATGCAGTAAAAACCTGAGAAATCTGTCCCTTTTCGTCATTTGTTATCGAATCGACTTTAAGTCAGATCGTCACATTGGCCGCTCTTCTCTCTGAAACGGTTGTACTTATCGTCTACAAAGCTATGTCACGTGCTGCGGTATGTGGAGACACTAAAAGCAAAGTAGTAGAACACAGATGAAGCTTCTAAGCTGATGTAATAGCCAGTAAGAAGTAGTACAATTCATAGGTATCGATTATTGACTTTTTAGCTGGCTTTGGTGTCTTCGACATGAGCTAGGACCTTAAGATTCTGCATGTAAGGAGGACTAGCAGCCGAGTTGCACGGGAGAATGTGAAAAGTGTTCATATGCAGTAAAAACCTGAGACATCCGTCCGTTTTCGTCATTTGTTATCGAATCGACTTAAAGCCAGATAGTCACATTGGCCGCTCTTATCTCCGAAACGCTTGTACTTATCGTCTGCAAAGCTATGTCGCGTGCTGCGGTATGCGGAGACACTAAAATCACCATAGTAGAACACAGACCAAGCTTCTAAATTGATGAAATAGCCAGTAAGAAGTAGTACAATTCAAGTTTTAGGTATCGATTATTGACTTTTTAGGTGGCTTTGGTGCCTTGGACATGAGCTAGGACCTTAAGATTCTGCATGAAAGGAGGAGTAGCAGCCGAGTTGCAGGGGAAAATGTGAAAAGTGTTCATATGTAGTAAAAACCTGAGAAATCTGTCCGTTTTCCTCATTTCTTATCGAATCGACTTAAAGCCAGATCGTCACATTGGCCGCTCTTCTCTCTGAAACGGTTGTACTTATCGTCTACAAAGCTATGTCACGTGCTGCGGTATGTGGAGACACTAAAAGCAAAATAGTAGAACACAGATGAAGCTTCTAAGCTGATGTAATAGCCAGTAAGAAGTAGTACAATTCAAGTTTTAGGTATCGATTATTGACTTTTTAGCTGGCTTTGGTGCCTTGGACATGAGCTAGGACCTTAAGATTCTGCATGTAAGGAGGACTAGCAGCCGAGTTGCACGGGAGAATGAGAAAAGTGTTCATATGCAGTAAAAACCTGAGAAATCCGTCCGTTTTCGTCATTTGTTATCGAATCGACTTTAAGTCAGATCGTCACATTGGCCGCTCTTCTCTCTGAAACGGTGGTACTTATCGTCTACAAAGCTATGTCACGTGCTGCGGTATGTGGAGACACTAAAAGCAAAATAGTAGAACACAGATGAAGCTTCTAAGCTGATGTAATAGCCACTAAGAAGTAGTACAATTCAAGTTTTAGGTATCGATTATTGACTTTTTAGCTGGCTTTGGTGTCTTCGACATGAGCTAGGACCTTAAGATTCTGCATGTAAGGAGGACTAGCAGCCGAGTAGCACGGGAGAATGTGAAAAGTGTTCATATGCAGTAAAAACCTGAGACATCCGTCCGTTTTCGTCATTTGTTATCGAATCGACTTAAAGCCAGATAGTCACATTGGCCGGTCTTATCTCCGAAACGCTTGTACTTATCGTCTGCAAAGCAATGTCGCGTGCTGCGGTATTCGGAGACACTAAAATCACCATAGTAGAACACAGACCAAGCTTCTAAGTTGATGTAATAGCCAGTAAGAAGTAGTACAATTCAAGTATTAGGTATCGATTATTGACTTTTTAGCTGGCTTTGGTGCCTTGGACATGAGCTAGGACCTTAAGATTCTGCATGAAAGGAGGAGTTGCAGCCGAGTTGCAGGGGAAAATGTGAAAAGTGTTCATATGTAGTAAAAACCTGAGAAATCTGTCCGTTTTCGTCATTTGTTATCGAATCGACTTAAAGCCAGATCGTCACATTGGCCGCTCTGCTCTCGGAAACGGTTGTACTTATCGTCTGCAAAGCTATGTCGCGTGTTGCCGTAGGCGGAAACAGGAAAAGCACCATAGTAGAACACAGATGAAGCTTCTAAGTTGATGTAATAGCCAGTAAGAAGTAGTACAATTCAAGTTTTAGGTATCGATTATTGACTTTTTAGCTGGCTTTGGTGCCTTGGACATGAGCTAGGACCTTAAGATTCTGCATGAAAGGAGGACTAGCAGCCGAGTTGCACGGGAGAATGTGAAAAGTGTTCATATGTAGTAAAAACCTGAGAAATCCGTCCGTTTTCGTCATTTGTTATCGAATCGGCTATAAGTCAGATCGTCACATTGGCAACTCTTCTCTATGAAACGGTTGTACTTATCGTCTACAAAGCTATGTCACGTGCTACGGTATGTGGAGACACTAAAAGCAAAGTAGTAGAACACAGATGAAGCTTCTAAGCTGATGTAATAGCCAGTAAGAAGTAGTACAATTCATAGGTATCGATTATTGACTTTTTAGCTGGCTTTGGTGCCTTCGACATGAGCTAAGACCTTAAGATTCTGTATGTAAGGAGGACTAGCAGCCGAGTTGCACGGGAGAATGTGAAAAGTGTTCATATGTAGTAAAAACCTGAGAAATTCGTCCGTTTTCGTCATTTGTTATCGAATCGACTTAAAGCCAGATAGTCACATTGGCCGCTCTTATCTCCGAAACGCTTGTACTTATCGTCTGCAAAGCTATGTCGCGTGCTGCGGTATGCGGAGACACTAAAATCACCATAGTAGAACACAGACCAAGCTTCTAAATTGATGAAATAGCCAGTAAGAAGTAGTACAATTCAAGTTTTAGGTATCCATTATTGACTTTTTAGCTGGCTTTGGTGCCTTGGACATGAGCTAGGACCTTAAGATTCTGCATGAAAGGAGGACTAGCGGCCGAGTAGCACGGGAGAATGTGAAAAGTGTTCATATGTATTTAAAACCTGAGAAATTCGTCCGTTTTCGTCATTTGCTATCGAATCGACTTAAAGCCAGATCGTCACATTGGCCGCTCTTCTCTCTGAAACGGTTGTACTTATCGTCTACAAAGCTATGTCGCGTGCTGCGGTATGCGGAGACACTAAAATCACCATAGTAGAACACAGATGGAGCTACTAAGTTGATGTAATAGCCAGTAAGAAGTAGTACAATTCAAGTTTTAGGTATCGATTATTGACTTTTTAGCTAGCTTTGGTGCCTTGGACATGAGCTAGGACCTTAAGATTCTGCATGTAAGGAGGACTAGCAGCCGAGTAGCACGGGAGAATGTGAAAAGTGTTCATATGTAGTAAAAACCTGGGAAATTCGTCCGTTTTCGTCATTTGTTATCGAATCGACTTAAAGCCACATCGTCTTATTGGCAGATCTTCTCTCTGAAACGCTTGTACTTATCGTCTGCAAAGCTATGTCGCATGCTGCGGTATGCTGAGACACTACAAGCAGCATAGTAGAACACAGATGAAGCTTCTAAGTTGATGTAATAGCCAGTAAGAAGTAGTACAATTCAAGTTTTAGGTATCGATTATTGACTTTTTGCTAGCTTTGGTGCCTTGGACATGAGCTAGGACCTTAAGATTCTGCATGAAAGGAGGACTAGCAGCCGAGTAGCACGGGAGAATGTGAAAAGTGATCATATGTAGTAAAAACCTGAGAAATTCGTCCGTTTTCGTCATTTGTTATCGAATCGACTTAAAGCCAGATCGTCTCATTGGCCGCTCTTCTCTCTGAAACGCTTGTACTTATCGTCTGCAAAGCTATGTCGCATGCTGCGGTATGCTGAGACACTACAAGCAGCATAGTAAAACACAGATGAAGCTTCTAAGTTGATGTAGTAGCCAGTAAGAAGTAGTACTATTCAAGTTTTAGGTATCGATTATTGACTTTTTAGCTGGCTTTGGTGCCTTGGACATGAGCTAGGACCTTAAGATTCTGCATGAAAGGAGGAGTAGCAGCCGAGTTGCAGGGGAAAATGTGAAAAGTGTTCATATGTAGTAAAAACCTGAGAAATCTGTCCGTTTTCGTCATTTGTTATCGAATCGACTTAAAGCCAGATCGTCACATTGGCCGCTCTGCTCTCGGAAACGGTTCTACTTATCGTCTGCAAAGCTATGTCGCGTGTTGCCGTAGGCGGAAACAGGAAAAGCACCATAGTAGAACACAGATGAAGCTTCTAAGTTGATGTAATAGCGAGTAAGAAGTAGTCCAATTCAAGTTTTAGGTATCGATTATTGACTTTTTAGCTGGCTTTGGTGCCTTGGACATGAGCTAGGACCTTAAGATTCTGCATTAAAGGAGGACTAGCAGCCGAGTAGCACGGGAGAATGTGAAAAGTGTTCATATGTAGTAAAAACCTGAGAAATTCGTCCGTTTTCGTCATTTGTTATCGAATCGACTTAAAGCCAGATCGTCACATTGGCCGCTCTTCTCTCTGAAACGGTTGTACTTATCGTCTACAAAGCTATGTCGCGTGCTGCGGTATGCGGAGACACTAAAAGCACCATAGTAGAACAGAGATGAAGCTTCTAAGTTGATGTAATAGCCAGTAAGAAGTAGTACAATTCAAGTTTTACGTATCGATTATTGACTTTTTAGCTGGCTTTGGTGCCTTGGACATGAGCTAGTACCTTAAGATTCTGCATGAAAGGAGGACTAGCAGCCGAGTTGCACGGGAGAATGTGAAAAGTGTTCATATGTAGTAAAAACCTGAGAAATCCGTCCGTTTTCGTCATTTGTTATCGAATCGGCTTTAAGTCAGATCGTCACATTGGCCGCTCTTCTCTCTGATACGGTTGTACTTATCGTCTACAAAGCTATGTCACGTGCTGCGGTATGTGGAGACACTAAAAGCAAAATAGTAGAACACAGATGAAGCTTCTAAGCTGATGTAATAGCCAGTAAGAAGTAGTACAATTCATAGGTATCGATTATTGACTTTTTAGCTGGCTTTGGTGCCTTCGACATGAGCTAGGGCCTTAAGATTCTGCATGTAAGGAGGACTAGCAGCCGAGTTGCACGGGAGAATGTGAAAAGTGTTCATATGCAGTAAAAACCTGAGACATCCGTCCGTTTTCGTCATTTGTTATCGAATCGACTTAAAGCCAGATAGTCACATTGGCCGCTCTTATCTCCGAAACGATTGTACTTATCGTCTGCAAAGCTATGTCGCGTGCTGCGGTATGCGGAGACACTAAAATCACCATAGTAGAACACAGACCAAGCTTCTAAATTGATGAAATAGCCAGTAAGATGTAGTACAATTCAAGTTTTAGGTATCGATTATTGACTTTTTAGCTGGCTTTGGTGCCTTGGACATGAGCTAGGACCTTAAGATTCTGCATGAAAGGAGGAGTAGCAGCCGAGTTGCAGGGGAAAATGTGAAAAGTGTTCATATGTAGTAAAAACCTGAGAAATCTGTCCGTTTTCGTCATTTGTTATCGAATCGACTTAAAGCTAGATCGTCACATTGGCCGCTCTGCTCTCGGAAACGGTTGTACTTATCGTCTGCAAAGCTATGTCGCGTGTTGCCGTAGGCGGAAACAGGAAAAGCACCATAGTAGAACACAGATGAAGCTTCTAAGTTGATGAAATAGCGAGTAAGAAGTAGTCCAATTCAAGTTTTAGGCATCGATTATTGACTTTTTAGCTGGCTTTGGTGCCTTGGACATGAGCTAGGACCTTAAGATTCTGCATGAAAGGAGGACTAGCAGCCGAGTAGCACGGGAGAATGTGAAAAGTGTTCATATGTATTTAAAACCTGAGAAATTCGTCCGTTTTCGTCATTTGCTATCGAATCGACTTAAAGCCAGATCGTCACATTGGCCGCTCTTCTCTCTGAAACGGTTGTACTTATCGTCTACAAAGCTATGTCGCGTGCTGCGGTATGCGGAGACACTAAAATCACCATAGTTGAACACAGATGGAGCTACTAAGTTGATGTAATAGCCAGTAAGAAGTAGTACAATTCAAGTTTTAGGTATCGATTATTGACTTTATAGCTAGCTTTGGTGCCTTGGACATGAGCTAGGACCTTAAGATTATGCATGTAAGGAGGACTAGCAGCCGAGTAGCACGGGAGAATGTGAAAAGTGTTCATATGTAGTAAAAACCTGGGAAATTCGTCCGTTTTCGTCATTTGTTATCGAATCGACATAAAGCCACATCGTCTTATTGGCCGATCTTCTCTCTGAAACGCTTGTACTTATCGTCTGCAAAGCTATGTCGCATGCTGCGGTATGCTGAGACACTACAAGCAGCATAGTAGAACACAGATGAAGCTTCTAAGTTGATGTAATAGCCAGTAAGAAGTAGTACAATTCAAGTTTTAGGTATCGATTATTGACTTTTTGCTAGCTTTGGAGCCTTGGACATGAGCTACGACCTTAAGATTCTGCATGAAAGGAGGACTAGCAGCCGAGTAGCACGGGAGAATGTGAAAAGTGATCATATGTAGTAAAAACCTGAGAAATTCGTCCGTTTTCGTCATTTGTTATCGAATCGACTTAAAGCCAGATCGTCACATTGGCCGCCCTTCTCTCTGAAACGCTTGTACTTATCGTCTGCAAAGCTATGTCGCATGCTGCGGTATGCTGAGACACTACAAGCAGCATAGTAAAACACAGATGAAGCTTCTAAGTTGATGTAATAGCCAGTAAGAAGTAGTACTATTCAAGTTTTAGGTATCGATTATTGACTTTTTAGCTGGCTTTGGTGCCTTGGACATGAGCTAGGACCTTAAGATTCTGCATGAAAGGAGGAGTAGCAGCCGAGTTGCAGGGGAAAATGTGAAAAGTGTTCATATGTAGTAAAAACCTGAGAAATCTGTCCGTTTTCGTCATTTGTTATCGAATCGACTTAAAGCCAGATCGTCACATTGGCCGCTCTGCTCTCGGAAACGGTTGTACTTATCGTCTGCAAAGCTATGTCGCGTGTTGCCGTAGGCGGAAACAGGAAAAGCACCATAGTAGAACACAGATGAAGCTTCTAAGTTGATGTAATAGCGAGTAAGAAGTAGTCCAATTCAAGTTTTAGGTATCGATTATTGACTTTTTAACTGGCTTTGGTGCCTTGGATATGAGCTAGGACCTTATGATTCTGCATGAAAGGAGGACTAGCAGCCGAGTAGCACGGGAGAATGTGAAAAGTGTTCATATGTAGTAAAAACCTGAGAAATTCGTCCGTTTTCGTCATTTGTTATCGAATCGACTTAAAGCCAGATCGTCACATTGGCCGCTCTTCTCTCTGAAACGGTTGTACTTATCGTCTACAAAGGTATGTCGCGTGCTGCGGTATGCGGAGACACTAAAAGCACCATAGTAGAACACAGATGAAGCTTCTAAGTTGATGTAATAGCCAGTAAGAAGTAGTACAATTCAAGTTTTACGTATCGATTATTGACTTTTTAGCTGGCTTTGGTGCCTTGGACATGTGCTAGTACCTTAAGATTCTGCATGAAAGGAGGACTAGCAGCCGAGTTGCACGGGAGAATGTGAAAAGTGTTCATATGTAGTAAAAACCTTAGAAATATATCCGTTTTCCTCATTTCGTATCGAATCGACTTAAAGCCAGATCGTCACATTGGCCGCTCTTCTCTCTGAAACGGTTGTACTTATCGTCTGCAAAGCTATGTCGCGTGCTGCGGTATGTGGAGACACTAAAAGCACTATAGTAGAACACAGATGAAGCTTCTAAGTTGATGTAATAGGCAGTAAGAAGTAGTAGAATTCAAGTTTTAGGTATCGATTATTGACTTTTTAGCTGGCTTTGGTTCCTTGGACATGAGCTAGGACCTTAAGATTCTGCATGAAAGGAGGACTAGCAGCCGAGTTGCACGGGAGAATGTGAAAAGTGTTCATATGTAGTAAAAACCTGAGAAATCCGTCCGTTTTCGTCATTTGTTATCGAATCGGCTTTAAGTCAGATCGTCACATTGGCCGCTCTTCTCTCTGAAACGGTTGTACTTATCGTCTACAAAGCTATGTCACGTGCTGCGGTATGTGGAGACACTAAAAGCAAAATAGTAGAACACAGATGAAACTTCTAAGCTGATGTAATAGCCGGTAAGAAGTAGTACAATTCAAGTTTTAGGTATCGATTATTGACTTTTTAGCTGGCTTTGGTGCCTTCGACATGAGCTAGGACCTTAAGATTCTGCATGTAAGGAGGACTAGCAGCCGAGTTGCACGGGAGAATGTGAAAAGTGTTCATATGCAGTAAAAACCTGAGAAATCCGTCCGTTTTCGTCATTTGTTATCGAATCGACTTTAAGTCAGATCGTCACATTGGCCGCTCTTCTCTCTGAAACGGTTGTACTTATCGTCTACAAAGCTATGTCACGTGCTGCGGTATGTGGAGACACTAAAAGCAAAATAGTAGAACACAGATGAAGCTTCTAAGCTGATGTAATAGCCACTAAGAAGTAGTACAATTCAAGTTTTAGGTATCGATTATTGACTTTTTAGCTGGCTTTGGTGCCTTCGACATGAGCTAGGACCTTAAGATTCTGCATGTAAGGAGGACTAGCAGCCGAGTTGCACGGGAGAATGTGAAAAGTGTTCATATGCAGTAAAAACCTGAGACATCCGTCCGTTTTCGTCATTTGTTATCGAATCGACTTAAAGCCAGATAGTCACATTGGCCGCTCTTATCTCCGAAACGCTTGTACTTATCGTCTGCAAAGCTATGTCGCGTGCTGCGGTATGCGGAGACACTACAAGCAGCATAGTAGGACACAGACCAAGCTTCTAAGTTGATGTAATAGCCAGTAAGAAGTAGTACAATTCAAGTATTAGGTATCGATTATTGACTTTTTAGCTGGCTTTGGTGCCTTGGACATGAGCTAGGACCTTAAGATTCTGCATGAAAGGAGGAGTAGCAGCCGAGTTGCAGGGGAAAATGTGAAAAGTGTTCATATGTAGTAAAAACCTGAGAAATCTGTCCGTTTTCGTCATTTGTTATCGAATCGACTTAAAGCCAGATCGTCACATTGGCCACTCTGCTCTCGGAAACGCTTGTACTTATCGTCTGGAAAGCTATGTCGCGTGTTGTCGTAGGCGGAAACAGGAAAAGCACCATAGTAGAACACAGATGAAGCTTCTAAGTTGATGTAATAGCGAGTAAGAAGTAGTCCAATTCAAGTTTTAGGTATCGATTATTGACTTTTTAGCTGGCTTTGGTGCCTTGGACATGAGCTAGGATCTTAAGATTCTGCATGAAAGGAGGACTAGCAGCCGATTAGCACGGGAGAATGTGAAAAGTGTTCATATGTAGTAAAAACCTGAGAAATTCGTCTGTTTTCGTCATTTGTTATCGAATCGACTTAAAGCCAGATCGTCACATTGGCCGCTCTTCTCTCTGAAAGGGTTGTACTTATCGTCTACAAAGCTATGTCGCGTGCTGCGGTATGCGGAGACACTAAAAGCACCATAGTAGAACACAGATGAAGCTTCTAAGTTGATGTAATAGCCAGTAAGAAGTAGTACAATTCAAGTTTACGTATCGATTATTGACTTTTTAGCTGGCTTTGGTGCCTTGGACATGAGCTAGTACCTTAAGATTCTGCATGAAAGGAGGACTAGCAGCCGAGTTGCACGGGAGAATGTGAAAAGTGTTCATATGTAGTAAAAACCTTAGAAATCCATCCGTTTTCCTCATTTCTTATCGAATCGACTTAAAGCCAGATCGTCACATTGGCCGATCTGCTCTCGGAAACGGTTGTACTTATCGTCTGCAAAGCTATGTCGCGTGTTGCCGTAGGCGGAAACAGGAAAAGCACCATAGTAGAACACAGAGGAAGCTTCTAAGTTGATGTAATAGCGAGTAAGAAGTAGTCCAATTCAAGTTTTAGGTATCGATTATTGACTTTTTAGCTGGCTTTGGTGCCTTGGACATGAGCTAGGACCTTAAGATTCTGCATGAAAGGAGGACTAGCAGCCGAGTTGCACGGGAGAATGTGAAAAGTGTTCATATGTAGTAAAAACCTGAGAAATCCGTCCGTTTTCGTCATTTGTTATCGAATCGGCTTTAAGTCAGATCGTCACATTGGCCGCTCTTCTATCTGAAACGGTTGTACTTATCGTCTAAAAAGCTATGTCACGTGCTGCGGTATGTGGAGACACTAAAAGCAAAATATTAGAACACAGATGAAGTTTCTAAGCTGATGTAATAGCCAGTAAGAAGTAGTACAATTCATAGGTATCGATTATTGACTTTTTAGCTGGCTTTGGTGCCTTCGACATGAGCTAGGACCTTAAGATTCTGCATGTAAGGAGGACTAGCAGCCGAGTTGCACGGGAGAATGTGAAAAGTGTTCATATGCAGTAAAAACCTGAGACATCCGTCCGTTTTCGTCATTTGTTATCGAATCGACTTAAAGCCAGATAGTCACATTGGCCGCTCTTATCTCCGAAACGCTTGTACTTATCGTCTGCAAAGCTATGTCGCGTGCTGCGGTATGCGGAGACACTAAAATCACCATAGTAGAACACAGACCAAGCTTCTAAGTTGATGAAATAGCCAGTAAGAAGTAGTACAATTCAAGTTTTAGGTATCGATTATTGACTTTTTAGCTGGCTTTGGTGCCTTGGACATGAGCTAGGACCTTAAGATTCTGCATGAAAGGAGGAGTAGCAGCCGAGTTGCAGGGGAAAATGTGAAAAGTGTTCATATGTAGTAAAAACCTGAGAAATCTGTCCGTTTTCGTCATTTGTTATCGAATCGACTTAAAGCCAGATCGTCACATTGGCCGCTCTGCTCTCGGAAACGGTTGTACTTATCGTCTGCAAAGCTATGTCGCGTGTTGCCGTAGGCGGAAACAGGAAAAGCACCATAGTAGAACACAGATGAAGCTTCTAAGTTGATGTAATAGCGAGTAAGAAGTAGTCCAATTCAAGTTTTAGGTATCGATTATTGACTTTTTAGCTGGCTTTGGTGCCTTGGATATGAGCTAGGACCTTAAGATTCTGCATGAAAGGAGGACTAGCAGCCGAGTAGCACGGGAGAATGTGAAAAGTGTTCATATGTAGTAAAAACCTGGGAAATTCGTCCGTTTTCGTCATTTGTTATCGAATCGACTTAAAGCCAGGTCGTCTTATTGGCCGCTCTTCTCTCTGAAACGCATGTACTTATCGTCTGCAAAGCTATGTCGCATGCTGCGGTATGCTGAGACACTACAAGCAGCATAGTAGAACACAGATGAAGCTTCTAAGCTGATGTAATAGCCAGTAAGAAGTAGTACAATTCAAGTTTTAGGTATCGATTATTGACTTTTTAGCTAGCTTTGGTGCCTTGGACATGAGCTAGGACCTTAAGATTCTGCATGAAAGGAGGACTAGCAGCCGAGTAGCACGGGAGAATGTGAAAAGTGATCATATGTAGTAAAAACCTGAGAAATTCGTCCGTTTTCGTCATTTGTTATCGAATCGACTTAAAGCCAGATCGTCACATTGGCCGCTCTTCTTTTTGAAACGCTTGTACTTATCGTCTGCAAAGCTATGTCGCATGCTGCGGTATGCTGAGACACTACAAGCAGCATAGTAAAACACAGATGAAGCTTCTAAGTTGATGTAATAGCCAGTAAGAAATAGTACAATTCAAGTTTTAGGTATCGATTATTGACTTTTTAGCTGGCTGTGGTGCCTTGGAAATGAGCTAGGACCTTAAGATTCTGCATGTAAGGACGACTAGCAGCCGAGTTGCACGGGAGAATGTGAAAAGTGTTCATATGCAGTAAAAACCTGAGAAATCCGTCCGTTTTCGTCATTTGTTATCGAATCGACTTTAAGTCAGATCGTCACATTGGCCGCTCTTCTCTCTGAAACGGTTGTACTTATCGTCTACAAAGCTATGTCACGTGCTGCGGTATGTGGAGACACTAAAAGCGAAATAGTAGAACACAGATGAAGCTTCTAAGCTGATGTAATAGCCACTAAGAAGTAGAACAATTCAAGTTTTAGGTATCGATTATTGACTTTTTAGCTGGCTTTGGTGCCTTCGACATGAGCTAGGACCTTAAGATTCTGCATGTAAGGAGGACTAGCAGCCGAGTTGCATGGGAGAATGTGAAAAGTGTTCATATGCAGTAAAAACCTGAGACATCCGTCCGTTTTCGTCATTTGTTATCGAATCGACTTAAAGCCAGATAGTCACATTGGCCGCTCTTATCTCCGAAACGCTTGTACTTATCGTCTGCATAGCTATGTCGCGTGCTGCGGTATGCGGAGACACTAAAATCACCATAGTAGAACACAGACCAAGCTTCTAAGTTGATGTAATATCCAGTAAGAAGTAGTACAATTCAAGTATTAGGTATCGATTATTGACTATTTAGCTGGCTTTGGTGCCTTGGACATGAGCTAGGACCTTAAGATTCTGCATGAAAGGAGGAGTAGCAGCCGAGTTGCAGGGGAAAATGTGAAAAGTGTTCATATGTAGTAAAAACCTGAGAAATCTGTCCGTTTTCGTCATTTGTTATCGAATCGATTTAAAGCCAGATCGTCACATTGGCCGCTCTGCTCTCGGAAACGGTTGTACTTATCGTCTGCAAAGCTATGTCGCGTGTTGCCGTAGGCGGAAACAGGAAAAGCACCATAGTAGAACACAGATGAAGCTTCTAAGTTGATGTAATAGCGAGTAAGAAGTAGTCCAATTCAAGTTTTAGGTATCGATTATTGACTTTTTAGCTGGCTTTGGTGCCTTCGACATGAGCTAGGGCCTTAAGATTCTGCATGTAAGGAGGACTAGCAGCCGAGTTGCACGGAAGAATGTGAAAAGTGTTCATATGCAGTAAAAACCTGGGAAATTCGTCCGTTTTCGTCATTTGTTATCGAATCGACTTTAAGTCAGATCGTCACATTGGCCGCTCTTCTCTCTGAAACGGTTGTACTTATCGTCTACAAAGCTATGTCACGTGCTGCGGTATGTGGAGACACTAAAAGCAAAATAGTAGAACACAGATGAAGCTTCTAAGCTGATGTAATAGCCAGTAAGAAGTAGTACAATTCAAGTTTTAGGTATCGATTATTGACTTTTTAGCTGGCTTTGGTGCCTTCGACATGAGCTAGGACCTTAAGATTCTGCATGTAAGGAGGACTAGCAGCCGAGTTGCACGGGAGAATGTGAAAAGTGTTCATATGCAGTAAAAACCTGAGACATCCGTCCGTTTTCGTCATTTGTTATCGAATCGACTTAAAGCCAGATCGTCACATTGGCCGCTCTTCTCTCTGAAACGGTTGTACTTATCGTCTGCAAAACTATGTCGCGTGCTGCGGTATGCGGAGAAACTAAAACCACCGTAGGAGAACACACATGAAGCTTCTAAGTTGATGTAATAGCCAGTAAGAAGTAGTACAATTCAAGTTTTAGGTATCGATTATTGACTTTTTAGCTGGCTTTGGTGCCTTGGACATGAGCTAGGACCTTAAGATTCTGCATGTAAGGAGGACTAGCAGCCGAGTTGCATGGGAGAATGTGAAAAGTGTTCATATGCAGTAAAAACCTGAGAAATCCGTCCGTTTTCGTCATTTGTTATCGAATCGACTTTAAGTCAGATCGTCACATTGGCCGCTCTTCTCTCTGAAACGGTTGTACTTATCGTCTACAAAGCTATGTCACGTGCTGCGGTATGTGGAGACACTAAAAGCAAAATAGTTGAACACAGGTGAAGCTTCTAAGCTGATGTAATAGCCAGTAAGAAGTAGTACAATTCAAGTTTTAGGTATCGATTATTGACTTTTTAGCTGGCTTTGGTGCCTTCGACATGAGCTAGGACCTTAAGATTCTGCATGTAAGGAGGACTAGCAGCCGAGTTGCACGGGAGAATGTGAAAAGTGTTCGTATGCAGTAAAAACCTGAGACATCCGTCCGTTTTCGTCATTTGTTATCGAATCGACTTAAAGCCAGATAGTCACATTGGCCGCTCTTATCTCCGAAACGCTTGTACTTATCGTCTGCAAAGCTATGTCGCGTGCTGCGGTATGCGGAGACACTAAAATCACCATAGTAGAACACAGACCAAGCTTCTAAGTTGATGAAATAGCCAGTAAGAAGTAGTACAATTCAAGTTTTAGGTATCGATTATTGACTTTGTAGCTGGCTTTGGTGCCTTGGACATGAGCTAGGACCTTAAGATTCTGCATGAAAGGAGGAGTAGCAGCCGAGTTGCAGGGGAAAATGTGAAAAGTGTTCATATGTAGTAAAAACCTGAGAAATCTGTCCGTTTTCTTCATTTGTTATCGAATCGACTTAAAGCCAGATCGTCACATTGGCCGCTCTGCTCTCGGAAACGGTTGTACTTATCGTCTGCAAAGCTATGTCGCGTGTTGCCGTAGGCGGAAACAGGAAAAGCACCATAGTAGAACACAGATGAAGCTTCTAAGTTGATGTAATAGCGAGTAAGAAGTAGTCCAATTCAAGTTTTAGGTATCGATTATTGACTTTTTAGCTGGCTTTGGTGCCTTGGACATGAGCTAGGACCTTAAGATTCTGCATGAAAGGAGGACTAGCAGCCGAGTAGCACGGGAGAATGTGAAAAGTGTTCATATGTAGTAAAAACCTGAGAAATTCGTCCGTTTTCGTCATTTGTTATCCAATCGACTTAAAGCCAGATCGTCACATTGGCCGCTCTTCTCTCTGAAACGGTTGTACTTATCGTCTACAAAGCTATGTCGCGTGCTGCGGTATGCGGAGACACTAAAATCACCATAGTAGAACACAGATGGAGCTACTAAGTTGATGTAATAGCCAGTAAGAAGTAGTACAATTCAAGTTTTAGGTATCGATTATTGACTTTTTAGCTGGCTTTGGTTCCTTGGACATGAGCTAGGACCTTAAGATTCTGCTTGAAAGGAGGACTAGCAGCCGAGTTGCACGGGAGAATGTGAAAAGTGTTCATATGTAGTAAAAACCTGAGAAATCCGTCCGTTTTCGTCATTTGTTATCGAATCGACTTTAAGTCAGATCGTCACATTGGCCGCTCTTTTCTCTGAAACGGTTGTACTTATCGTCTACAAAGCTATGTGACGTGCTGCGGTATGTGGAGACACTAAAAGCAAAATAGTAGAACACAGATGAAGCTTCTAAGCTGATGTAATAGCCAGTAAGAAGTAGTACAATTCAAGTTTTAGGTATCGATTATTGACTTTTTATCTGGCTTTGGTGCCTTCGACATGAGCTAGGACCTTAAGATTCTGCATGTAAGGAGGACTAGCAGCCGAGTTGCACGGGAGAATGTGAAAAGTGTTCATATGCAGTAAAAACCTGAGACATCCGTCCGTTTTCGTCATTTGTTATCGAATCGACTTAAAGCCAGATAGTCACATTGGCCGCTCTTATCTCCGAAACGCTTGTACTTATCGTCTGCAAAGCTATGTCGCGTGCTGCGGTATGCGGAGACACTAAAATCACCATAGTAGAACACAGACCAAGCTTCTAAGTTGATGTAATAGCCAGTAAGAAGTAGTACAATTCAAGTATTAGGTATCGATTATTGACTATTTAGCTGGCTTTGGTGCCTTGGACATGAGCTAGGACCTTAAGATTCTGCATGAAAGGAGGAGTAGCAGCCGAGTTGCAGGGGAAAATGTGAAAAGTGTTCATATGTAGTAAAAACCTGAGAAATCTGTCCGTTTTCGTCATTTGTTATCGAATCGACTTAAAGCCAGATCGTCACATTGGCCGCTCTGCTCTCGGAAACGGTTGTACTTATCGTCTGCAAAGCTATGTCGCGTGTTGCCGTAGGCGGAAACAGGAAAAGCACCATAGTAGAACACAGATGAAGCTTCTAAGTTGATGTAATAGCGAGTAAGAAGTAGTCCAATTCAAGTTTTAGGTATCGATTATTGACTTTTTAGCTGGCTTTGGTGCCTTGGACATGAGCTATGACCTTAAGATTCTGCATGAAAGGAGGACTAGCAGCCGAGTAGCACGGGAGAATGTGAAAAGTGTTCATATGTAGTAAAAACCTGAGAAATTCGTTCGTTTTCGTCATTTGTTATCGAATCGACTTAAAGCCAGATCGTCACATTGGGCGCTCTTCTCTCTGAAACGGTTGTACTTATCGTCTACAAAGCTATGTCGCGTGCTGCGGTATGCGGAGACACTAAAAGCACCATAGTAGAACACAGATGAAGCTTCTAAGTTGATGTAATAGGCAGTAAGAAGTAGTACAATTCAAGTTTTAGGTATCGATTATTGACTTTTTAGCTGGCTTTGGTGCCTTGGACATGAGCTAGGACCTTAAGATTCTGCATGTAAGGAGGACTAGCAGCCGAGTAGCACGGGAGAATGTGAAAAGTGTTCATATGTAGTAAAAACCTGGGAAATTTGTCCGTTTTCGTCATTTGTTATCGAATCGACTTAAAGCCAGATAGTCACATTGGCCGCTCGTCTCTCTGAAACGCTTGTACTTATCGTCTGCAAAGCTATGTCGCATGCTGCGGTATGCTGAGACACTACAAGCAGCATAGTAGAACACAGATGAAGCTTCTAAGTTGATGTAATAGCCAGTAAGAAGTAGTACAATTCAAGTTTTAGGTATCGATTATTGACTTTTTAGCTAGCTTTGGTGCCTTGGACATGAGCTAGGACCTTAAGATTCTGCATGAAAGGAGGACTAGCAGCCGAGTAGCACGGGAGAATGTGAAAAGTGATCATATGTAGTAAAAACCTGAGAAATTCGTCCGTTTTCGTCATTTGTTATCGAATCGACTTAAAGCCAGATCGTCACATTGGCCGATCTTCTCTCTGAAACGCTTGTACTTATCGTCTGCAAAACTATGTCGCGTGCTGCGGTATGCGGAGAAACTAAAACCACCGTAGGAGAACACACATGAAGCTTCTAAGTTGATGTAATAGCCAGTAAGAAGTAGTCCAATTCAAGTTTTAGGTATCGATTATTGACTTTTTAGCTGGCTTTGGTGCCTTGGACATGAGCTAGGACCTTAAGATTCTGCATGTAAGGAGGACTAGCAGCCGAGTTGCATGGGGGAATGTGAAAAGTGTTCATATGCAGTAAAAACCTGAGAAATCCGTCCGTTTTCGTCATTTGTTATCGAATCGACTTTAAGTCAGATCGTCACATTGGCCGCTCTTCTCTCTGAAACGGTTGTACTTATCGTCTACAAAGCTATGTCACGTGCTGCGGTATGTGGAGACACTAAAAGCAAAATAGTAGAACACAGATGAAGCTTCTAAGCTGATGTAATAGCCACTAAGAAGTAGAACAATTCAAGTTTTAGGTATCGATTATTGACTTTTTAGCTGGCTTTGGTGCCTTCGACATGAGCTAGGACCTTAAGATTCTGCATGTAAGGAGGACTAGCAGCCGAGTTGCATGGGAGAATGTGAAAAGTGTTCATATGCAGTAAAAACCTGAGACATCCGTCCGTTTTCGTCATTTGTTATCGAATCGACTTAAAGCCAGATAGTCACATTGGCCGCTCTTATCTCCGAAACGCTTGTACTTATCGTCTGCATAGCTATGTCGCGTGCTGCGGTATGCGGAGACACTAAAATCACCATAGTAGAACACAGACCAAGCTTCTAAGTTGATGTAATATCAAGTAAGAAGTAGTACAATTCAAGTATTAGGTATCGATTATTGACTATTTAGCTGGCTTTGGTGCCTTGGACATGAGCTAGGACCTTAAGATTCTGCATGAAAGGAGGAGTAGCAGCCGAGTTGCAGGGGAAAATGTGAAAAGTGTTCATATGTAGTAAAAACCTGAGAAATCTGTCCGTTTTCGTCATTTGTTATCGAATCGATTTAAAGCCAGATCGTCACATTGGCCGCTCTGCTCTCGGAAACGGTTGTACTTATCGTCTGCAAAGCTATGTCGCGTGTTGCCGTAGGCGGAAACAGGAAAAGCACCATAGTAGAACACAGATGAAGCTTCTAAGTTGATGTAATAGCGAGTAAGAAGTAGTCCAATTCAAGTTTTAGGTATCGATTATTGACTTTTTAGCTGGCTTTGGTGCCTTCGACATGAGCTAGGGCCTTAAGATTCTGCATGTAAGGAGGACTAGCAGCCGAGTTGCACGGAAGAATGTGAAAAGTGTTCATATGCAGTAAAAACCTGGGAAATTCGTCCGTTTTCGTCATTTGTTATCGAATCGACTTTAAGTCAGATCGTCACATTGGCCGCTCTTCTCTCTGAAACGGTTGTACTTATCGTCTACAAAGCTATGTCACGTGCTGCGGTATGTGGAGACACTAAAAGCAAAATAGTAGAACACAGATGAAGCTTCTAAGCTGATGTAATAGCCAGTAAGAAGTAGTACAATTCAAGTTTTAGGTATCGATTATTGACTTTTTAGCTGGCTTTGGTGCCTTCGACATGAGCTAGGACCTTAAGATTCTGCATGTAAGGAGGACTAGCAGCCGAGTTGCACGGGAGAATGTGAAAAGTGTTCATATGCAGTAAAAACCTGAGACATCCGTCCGTTTTCGTCATTTGTTATCGAATCGACTTAAAGCCAGATCGTCACATTGGCCGCTCTTCTCTCTGAAACGGTTGTACTTATCGTCTGCAAAACTATGTCGCGTGCTGCGGTATGCGGAGAAACTAAAACCACCGTAGGAGAACACACATGAAGCTTCTAAGTTGATGTAATAGCCAGTAAGAAGTAGTACAATTCAAGTTTTAGGTATCGATTATTGACTTTTTAGCTGGCTTTGGTGCCTTGGACATGAGCTAGGACCTTAAGATTCTGCATGTAAGGAGGACTAGCAGCCGAGTTGCACGGGAGAATGTGAAAAGTGTTCATATGCAGTAAAAACCTGAGAAATCCGTCCGTTTTCGTCATTTGTTATCGAATCGACTTTAAGTCAGATCGTCACATTGGCCGCTCTTCTCTCTGAAACGGTTGTACTTATCGTCTACAAAGCTATGTCACGTGCTGCGGTATGTGGAGACACTAAAAGCAAAATAGTAGAACACAGGTGAAGCTTCTAAGCTGATGTAATAGCCAGTAAGAAGTAGTACAATTCATGTTTTAGGTATCGATTATTGACTTTTTAGCTGGCTTTGGTGCCTTCGACATGAGCTAGGACCTTAAGATTCTGCATGTAAGGAGGACTAGCAGCCGAGTTGCACGGGAGAATGTGAAAAGTGTTCGTATGCAGTAAAAACCTGAGACATCCGTCCGTTTTCGTCATTTGTTATCGAATCGACTTAAAGCCAGATAGTCACATTGGCCGCTCTTATCTCCGAAACGCTTGTACTTATCGTCTGCAAAGCTATGTCGCGTGCTGCGGTATGCGGAGACACTAAAATCACCATAGTAGAACACAGACCAAGCTTCTAAGTTGATGAAATAGCCAGTAAGAAGTAGTACAATTCAAGTTTTAGGTATCGATTATTGACTTTGTAGCTGGCTTTGGTGCCTTGGACATGAGCTAGGACCTTAAGATTCTGCATGAAAGGAGGAGTAGCAGCCGAGTTGCAGGGGAAAATGTGAAAAGTGTTCATATGTAGTAAAAACCTAAGAAATCTGTCCGTTTTCTTCATTTGTTATCGAATCGACTTAAAGCCAGATCGTCACATTGGCCGCTCTGCTCTCGGAAACGGTTGTACTTATCGTCTGCAAAGCTATGTCGCGTGTTGCCGTAGGCGGAAACAGGAAAAGCACCATAGTAGAACACAGATGAAGCTTCTAAGTTGATGTAATAGCGAGTAAGAAGTAGTCCAATTCAAGTTTTAGGTATCGATTATTGACTTTTTAGCTGGCTTTGGTGCCTTGGACATGAGCTAGGACCTTAAGATTCTGCATGAAAGGAGGACTAGCAGCCGAGTAGCACGGGAGAATGTGAAAAGTGTTCATATGTAGTAAAAACCTGAGAAATCTGTCCGTTTTCTTCATTTGTTATCGAATCGACTTAAAGCCAGATCGTCACATTGGCCGCTCTGCTCTCGGAAACGGTTGTACTAATCGTCTGCAAAGCTATGTCGCGTGTTGCCGTAGGCGGAAACAGGAAAAGCACCATAGTAGAACACAGATGAAGCTTCTAAGTTGATGTAATAGCGAGTAAGAAGTAGTCCAATTCAAGTTTTAGGTATCGATTATTGACTTTTTAGCTGGCTTTGGTGCCTTGGACATGAGCTAGGACCTTAAGATTCTGCATGAAAGGAGGACTAGCAGCCGAGTAGCACGGGAGAATGTGAAAAGTGTTCATATGTAGTAAAAACCTGAGAAATTCGTCCGTTTTCGTCATTTGTTATCCAATCGACTTAAAGCCAGATCGTCACATTGGCCGCTCTTCTCTCTGAAACGGTTGTACTTATCGTCTACAAAGCTATGTCGCGTGCTGCGGTATGCGGAGACACTAAAATCACCATAGTAGAACACAGATGGAGCTACTAAGTTGATGTAATAGCCAGTAAGAAGTAGTACAATTCAAGTTTTAGGTATCGATTATTGACTTTTTAGCTGGCTTTGGTTCCTTGGACATGAGCTAGGACCTTAAGATTCTGCTTGAAAGGAGGACTAGCAGCCGAGTTGCACGGGAGAATGTGAAAAGTGTTCATATGTAGTAAAAACCTGAGAAATCCGTCCGTTTTCGTCATTTGTTATCGAATCGACTTTAAGTCAGATCGTCACATTGGCCGCTCTTTTCTCTGAAACGGTTGTACTTATCGTCTACAAAGCTATGTGACGTGCTGCGGTATGTGGAGACACTAAAAGCAAAATAGTAGAACACAGATGAAGCTTCTAAGCTGATGTAATAGCCAGTAAGAAGTAGTACAATTCAAGTTTTAGGTATCGATTATTGACTTTTTATCTGGCTTTGGTGCCTTCGACATGAGCTAGGACCTTAAGATTCTGCATGTAAGGAGGACTAGCAGCCGAGTTGCACGGGAGAATGTGAAAAGTGTTCATATGCAGTAAAAACCTGAGACATCCGTCCGTTTTCGTCATTTGTTATCGAATCGACTTAAAGCCAGATAGTCACATTGGCCGCTCTTATCTCCGAAACGCTTGTACTTATCGTCTGCAAAGCTATGTCGCGTGCTGCGGTATGCGGAGACACTAAAATCACCATAGTAGAACACAGACCAAGCTTCTAAGTTGATGTAATAGCCAGTAAGAAGTAGTACAATTCAAGTATTAGGTATCGATTATTGACTATTTAGCTGGCTTTGGTGCCTTGGACATGAGCTAGGACCTTAAGATTCTGCATGAAAGGAGGAGTAGCAGCCGAGTTGCAGGGGAAAATGTGAAAAGTGTTCATATGTAGTAAAAACCTGAGAAATCTGTCCGTTTTCGTCATTTGTTATCGAATCGACTTAAAGCCAGATCGTCACATTGGCCGCTCTGCTCTCGGAAACGGTTGTACTTATCGTCTGCAAAGCTATGTCGCGTGTTGCCGTAGGCGGAAACAGGAAAAGCACCATAGTAGAACACAGATGAAGCTTCTAAGTTGATGTAATAGCGAGTAAGAAGTAGTCCAATTCAAGTTTTAGGTATCGATTATTGACTTTTTAGCTGGCTTTGGTGCCTTGGACATGAGCTATGACCTTAAGATTCTGCATGAAAGGAGGACTAGCAGCCGAGTAGCACGGGAGAATGTGAAAAGTGTTCATATGTAGTAAAAACCTGAGAAATTCGTTCGTTTTCGTCATTTGTTATCGAATCGACTTAAAGCCAGATCGTCACATTGGGCGCTCTTCTCTCTGAAACGGTTGTACTTATCGTCTACAAAGCTATGTCGCGTGCTGCGGTATGCGGAGACACTAAAAGCACCATAGTAGAATACAGATGAAGCTTCTAAGTTGATGTAATAGGCAGTAAGAAGTAGTACAATTCAAGTTTTAGGTATCGATTATTGACTTTTTAGCTGGCTTTGGTGCCTTGGACATGAGCTAGGACCTTAAGATTCTGCATGTAAGGAGGACTAGCAGCCGAGTAGCACGGGAGAATGTGAAAAGTGTTCATATGTAGTAAAAACCTGGGAAATTTGTCCGTTTTCGTCATTTGTTATCGAATCGACTTAAAGCCAGATAGTCACATTGGCCGCTCGTCTCTCTGAAACGCTTGTACTTATCGTCTGCAAAGCTATGTCGCATGCTGCGGTATGCTGAGACACTACAAGCAGCATAGTAGAACACAGATGAAGCTTCTAAGTTGATGTAATAGCCAGTAAGAAGTAGTACAATTCAAGTTTTAGGTATCGATTATTGACTTTTTAGCTAGCTTTGGTGCCTTGGACATGAGCTAGGACCTTAAGATTCTGCATGAAAGGAGGACTAGCAGCCGAGTAGCACGGGAGAATGTGAAAAGTGATCATATGTAGTAAAAACCTGAGAAATTCGTCCGTTTTCGTCATTTGTTATCGAATCGACTTAAAGCCAGATCGTCACATTGGCCGATCTTCTCTCTGAAACGCTTGTACTTATCGTCTGCAAAACTATGTCGCGTGCTGCGGTATGCGGAGAAACTAAAACCACCGTAGGAGAACACACATGAAGCTTCTAAGTTGATGTAATAGCCAGTAAGAAGTAGTCCAATTCAAGTTTTAGGTATCGATTATTGACTTTTTAGCTGGCTTTGGTGCCTTGGACATGAGCTAGGACCTTAAGATTCTGCATGTAAGGAGGACTAGCAGCCGAGTTGCATGGGGGAATGTGAAAAGTGTTCATATGCAGTAAAAACCTGAGAAATCCGTCCGTTTTCGTCATTTGTTATCGAATCGACTTTAAGTCAGATCGTCACATTGGCCGCTCTTCTCTCTGAAACGGTTGTACTTATCGTCTACAAAGCTATGTCACGTGCTGCGGTATGTGGAGACACTAAAAGCAAAATAGTAGAACACAGATGAAGCTTCTAAGCTGATGTAATAGCCACTAAGAAGTAGAACAATTCAAGTTTTAGGTATCGATTATTGACTTTTTAGCTGGCTTTGGTGCCTTCGACATGAGCTAGGACCTTAAGATTCTGCATGTAAGGAGGACTAGCAGCCGAGTTGCATGGGAGAATGTGAAAAGTGTTCATATGCAGTAAAAACCTGAGACATCCGTCCGTTTTCGTCATTTGTTATCGAATCGACTTAAAGCCAGATAGTCACATTGGCCGCTCTTATCTCCGAAACGCTTGTACTTATCGTCTGCATAGCTATGTCGCGTGCTGCGGTATGCGGAGACACTAAAATCACCATAGTAGAACACAGACCAAGCTTCTAAGTTGATGTAATATCAAGTAAGAAGTAGTACAATTCAAGTATTAGGTATCGATTATTGACTATTTAGCTGGCTTTGGTGCCTTGGACATGAGCTAGGACCTTAAGATTCTGCATGAAAGGAGGAGTAGCAGCCGAGTTGCAGGGGAAAATGTGAAAAGTGTTCATATGTAGTAAAAACCTGAGAAATCTGTCCGTTTTCGTCATTTGTTATCGAATCGATTTAAAGCCAGATCGTCACATTGGCCGCTCTGCTCTCGGAAACGGTTGTACTTATCGTCTGCAAAGCTATGTCGCGTGTTGCCGTAGGCGGAAACAGGAAAAGCACCATAGTAGAACACAGATGAAGCTTCTAAGTTGATGTAATAGCGAGTAAGAAGTAGTCCAATTCAAGTTTTAGGTATCGATTATTGACTTTTTAGCTGGCTTTGGTGCCTTCGACATGAGCTAGGGCCTTAAGATTCTGCATGTAAGGAGGACTAGCAGCCGAGTTGCACGGAAGAATGTGAAAAGTGTTCATATGCAGTAAAAACCTGGGAAATTCGTCCGTTTTCGTCATTTGTTATCGAATCGACTTTAAGTCAGATCGTCACATTGGCCGCTCTTCTCTCTGAAACGGTTGTACTTATCGTCTACAAAGCTATGTCACGTGCTGCGGTATGTGGAGACACTAAAAGCAAAATAGTAGAACACAGATGAAGCTTCTAAGCTGATGTAATAGCCAGTAAGAAGTAGTACAATTCAAGTTTTAGGTATCGATTATTGACTTTTTAGCTGGCTTTGGTGCCTTCGACATGAGCTAGGACCTTAAGATTCTGCATGTAAGGAGGACTAGCAGCCGAGTTGCACGGGAGAATGTGAAAAGTGTTCATATGCAGTAAAAACCTGAGACATCCGTCCGTTTTCGTCATTTGTTATCGAATCGACTTAAAGCCAGATCGTCACATTGGCCGCTCTTCTCTCTGAAACGGTTGTACTTATCGTCTGCAAAACTATGTCGCGTGCTGCGGTATGCGGAGAAACTAAAACCACCGTAGGAGAACACACATGAAGCTTCTAAGTTGATGTAATAGCCAGTAAGAAGTAGTACAATTCAAGTTTTAGGTATCGATTATTGACTTTTTAGCTGGCTTTGGTGCCTTGGACATGAGCTAGGACCTTAAGATTCTGCATGTAAGGAGGACTAGCAGCCGAGTTGCACGGGAGAATGTGAAAAGTGTTCATATGCAGTAAAAACCTGAGAAATCCGTCCGTTTTCGTCATTTGTTATCGAATCGACTTTAAGTCAGATCGTCACATTGGCCGCTCTTCTCTCTGAAACGGTTGTACTTATCGTCTACAAAGCTATGTCACGTGCTGCGGTATGTGGAGACACTAAAAGCAAAATAGTAGAACACAGGTGAAGCTTCTAAGCTGATGTAATAGCCAGTAAGAAGTAGTACAATTCATGTTTTAGGTATCGATTATTGACTTTTTAGCTGGCTTTGGTGCCTTCGACATGAGCTAGGACCTTAAGATTCTGCATGTAAGGAGGACTAGCAGCCGAGTTGCACGGGAGAATGTGAAAAGTGTTCGTATGCAGTAAAAACCTGAGACATCCGTCCGTTTTCGTCATTTGTTATCGAATCGACTTAAAGCCAGATAGTCACATTGGCCGCTCTTATCTCCGAAACGCTTGTACTTATCGTCTGCAAAGCTATGTCGCGTGCTGCGGTATGCGGAGACACTAAAATCACCATAGTAGAACACAGACCAAGCTTCTAAGTTGATGAAATAGCCAGTAAGAAGTAGTACAATTCAAGTTTTAGGTATCGATTATTGACTTTGTAGCTGGCTTTGGTGCCTTGGACATGAGCTAGGACCTTAAGATTCTGCATGAAAGGAGGAGTAGCAGCCGAGTTGCAGGGGAAAATGTGAAAAGTGTTCATATGTAGTAAAAACCTAAGAAATCTGTCCGTTTTCTTCATTTGTTATCGAATCGACTTAAAGCCAGATCGTCACATTGGCCGCTCTGCTCTCGGAAACGGTTGTACTTATCGTCTGCAAAGCTATGTCGCGTGTTGCCGTAGGCGGAAACAGGAAAAGCACCATAGTAGAACACAGATGAAGCTTCTAAGTTGATGTAATAGCGAGTAAGAAGTAGTCCAATTCAAGTTTTAGGTATCGATTATTGACTTTTTAGCTGGCTTTGGTGCCTTGGACATGAGCTAGGACCTTAAGATTCTGCATGAAAGGAGGACTAGCAGCCGAGTAGCACGGGAGAATGTGAAAAGTGTTCATATGTAGTAAAAACCTGAGAAATTCGTCCGTTTTCGTCATTTGTTATCCAATCGACTTAAAGCCAGATCGTCACATTGGCCGCTCTTCTCTCTGAAACGGTTGTACTTATCGTCTACAAAGCTATGTCGCGTGCTGCGGTATGCGGAGACACTAAAATCACCATAGCAGAACACAGATGGAGCTACTAAGTTGATGTAATAGCCAGTAAGAAGTAGTACAATTCAAGTTTTAGGTATCGATTATTGACTTTTTAGCTGGCTTTGGTTCCTTGGACATGAGCTAGGACCTTAAGATTCTGCTTGAAAGGAGGACTAGCAGCCGAGTTGCACGGGAGAATGTGAAAAGTGTTCATATGTAGTAAAAACCTGAGAAATCCGTCCGTTTTCGTCATTTGTTATCGAATCGACTTTAAGTCAGATCGTCACATTGGCCGCTCTTTTCTCTGAAACGGTTGTACTTATCGTCTACAAAGCTATGTGACGTGCTGCGGTATGTGGAGACACTAAAAGCAAAATAGTAGAACACAGATGAAGCTTCTAAGCTGATGTAATAGCCAGTAAGAAGTAGTACAATTCAAGTTTTAGGTATCGATTATTGACTTTTTAGCTGGCTTTGGTGCCTTCGACATGAGCTAGGACCTTAAGATTCTGCATGTAAGGAGGACTAGCAGCCGAGTTGCACGGGAGAATGTGAAAAGTGTTCATATGCAGTAAAAACCTGAGACATCCGTCCGTTTTCGTCATTTGTTATCGAATCGACTTAAAGCCAGATAGCCACATTGGCCGCTCTTATCTCCGAAACGCTTGTACTTATCGTCTGCAAAGCTATGTCGCGTGCTGCGGTATGCGGAGACACTAAAATCACCATAGTAGAACACAGACCAAGCTTCTAAGTTGATGTAATAGCCAGTAAGAAGTAGTACAATTCAAGTATTAGGTATCGATTATTGACTATTTAGCTGGCTTTGGTGCCTTGGACATGAGCTAGGACCTTAAGATTCTGCATGAAAGGAGGAGTAGCAGCCGAGTTGCAGGGGAAAATGTGAAAAGTGTTCATATGTAGTAAAAACCTGAGAAATCTGTCCGTTTTCGTCATTTGTTATCGAATCGACTTAAAGCCAGATCGTCACATTGGCCGCTCTGCTCTCGGAAACGGTTGTACTTATCGTCTGCAAAGCTATGTCGCGTGTTGCCGTAGGCGGAAACAGGAAAAGCACCATAGTAGAACACAGATGAAGCTTCTAAGTTGATGTAATAGCGAGTAAGAAGTAGTCCAATTCAAGTTTTAGGTATCGATTATTGACTTTTTAGCTGGCTTTGGTGCCTTGGACATGAGCTATGACCTTAAGATTCTGCATGAAAGGAGGACTAGCAGCCGAGTAGCACGGGAGAATGTGAAAAGTGTTCATATGTAGTAAAAACCTGAGAAATTCGTTCGTTTTCGTCATTTGTTATCGAATCGACTTAAAGCCAGATCGTCACATTGGGCGCTCTTCTCTCTGAAACGGTTGTACTTATCGTCTACAAAGCTATGTCGCGTGCTGCGGTATGCGGAGACACTAAAAGCACCATAGTAGAACACAGATGAAGCTTCTAAGTTGATGTAATAGGCAGTAAGAAGTAGTACAATTCAAGTTTTAGGTATCGATTATTGACTTTTTAGCTGGCTTTGGTGCCTTGGACATGAGCTAGGACCTTAAGATTCTGCATGTAAGGAGGACTAGCAGCCGAGTAGCACGGGAGAATGTGAAAAGTGTTCATATGTAGTAAAAACCTGGGAAATTCGTCCGTTTTCGTCATTTGTTATCGAATCGACTTAAAGCCAGATAGTCACATTGGCCGCTCGTCTCTCTGAAACGCTTGTACTTATCGTCTGCAAAGCTATGTCGCATGCTGCGGTATGCTGAGACACTACAAGCAGCATAGTAGAACACAGATGAAGCTTCTAAGTTGATGTAATAGCCAGTAAGAAGTAGTACAATTCAAGTTTTAGGTATCGATTATTGACTTTTTAGCTAGCTTTGGTGCCTTGGACATGAGCTAGGACCTTAAGATTCTGCATGAAAGGAGGACTAGCAGCCGAGTAGCACGGGAGAATGTGAAAAGTGATCATATGTAGTAAAAACCTGAGAAATTCGTCCGTTTTCGTCATTTGTTATCGAATCGACTTAAAGCCAGATCGTCACATTGGCCGCTCTTCTCTCTGAAACGCTTGTACTTATCGTCTGCAAAACTATGTCGCGTGCTGCGGTATGCGGAGAAACTAAAACCACCGTAGGAGAACACACATGAAGCTTCTAAGTTGATGTAATAGCCAGTAAGAAGTAGTACAATTCAAGTTTTAGGTATCGATTATTGACTTTTTAGCTGGCTTTGGTGCCTTGGACATGAGCTAGGACCTTAAGATTCTGCATGTAAGGAGGACTAGCAGCCGAGTTGCATGGGGGAATGTGAAAAGTGTTCATATGCAGTAAAAACCTGAGAAATCCGTCCGTTTTCGTCATTTGTTATCGAATCGACTTTAAGTCAGATCGTCACATTGGCCGCTCTTCTCTCTGAAACGGTTGTACTTATCGTCTACAAAGCTATGTCACGTGCTGCGGTATGTGGAGACACTAAAAGCAAAATAGTAGAACACAGATGAAGCTTCTAAGCTGATGTAATAGCCAGTAAGAAGTAGTACAATTCAAGTTTTAGGTATCGATTATTGACTTTTTAGCTGGCTTTGGTGCCTTCGACATGAGCTAGGACCTTAAGATTCTGCATGTAAGGAGGACTAGCAGCCGAGTTGCACGGGAGAATGTGAAAAGTGTTCGTATGCAGTAAAAACCTGAGACATCCGTCCGTTTTCGTCATTTGTTATCGAATCGACTTAAAGCCAGATAGTCACATTGGCCGCTCTTATCTCCGAAACGCTTGTACTTATCGTCTGCAAAGCTATGTCGCGTGCTGCGGTATCCGGAGACACTAAAATCACCATAGTAGAACACAGACCAAGCTTCTAAGTTGATGAAATAGCCAGTAAGAAGTAGTACAATTCAAGTTTTAGGTATCGATTATTGACTTTGTAGCAGGCTTTGGTGCCTTGGACATGAGCTAGGACCTTAAGATTCTGCATGAAAGGAGGAGTAGCAGCCGAGTTGCAGGGGAAAATGTGAAAAGTGTTCATATGTAGTAAAAACCTCAGAAATCTGTCCGTTTTCGTCATTTGTTATCGAATCGACTTAAAGCCAGATCGTCACATTGGCCGCTCTGCTCTCGGAAACGGTTGTACTTATCGTCTGCAAAGCTATGTCGCGTGTTGCCGTAGGCGGAAACAGGAAAAGCACCATAGTAGAACACAGATGAAGCTTCTAAGTTGATGTAATAGCGAGTAAGAAGTAGTCCAATTCAAGTTTTAGGTATCGATTATTGACTTTTTAGCTGGCTTTGGTGCCTTGGACATGAGCTAGGACCTTAAGATTCTGCATGAAAGGAGGACTAGCAGCCGAGTACCACGGGAGAATGTGAAAAGTGTTCATATGTAGTAAAAACCTGAGAAATTCGTCCGTTTTCGTCATTTGTTATCCAATCGACTTAAAGCCAGATCGTCACATTGGCCGCTCTTCCCTCTGAAACGGTTGTACTTATCGTCTACAAAGCTATGTCGCGTGCTGCGGTATGCGGAGACACTAAAATCACCATAGTAGAACACAGATGGAGCTACTAAGTTGATGTAATAGCCAGTAAGAAGTAGTACAATTCAAGTTTTAGGTATCGATTATTGGCTTTTTAGCTAGCTTTGGTGCCTTGGACATGAGCTAGGACCTTAAGATTCTGCATGCAGTAAAAACCTGAGACATCCGTCCGTTTTCGTCATTTGTTATCGAATCGACTTAAAGCCAGATAGTCACATTGGCCGCTCTTATCTCCGAAACGCTTGTACTTATCGTCTGCAAAGCTATGTCGCGTGCTGCGGTATCCGGAGACACTAAAATCACCATAGTAGAACACAGACCAAGCTTCTAAGTTGATGAAATAGCCAGTAAGAAGTAGTACAATTCAAGTTTTAGGTATCGATTATTGACTTTGTAGCAGGCTTTGGTGCCTTGGACATGAGCTAGGACCTTAAGATTCTGCATGAAAGGAGGACTAGCAGCCGAGTAGCACGGGAGAATGTGAAAAGTGTTCATATGTAGTAAAAACCTGGGAAATTCGTCCGTTTTCGTCATTTGTTATCGAATCGACTTAAAGCCACATCGTCTTATTGGCCGCTCTTCTCTCTGAAACGCTTGTACTTATCGTCTGCAAAGCTATGTCGCATGCTGCGGTATGCTGAGACACTACAAGCAGCATAGTAGAACACAGATGAAGCTTCTAAGTTGATGTAATAGCCAGTAAGAAGTAGTACAATTCAAGTTTTAGGTATCGATTATTGACTTTTTAGCTAGCTTTGGTGCCTTGGACATGAGCTAGGACCTTAAGATTCTGCATGAAAGGAGGACTAGCAGCCGAGTAGCACGGGAGAATGTGAAAAGTGATCATATGTAGTAAAAACCTGAGAAATTCGTCCGTTTTCGTCATTTGTTATCGAATCGACTTAAAGCCAGATCGTCACATTGGCCGCTCTTCTCTCTGAAACGCTTGTACTTATCGTCTGCAAAGCTATGTCGCATGCTGCGGTATGCTGAGACACTACAAGCAGCATAGTAAAACACAGATGAAGCTTCTAAGTTGATGTAATAGCCAGTAAGAAGTAGTACAATTCAAGTTTTAGGTATCGATTATTGACTTTTTAGCTGGCCTTGGTGCCTTGGACATGAGCTAAGACCTTAAGATTCTGCATGCAAGGAGGACTAGCAGCCGAGTTGCACGGGAGAATGTGAAAAGTGTTCATATGCAGTAAAAACCTGAGAAATCCGTCCGTTTTCGTCATTTGTTATCGAATCGGCTTAAAGCCAGATCGTCACATTGGCAGCTCTTCTCTCTGAAACGGTTGTACTTATCGTCTACAAAGCTATGTCACGTGCTGCGGTATGTGGAGACACTAAAAGCAAAATTGTAGAACACAGATGAAGCTTCTAAGCTGATGTAATAGCCAGTAAGAAGTAGTACAATTAAAGTTTTAGGTATCGATTATTGACTTTATAGCTGGCTTTGGTGCCTTCGACATGAGCTAGGACCTTAAGATTCTGCATGTAAGGAGGACTAGCAGCCGAGTTTCACGGGACAATGTGAAAAGTGTTCATATGCAGTAAAAACCTGAGACATCCGTCCGTTTTCGTCATTTGTTATCGAATCGACTTAAAGCCAGATAGTCACATTGGCCGCTCTTATCTCCGAAACGCTTGTACTTATCGTCTGCAAAGCTATGTCGCGTGTTGCCGTAGGCGGAAACAGGAAAAGCACCATAGTAGAACACAGTTGAAGCTTCTAAGTTGATGTAATAGCCAGTAAGAAGTAGTCCAATTCAAGTTTTAGGTATCGATTATTGACTTTTTAGCTGGCTTTGCTGCCTTGGACATGAGCTAGGACCTTAAGATTCTGCATGAAAGGAGGACTAGCAGCCGAGTTGCAGGGGAAAATGTGAAAAGTGTTCATATGTAGTAAAAACCTGAGAAATCTGTCCATTTTCGTCATTTGTTATCGAATCGACTTAAAGCCAGATCGTCACATTGGCCGCTCTGCTCTCGGAAACGGTTGTACTTATCGTCTGCAAAGCTATGTCGCGTGCTGCGGTATTCTGAGACACTAAAAGCACTATAGTAGAACACAGATGAAGCTTCTAAGTTGATGTAATAGCCAGGAAGAAGTAGTACAATACAAGTATTAGGTATTGAATATTGACGTTTTAGCTGGCTTTGGTGCCTTGGACATGAGCTAGGACCTTAAGATTCTGCATGAAAGGAGGACTAGCAGCCGAGTAGCACGGGAGAATGTGAAAAGTGATCATATGTAGTAAAAACCTGAGAAATTCGTCCGTTTTCGTCATTTGTTATCGAATCGACTTAAAGCCAGATCGTCACATTGGCCGCTCTTCTCTCTGAAACGCTTGTACTTATCGTCTGCAAAGCTATGTCGCATGCTGCGGTATGCTGAGACACTACAATCAGCATAGTAAAACACAGATGAAGCTTCTAAGTTGATGTAATAGCCAGTAAGAAGTAGTACAATTCAAGTCTTAGGTATCGATTATTGACTTTTTAGCTGGCTTTGGTGCCTTGGACATGAGCTAGGACCTTAAGATTCTGCATGAAAGGAGGACTAGCAGCCGAGTTGCAGGGGAGAATGTAAAAAGTGTTCATATGAAGTAAAAACCTGAGAAACCCGTCCGTTTTCGTCATTTGTTATCGAATCGACTTAAAGCCAGATCGTCACATTGGCCGCTCTGCTCTCTGAAACGGTTGTACTTATCGTCTGCAAAACTATGTCGCGTGCTGCGGTATGCGGAGAAACTAAAAGCACCGTAGTAGAACACAGATGAAGCTTCTAAGTTGATGTAATAGCCAGGAAGAAGTAGTACAATTCAAGTTTTAGGTATCGATTATTGACTTTTTAGCTGGCTTTGGTGCCTTGGACATGAGCTAGGACCTTAAGATTCTGCATGAAAGGAGGACTAGCAGCAGAGTAGCATGGGAGAATGTGAAAAGTGATCATATGTAGTAAAAACCTGAGAAATTCGTCCGTTTTCGTCATTTGTTATCGAATCGACTTAAAGCCAGATCGTCACATTGGCCGCTCTTCTCTCTGAAACGGTTGTACTTATCGTCTACAAAGCTATGTCGCGTGCTGCGGTATGCGGAGACACTAAAATCACCATAGTAGAACACAGATGGAGCTAATAAGTTGATGTAATAGCCAGTAAGAAATAGTACAATTCAAGTTTTAGGTATCGATTATTGACTTTTTAGCTAGCTTTGGTGCCTTGGACATGAGCTAGGACCTTAAGATTCTGCATGAAAGGAGGACTAGCAGCCGAGTAGCACGGGAGAATGTGAAAAGTGTTCATATGTAGCAAAAACCTGGGAAATTCGTCCGTTTTCGTCATTTCTTATCGAATCGACTTAAAGCCACATCGTCTTATTGGCCGCTCTTCTCTCTGAAACGCTTGTACTTATCGTCTGCAAAGCTATGTCGCATGCTGCGGTATGCTGAGACACTACAGGCAGCATAGTAGAACACAGATGAAGCTTCTAAGTTGATGTAATAGCCAGTAAGAATTAGTACAATTCAAGTTTTAGGTATCGATTATTGACTTTTTAGCTAGCTTTGGTGCCTTGGACATTAGCTAGGACCTTAAGATTCTGCATGAAAGGAGGACTAGCAGCAGAGTAGCATGGGAGAATGTGAAAAGTGATCATATGTAGTAAAAACCTGAGAAATTCGTCCGTTTTCGTCATTTGTTATCGAATCGACTTAAAGCCAGATCGTCACATTGGCCGCTCTTCTCTCTGAAACGCTTGTACTTATCGTCTGCAAAGCTATGTCGCATGCTGCGATATGCTGAGACACTACAAGCAGCATAGTAAAACACAGATGAAGCTTCTAAGTTGATGTAATAGCCAGTAAGAAGTAGTACAATTCAAGTTTTAGGTATCGATTATTGACTTTTTAGCTGGCTTTGGTGCCTTGGACATGAGATAGGACCTTAAGATTCTGCATGAAAGGAGGACTAGCAGCCGAGTTGCAGGGGAGAATGTAGAAAGTGTTCATATGAAGTAAAAACCTGAGTAATCCGTCCGTTTTCGTCATTTGTTAGCGAATCGACTTAAAGCCAGATCGTCACATTGGCCGCTCTGCTCTCGGAAACGGTTGCACTTATCGTCTGCAAAGCAATGTCGCGTTTTGCCGTAGGCGGAAACAGAAAAGCACCATAGTAGAACACAGATGAAGCTTCTAAGTTGATGTAATAGCCAGTAAGAAGTAGACCAATTAAAGATTTAGGTATCGATTATTGACTTTTTAGCTGGCTTTGGTGCCTTAGACATGAGCTAGAACTTTAAGGTTCTGCATAAAAGGAGGACTAGCAGCCGAGTTGCATGGGAGAATGTGAAAAGTGTTCATATGTAGTAAAAACCTGAGAAATCCGGCCGTTTTCGTCATTTGTTATCGAATCGACTTAATGCCAGATCGTCTCATTGGCCGCTCTGCTCTCGGAAACGGTTGTACTTATCGTCTGCAAAGCTATGTCGCGTGTTGCCGTAGGCGGAAACAGGAAAAGCACCGTAGTAGAACACAGATGAAGCTTCTAAGTTGATGTAATAGCCAGTAAGAAGTAGTACAATTAAAGTTTTAGGTATCGGTTAATGACATTTACCCTTCTTTGGTGCATTGGACACGAGCTAGGAAATTAAGATTTTGCATGAAGGAGGACTATCAGCCGAGTTGCACGGGAGAATGTGAAAAGTGTACATATGTAGTAAAAACCTGAGAAATCCGTCCGTTTTCGTCATTTGTTATCGAATCGACTTAAAGCCAGATCGTCACATTGGCCGCACTTCTCACTGAAACGGTTGTATTTTTCGTCTGTAAAACTATGTCGCGTGCTGCGGTATGCGGAGAAACTAAAAGCACCATAGTAGAACACAGATGAAGCTTCTAAGTTGATGTAATAGCGAGTAAGAAGTAGTCCAATTCAAGTTTTAGGTATCGATTAATGACTTTTTAGCTGGCTTTGGTGCCTTGGACATGAGCTAGGACCTTAAGATTCTGCATGAAAGGAGGAGTAGCAGCCGAGTTGCAGGGGAAAATGTGAAAAGTGTTCATATGTAGTAAAAACCTGAGAAATCTGTCCGTTTTCTTCATTTGTTATCGAATCGACTTAAAGCCAGATCGTCACATTGGCCGCTCTGCTCTCGGAAACGGTTGTACTTATCGTCTGCAAAGCTATGTCGCGTGTTGCCGTAGGCGGAAACAGGAAAAGCACCATAGTAGAACACAGATGAAGCTTCTAAGTTGATGTAATAGCGAGTAAGAAGTAGTCCAATTCAAGTTTTAGGTATCGATTATTGACTTTTTAGCTGGCTTTGGTGCCTTGGACATGAGCTAGGACCTTAAGATTCTGCATGAAAGGAAGACTAGCAGCAGAGTAGCATGGGAGAATGTGAAAAGTGATCATATGTAGTAAAAACCTGAGAAATTCGTCCGTTTTCGTCATTTGTTATCGAATCGACTTAAAGCCAGATCGTCACATTACCCGCTCTTCTCTCTGAAACGCTTGTACTTATCGTCTGCAAAGCTATGTCGCATGCTGCGGTATGCTGAGACACTACAAGCAGCATAGTAAAACACAGATGAAGCTTCTAAGTTGATGTAATAGCCAGTAAGAAGTAGTACAATTCAAGTTTTAGGTATCGATTATTGACTTTTTAGCTGGCTTTGGTGCCTTGGACATGAGATAGGACCTTAAGATTCTGCATGAAAGGAGGACTAGCAGCCGAGTTGCAGGGGAGAATGTAAAAAGTGTTCATATGAAGTAAAAACCTGAGTAATCCGTCCGTTTTCGTCATTTGTTATCGAATCGACTTAAAGCCAGATCGTCACATTGGCCGCTCTGCTCTCGGAAACGGTTGCACTTATCGTCTGCAAAGCAATGTCGCGTTTTGCCGTAGGCGGAAACAGAAAAGCACCATAGTAGAACACAGATGAAGCTTCTAAGTTGATGTAATAGCCAGTAAGAAGTAGACCAATACAAGATTTAGGTATCGATTATTGACTTTTTAGCTCGCTTTGGTGCCTTGGACATGAGCTAGGACTTTAAGGTTCTGCATAAAAGGAGGACTAGCAGCCCAGTTGCACGGGAGAATGTGAAAAGTGTTCATATGTATTAAAAACCTGAGACATCCGTCCGTTTTCGTCATTTGTGATCGAATCGACTTAAAGCCAGATCGTCACATTGGCCGCTCTTCTCTCTGAAACGGCTGTACTTATCGTCTGCAAAGCTATGTCGCGTGCTGCGGTATGCGGAGACACTAAAAGCACCATAGTAGAACAGAGATGGAGATTCTAAGTTGATGTAATAGCCAGTAAGAAGTAGTACAATTCAAGTTTTAGGTATCGATTATTGACTTTTTAGCTGGCTTTGGTGCCTTGGACATGAGCTAGTACCTTAAAATTCTGCATGAAAGGAGGACTAGCATCCGAGTTGCACGAGAGAATGTGAAAAGTGTTCATATGTAGTAAAAACCTTAGAAATCCATCCGTTTTCGTCATTTGTTATCGAATCGACTTAAAGCCAGATTGTCACATTGGCCGCTCTTCTCTCTGAAACGGTTGTACTTATCGTCTGCAAAGCTATGTCGCGTGCTGCGGTATGTGGAGACACTAAAATTACCATAGTAGAACACAGATGAAGCATCTAAGTTGATGTAATAGCCAGTAAGAAGTAATCCAATTCAAGTTTTAGGTATCGATTATTGACTTTTTAGCTGGCTTTGGTGCCTTCGACATGAGCTAGAACCTTAAGATTCTGCATGTAAGGAGGACTAGCAGCCGAGTTGCTAGGGAGAATGTGAAAAGTGTTCATATGTAAAAAAATACCTGAGAAATCCGTCCGTTTTCGTCATTTGTTATCGAATCGACTTAAAGCCAGATCGTCACATTGGTCGCCCTTCTCTCTGAAACGGTTGTACTTATCGTCTGCAAAGCTATGTCACATGCTGCGGTATGCTGAGACACTACAAGCAGCATAGTAGAACACAGATGAAGCTTCTAAGTTGATGTAACAGCCAGTAATAAGTAGTACAATTCAAGTTTTAGGTATCGATTATTGACTTTTTAGCTAGCTTTGGTGCCTTGGACATGAGCTAGGACTTTAAGATTCTGCATAAAAGGAGGACTAGCAGCCGAGTTGCATGGGAGAATGTGAAAAGTGTTCATATGTAGTAAAAACCTGAGACATCCGTCCGATTTCGTCATTTGTTATCGAATCGACTTAAAGCCAGATCTTCAGATTTTCCGCTCTTCTCTCTGAAACGGTTGTACTTATCGTCTGTAAAACTATGTCGCGTGCACCGGTATGCGGAGAAACTAAAAGCACCGTAGTAGAACACAGATGAAGCTTCTAAGTTGATGTAATAGCCAGGAAGAAGTAGTACAATTCAAGTTTTAGGTATTGATTATTGACTTTTTAGCGGGCTTTGGTGCCTTGCACATGAGCTAGGACCTTAAGATTCTGCATGAAAGGAGGACTAGCAGCCGAGATGCACGGGAGAATGTGAAAAGTGTTCATATGCAGTAAAAACCTGAGATATCCGTCCGTTTTCGTCATTTGTTATCGAATCGACTTAAAGCCAGATCGTCACATTGGCCGCTCTTCTCTCTGAAACGGTTGTACTTATCGTCTGCAAAGCTATGTCGCGTGCTGCGGTATGCGGACACACTAAAAGCACCATAGTAGAACACAGATGAAGCTTCTAAGTTGATGTAATAGCCAGTAAGAAGAAGTAAAATTCAAGTTTTAGGTATCGGTTATTGACTTTTTACACTTCTTTGGTGCCTTGGACACGAGCTAGGAACTTAAGATTTTGCATGAAGGAGAACTAGCAGCCGAGTTGCGCGGGAGAATGTGAAATGTGTTCATATGTAGTAAAAACCTGAGAAATCCGTCCGTTTTCGTCATTTGTTATCGAATCGACTTAAAGCCAGATCGTCACATTGGCCGCTCTTCTCTCTGAAACGGTTGTACTTATCGTCTGCAAAGACATGTCGCGTGCTGCGGTATGTGGAGACACTAAAAGCACCATAGTAGAACACAGATGAAGCTTCTAAGTTGATGTAATAGCCAGTAAGAAGTAGTAGCATTCAAGTTTTAGGTATCGATTATTGACTTTTTAGCTGGCTCTGGTGCCTTGGACATGAGCTAGGACCTTAAGATTCTGCATTAAAGGAGGACTAGCTGCCGAGTTGCACGGGAGAATGTGAAAAGTGTTCATATGTAGTAAAAACCTGAGAACTCCGTCCGTTTTCGTCATTTGTTATCGAATCGACTTAAAGCCAGATCGTCACATTGGCCGCTCTGCTCTCTGAAACGGTTGTACTTATCGTCTGCAAAGCTATGTCGCGCGCTGCGGTATGCGGAGACACTAAAATCACCATAGTAGAACACAGATGAAGCTTCTAAGTTGTTGTAATAGCCAGTAAGAAGTAGTACAATTCAAGTTTTAGGTATCGATTATTGACTTTTTAGCTGGCTTTGGTGCCTTGGACATGAGCTAGGACCTTAAGATCCTGCATGAAAGGAGGACTAGCAGCCGAGTTGCACGGGAGAATGTGAAAAGTGTTCATATGCAGCAAAAACCTGCGACATCCGTCCGTTTTCGTCATTTGTTATCGAATCGACTTAAAGCCAGATCGTCACATTGGCCGCTCTTCTCTCTGAAACGGTTGTACTTATCGTCTGCAAAGCTATGTCGCGTGCTGCGGTATGCGGAGACACTAAAAGCACCATAGTAGAACACAGATGAAGCTTCTAAGTTGATGTAATAGCCAGTAAGAAGAAGTAAAATTCAAGATTTTGGTATCGGTTATTGACTTTTTACACTTCTTTGGTGCCTTGGACACGAGCTAGGAACTTAAGATTTTGCATGAAGGAGGACTAGCAGCCGAGTTGCACGGGAGAATGTGAAAAGTGTTCATATGTAGTAAAAACCTGAGAAATCCGTCCGTTTTCGTCATTTGTTATCGAATCGACTTAAAGCCAGATCGTCAAATTGGCCGCTCTTCTCTCTGAAACGGTTGTACTTATCGTCTGTAAAACTATGTCGCGTGCTGCGGTATGCGGAGACACTAAAAGCACCATAGTAGAACACAGATGAAGCTTCTAAGTTGATGTAATAGCCAGTAAGAAGTAGTACAATTCAAGTTTTAGGTATCGATTATTGACTTTTTTGCTAGCTTTGGTGCATTGGACATGAGCTAGGACCTTATGATTCTGCATGAAACGAGGACTAGCAGCCGAGTTGCACGGGAGAATGTGAAAAGTGTTCATATGTAGTAAAAACCTGAGAAATCCGTCCGTTTTCGTCATTTGTTTTCGAATCGATTTAAAGCCAGATCGTCACATTGGCCGCTCTTCTCTCTGAAACGGTTGTACTTATCGTCTGCAAAGCTATGTCGCGTGCTGCGGTATGCTGAGACACTAAAAGCACCATAGTAGAACACAGATCAAGCTTCTAAGTTGATGTAATAGCCAGTAAGAAGTAGTACAATTCAAGTTTTAGGTATTGAATATTGAATTTTTAGCTGGCCTTGGTGCCTTGGACATGAGCTAGGACCTTAATATTCTGCATGAAAGGAGGGCTAGCAGCCGAGTTGCACGGGAGAATGTGAAAAGTGTTCATATGTAGTAAAAACCAGAGATATCCGTCCATTTTCGTCATTTGTTATCGAATCGACTTAAAGCCAGATCGTCACATTGGCCGCTCTTCTCTCTGAAAAAGTTGTACTTATCGTCTGCAAAGCTATGTCGCGAGCTGCGGTATGCGGACACACTAAAAGCACCATAGTAGAACCCAGATGAAGCTTCTAAGTTGATGTAATAGCCAGTAAGAAGTAGTACAATTAAAGTTTTAGGTATCAGTTAATGACTTTTTACCCTTCTTTGGTGCATTGGACACGTTCTAGGAAATTAAGATTTTGCATGAAGGAGGACTATCAGCCGAGTTGCACGGGAGAATGTGAAAAGTGTTCATATGTAGTAAAAACCTGAGACATCCGTCCGTTTTCGTCATTTGTTATCGAATCGACTTAAAGCCAGATCGTCACATTGGCCGCTCTGCTCTCGGAAACGGTTGCACTTATCGTCTGCAAAGCAATGTCGCGTTTTGCCGTAGGCGGAAACAGAAAAGCACCATAGTAGAACACAGATGAAGCTTCTAAGTTGATGTAATAGCCAGTAAGAAGTAGACCAATTCAAGATTTAGGTATCGATTATTGACTTTTTAGCTCGCTTTGGTGCCTTGGACATGAGCTAGGACTTTAAGGTTCTGCATAAAAGGAGGACTAGCAGCCCAGTTGCACGGGAGAATGTGAAAAGTGTTCATATGTATTAAAAACCTGAGACATCCGTCCGTTTTCGTCATTTGTGATCGAATCGACTTAAAGCCAGATCGTCACATTGGCCGCTCTTCTCTCTGAAACGGCTGTACTTATCGTCTGCAAAGCTATGTCGCGTGCTGCGGTATGCGGAGACACTAAAAGCACCATAGTAGAACAGAGATGGAGATTCTAAGTTGATGTAATAGCCAGTAAGAAGTAGTACAATTCAAGTTTTAGGTATCGATTATTGACTTTTTAGCTGGCTTTGGTGCCTTGGACATGAGCTAGTACCTTAAAATTCTGCATGAAAGGAGGACTAGCATCCGAGTTGCACGAGAGAATGTGAAAAGTGTTCATATGTAGTAAAAACCTTAGAAATCCATCCGTTTTCGTCATTTGTTATCGAATCGACTTAAAGCCAGATTGTCACATTGGCCGCTCTTCTCTCTGAAACGGTTGTACTTATCGTCTGCAAAGCTATGTCGCGTGCTGCGGTATGTGGAGACACTAAAATTACCATAGTAGAACACAGATGAAGCATCTAAGTTGATGTAATAGCCAGTAAGAAGTAATCCAATTCAAGTTTTAGGTATCGATTATTGACTTTTTAGCTGGCTTTGGTGCCTTCGACATGAGCTAGAACCTTAAGATTCTGCATGTAAGGAGGACTAGCAGCCGAGTTGCTAGGGAGAATGTGAAAAGTATTCATATGTAAAAAAATACCTGAGAAATCCGTCCGTTTTCGTCATTTGTTATCGAATCGACTTAAAGCCAGATCGTCACATTGGTCGCCCTTCTCTCTGAAACGGTTGTACTTATCGTCTGCAAAGCTATGTCACATGCTGCGGTATGCTGAGACACTACAAGCAGCATAGTAGAACACAGATGAAGCTTCTAAGTTGATGTAACAGCCAGTAATAAGTAGTACAATTCAAGTTTTAGGTATCGATTATTGACTTTTTAGCTAGCTTTGGTGCCTTGGACATGAGCTAGGACTTTAAGATTCTGCATAAAAGGAGGACTAGCAGCCGAGTTGCATGGGAGAATGTGAAAAGTGTTCATATGTAGTAAAAACCTGAGACATCCGTCCGATTTCGTCATTTGTTATCGAATCGACTTAAAGCCAGATCTTCAGATTTTCCGCTCTTCTCTCTGAAACGGTTATACTTATCGTCTGTAAAACTATGTCGCGTGCACCGGTATGCGGAGAAACTAAAAGCACCGTAGTAGAACACAGATGAAGCTTCTAAGTTGATGTAATAGCCAGGAAGAAGTAGTACAATTCAAGTTTTAGGTATTGATTATTGACTTTTTAGCGGGCTTTGGTGCCTTGCACATGAGCTAGGACCTTAAGATTCTGCATGAAAGGAGGACTAGCAGCCGAGATGCACGGGAGAATGTGAAAAGTGTTCATATGCAGTAAAAACCTGAGACATCCGTCCGTTTTCGTCATTTGTTATCGAATCGACTTAAAGCCAGATCGTCACATTGGCCGCTCTTCTCTCTGAAACGGTTGTACTTATCGTCTGCAAAGCTATGTCGCGTGCTGCGGTATGCGGACACACTAAAAGCACCATAGTAGAACACAGATGAAGCTTCTAAGTTGATGTAATAGCCAGTAAGAAGAAGTAAAATTCAAGTTTTAGGTATCGGTTATTGACTTTTTACACTTCTTTGGTGCCTTGGACACGAGCTAGGAACTTAAGATTTTGCATGAAGGAGAACTAGCAGCCGAGTTGCGCGGGAGAATGTGAAAAGTGTTCATATGTAGTAAAAACCTGAGAAATCCGTCCGTTTTCGTCATTTGTTATCGAATCGACTTAAAGCCAGATCGTCACATTGGCCGCTCTTCTCTCTGAAACGGTTGTACTTATCGTCTGCAAAGACATGTCGCGTGCTGCGGTATGTGGAGACACTAAAAGCACCATAGTAGAACACAGATGAAGCTTCTAAGTTGATGTAATAGCCAGTAAGAAGTAGTAGCATTCAAGTTTTAGGTATCGATTATTGACTTTTTAGCTGGCTCTGGTGCCTTGGACATGAGCTAGGACCTTAAGATTCTGCATTAAAGGAGGACTAGCTGCCGAGTTGCACGGGAGAATGTGAAAAGTGTTCATATGTAGTAAAAACCTGAGAACTCCGTCCGTTTTCGTCATTTGTTATCGAATCGACTTAAAGCCAGATCGTCACATTGGCCGCTCTTCTCTCTGAAACGGTTGTACTTATCGTCTGCAAAGCTATGTCGCGTGCTGCGGTATGCGGAGACACTAAAAGCACCATAGTAGAACACAGATGAAGCTTCTAAGTTGATGTAATAGCCAGTAAGAAGAAGTAAAATTCAAGATTTTGGTATCGGTTATTGACTTTTTACACTTCTTTGGTGCCTTGGACACGAGCTAGGAACTTAAGATTTTGCATGAAGGAGGACTAGCAGCCGAGTTGCACGGGAGAATGTGAAAAGTGTTCATATGTAGTAAAAACCTGAGAAATCCGTCCGTTTTCGTCATTTGTTATCGAATCGACTTAAAGCCAGATCGTCAAATTGGCCGCTCTTCTCTCTGAAACGGTTGTACTTATCGTCTGTAAAACTATGTCGCGTGCTGCGGTATGCGGAGACACTAAAAGCACCATAGTAGAACACAGATGAAGCTTCTAAGTTGATGTAATAGCCAGTAAGAAGTAGTACAATTCAAGTTTTAGGTATCGATTATTGACTTTTTTGCTAGCTTTGGTGCATTGGACATGAGCTAGGACCTTATGATTCTGCATGAAACGAGGACTAGCAGCCGAGTTGCACGGGAGAATGTGAAAAGTGTTCATATGTAGTAAAAACCTGAGAAATCCGTCCGTTTTCGTCATTTGTTTTCGAATCGATTTAAAGCCAGATCGTCACATTGGCCGCTCTTCTCTCTGAAACGGTTGTACTTATCGTCTGCAAAGCTATGTCGCGTGCTGCGGTATGCTGAGACACTAAAAGCACCATAGTAGAACACAGATCAAGCTTCTAAGTTGATGTAATAGCCAGTAAGAAGTAGTACAATTCAAGTTTTAGGTATTGAATATTGAATTTTTAGCTGGCCTTGGTGCCTTGGACATGAGCTAGGACCTTAATATTCTGCATGAAAGGAGGGCTAGCAGCCGAGTTGCACGGGAGAATGTGAAAAGTGTTCATATGTAGTAAAAACCAGAGATATCCGTCCATTTTCGTCATTTGTTATCGAATCGACTTAAAGCCAGATCGTCACATTGGCCGCTCTTCTCTCTGAAAAAGTTGTACTTATCGTCTGCAAAGCTATGTCGCGAGCTGCGGTATGCGGACACACTAAAAGCACCATAGTAGAACCCAGATGAAGCTTCTAAGTTGATGTAATAGCCAGTAAGAAGTAGTACAATTAAAGTTTTAGGTATCAGTTAATGACTTTTTACCCTTCTTTGGTGCATTGGACACGTTCTAGGAAATTAAGATTTTGCATGAAGGAGGACTATCAGCCGAGTTGCACGGGAGAATGTGAAAAGTGTTCATATGTAGTAAAAACCTGAGACATCCGTCCGATTTCGTCATTTGTTATCGAATCGACTTAAAGCCAGATCGTCACATTGGCCGCTCTTCTCTCTGAAACGCTTCTACTTATCGTCTGCAAAGCTATGTCGCGTGCTGCGGTATGCGGAGGCACTAAAAGCACCATAGTAGAACACAGATGAAGCTTCTAAGTTGATGTAATAGCCAGTAAGAAGTAGTACAATTCAAGTTTTAGGTATCGATTATTGACTTTTTAGCTAGCTTTGGTGCCTTGGACATGAGCTAGGACCTTAAGATTCTGCATGAAAGGAGGACTAGCAGCCGAGTAGCACGGGCGAATGTGAAAAGTGTTCATAAGTAGTAAAAACATGAGAAATTCGTCCGTTTTCGTCATTTGTTTTCGAATCGACTTAAAGCCAGATCGTCACATTGGCCGCTCTTCTCTCTGAAACGCTTGTACTTATCGTCTGCAAAGCTATGTCGCATGCTGCGGTATGCTGAGACACTACAAGCAGCATAGTAGAACACAGATGAAGCTTCTAAGTTGATGTAATAGCCAGTAAGAAGTAGTACAATTCAAGTTTTAGGTATCGATTATTGACATTTAGCTAGCTTTGGTGCCTTGGACATGAGCTAGGACCTTATGATTCTGCATGAAAGGAGGACTAGCAGCCGAGTTGCACGGGAGAATGTGAAAAGTGTTCATATGTAGTAAAAACCTGAGAAATCCGTCCGTTTTCGTCATATGTTATCGAATCTACTTAAAGCAAGATCGTCACATTGGCCGCTCTTCTCTCTGAAACGGTTGTACTTATCCTCTACAAAGCTATGTCGCGAGCTGCGATATGCGGAGACACTAAAAGCACCATAGTAGAACACAGATGAAGCTTCTAAGTTGATGTAATAGCCAGTAAGAAGTAGTACAATTAAAGTTTTAGGTATCGGTTATTGACTTTTTACCCTTCTTTGGTGCCTTGGACACGAGCTAGGAACTTAAGATTTTGCATGAGGGAGGACTAGCAGCCGAGTTGCACGGGAGAATGTGAAAAGTGTTCATATGTAGTAAAATCCTGAGAAATCTGTCCGTTTTCGTCATTTGTTATCGAATCGACTTAAAGCCAGATCGTCACAATGGCCGCTCTTCTCTCTAAAACGGTTGTACTTATCGTCTGCAAAACTATGTCGCGTGCTGCGGTATGCGGAGAAACTAAAAGCACCGTAGTAGAACACAGATGTAGCTTCTACGTTGAAGTAATAGCCAAGAAGAAGTAGTACAATTCAAGTTTTAGGTATTGATTATTGACTTTTTAGCTTGCTTTGGTGCCTTGGACATGAGCTAGGACCTTAAGATTCTGCATGAAAGGAGGACTAGCAGCCTAGTTGCAAGGGAGAATGTGAAAAGTGTTCATACGTAGTAATAACCTGAGAAATCCGACCGTTTTCGTCATTTGTTATCGAATCGACTTAAAGCCAGATCGTCACATTGGCCGCTCTTCTCTCTGAAACGGTTGTACTTATCGTCTACAAAGCTATGTCGCGTGCTGCGATATGCGGAGACACTATAAGCACCATAGTAGAACACAAATGATGGTTCTAAGTTGATGTAATAGCCAGTAAGAAGTAATCAAATTCAAGATTTAGTTATCGATTATTGACTTTTTAGCTGGCTTTGGTGCCTTGGACATGAGCTAGGACCTTATGATTCTGCATGAAACGAGGACTAGCGGCCGCGTTGCACGGGAGTATGTGAAAAGTGTTCATATGTAGTAAAAACCTGAGAAATCCGTCCATTTTCGTCATTTGTTATCGAATCGACTTAAAGCCAGATCGTCACATTGGCCGCTCTTCTCTCTGAAACGGTTGTACTTATCGTCTGCAAAACTATGTCGCGTGCTGCGGTATGCGGAGAAACTAAAAGCACCGTAGTAGAACACAGATGAAGCTTCTAAGTTGATGTAATAGCCAGGAAGAACTAGTACAATTCAAGTTTTAGGTATTGATTATTGATTTTTAGCTGGATTTGGTGCCTTGGACATGAGCTAGGACCGTAAGATTCTGCATGAAAGGAGGACTAGCAGTCGAGTTGCAAGGGAGAATGTGAAAAGTGTTCATATGTAGTAAAAACCTGAGAAATCGGTCCGTTTTCGTCATTTGTTATCGAATCGACTTAAAGCCAGATCGTCACACTGGCCGCTCTTCTCTCTGAAACACTTGTACTTATCGTCTGCAAAGCTATGTCGCGTGCTGCGGTATGCGGAAACACTAAAAGCACCATAGTAGAACACAGATGAAACTTCTAAGTTGCTGTAATAGCCAGTAAGAAGTAATACCATTCAAGTTTTAGGTATCGATTATTGACTTTTTAGCTGGCTTTGGTGCCTTGGACATGAGCTAGGACTTTAAGATTCTGCATAAAAGGAGGACTAGCAGCCCAGTTGCACGGGAGAATGTGAAAAGTGTTCATATGTAGTAAAAACCTGAGAACTCCGTCCGTTTTCGTCATTTGTTATCGAATCGACTTAAAGCCAGATCGTCACTTTGGCCGCTCTTCTCTCTGAAACGGTTGTACTTATCGTCTGGAAAGCTATGTCGCGTGCTGCGGTATGCGGAGACACTAAAATCACCATAGTAGAACACAGATGAAGCATCTAAGTCGATGTAATTGCCAGTAAGAAGTAGTCCAATTCAAGTTTTAGGTATCGATTATTGACTTTTTAGCCTGCTTTGGTGCCTTGGACATGAGCTAGGACGTTAAGATTCTGCATGAAAGGAGGACTAGCAGCCGAGTTGCCCAGGAGAATGTGAAAAGTGTTTATATGTAAAAAAATATCTGAGAAATCCGTCCGTTTTCGTCATTTGTTATCGAATCGACTTAAAGCCAGATCGTCACATTGGTCGCTCTTCTCTCTGACACGGTTGTACTTATCGTCTACAAAGATATGTCGCGTGCTGCGGTATGCGGAGACACTAAAATCACCATAGTAGAACACAGATGAAGCTTCTAAGTTGTTGTAATAGCCAGTAAGAAGTAGTACAATTCAAGTTTTAGGTATCGATTATTGCCTTTTTAGCTAGCTTTGGTGTCTTGGACATGAGCTAGGACCTTAAGATTCTGCATGAAAGGAGGACTAACAGCCGAGTTGCACGGGAGAATGTGAAAAGTGTTCATAAGTAGTAAAAACCTGAGAAATTCGTCCGTTTTCGTCATTTGTTATCGAATCGACTTAAAGCCAGATCGTCACATTGGCCGCTCTTCTCTCTGAAACGGTTGTACTTATCGTCTGCAAAGCTATGTCGCGTGCTGCGGTATGCGGACACACTAAAAGCACCATAGTAGAACACAGATGAAGCTTCTAAGATGATGTAATAGCCAGTAAGAAGTAGTACAATTCAAGTTTTAGCTGTCGGTTATTGACTTTTTAGCTGGCTTTGGTGCCTTGGACAAAAGCTAGGACCTTAACATTCTGTATGAAAGGAGGACTAGCAGCCGATTTGCATGGGAGAATGTGAAAAGTGTTCATATGTAGTAAAAACCCGAGAAATCCGTCCGTTTTCGTCATTTGTTATCGAATCGACTTAAAGCCAGAACGTCAAATTAGCCGCTATTCTCTCTGAAACGGTTGTACTTATCGTCTGCAAAGCTATGTCACGTGCTGCGGTATGCGGAGACACTACAATCACCACAGTAGAACACAGATGAAGTTTCTAAGTTGATGCAATATCCAGTAAGAAGTAGTACAATTCGCGTTTTAGGTATCGATTATTGACTTTTTAGCTGGCTTTGGTGCCTTGGACATGAGCTAGGACCTTAAGATTCTGCATGAAAGGAGGACTAGCAGCTCAGTTGCACGGGAGTATGTGAAAAGTGTTCATATGTAGTAAAAACCTGAGAAATTCGTCCGTTTTCGTCATTTGTTATCGAATCGACTTAATGCCAGATCGACACATTGGCCGCTTTTCTCTCTGAAACGGTTGTACTTATCGTCTGCAAAGCTATGTCGCGTGCTACGGTATGCTGAGACACTAAAAGCACTATAGTAGAACACAGATCAAGCTTCTGAGTTGATGTAATAGCCAGGAAGAAGTAGTACAATACAAGTATTAGGTATTGAATATTGACCTTTTAGCTGGCTTTTGTGCCTTGGACATGAGCTGGGACCTTAAGATTCTGCATGAAAGGAGGACTAGCAGCCGAGTTGCACGGGAGAATGTGAAAAGTGTTCATATGTAGTAAAAACCTGAGAATTCCGTCCGTTTTCGTCATTTATTATCGAATCTACTGAAAGCTAGATCGTCACATTGGCGCTCTTCTCTCTGAAACGGTTGTACTTATCGTCTGCAAAGCTATGTCGCGTACTGCGGTATTCGGAGACACTAAAAGCACCATAGTAGAACACAGATGAAGCTTCTAAGATGATGTAATAGCCAGTAAGAAGTAGTACAATTCAAGTTTTAGCTATCGGTTGTTGACTTTTTAGCTGGCTTTGGTGCCTTGGACATGAGCTAGGACCTTAAGATTCTGCAATAAAGGAGGACTAGCAGCCGAGTTGCACGGGCGAATGTGAAAAGTGTTCATATGTAGTAAAAACCTGAGAAATCGGTCCGTTTTCGTCATTTGTTATCGAATCGACTTAAAGCCAGATCGTCACATTGGCAGCTCTTCTCTCTGAAACGGTTGTACTTATCGTCTGCAAAGCTATGTCGCGTGCTGCGGTATGCGGAGACACTAAAAGCACCATAGTAGAACACAGATCAAGCTTCTAAGTTGACGTAATAGCCAGGAAGAAGTAGTACAATTCATGTTTTAGGTGTCGGTTATTGACTTTTTAGCTGGCTTTGGTGCCTTGGACATGAGCTAGGACCTTATGATTCTGCATGAAAGGAGGACTGGCAGCCGAGTTGCACGGGAGAATGTGAAAAGTGTTCATATGTAGTAAAAACCCGAGAAATCCGTCCGTTTTCGTCATTTGTTATCGAATCGACTTAAAGCCAGAACGTCAAATTAGCCGCTCTTCTCTCTGAAACGGTTGTACTTATCGATTGCAAAGCTATGTCGCGTGCTGCGGTATGCGGAGACACTAAAAGCACCATAGTAGAACACAGATGAAGCTTCTAAGTTGATGTAATAGCCAGTAAGAGGTAGTACAATTCAAGTTTTAGGTATCGATTATTGACTTTTTAGCTAGCTTTGGTGCCTTGGACATGAGCTAGGACCTTATGATTCTGCATGAAAGGAGGACTGGCAGCCGAGTTGCACGGGAGAATGTGAAAAGTGTTCATATGTAGTAAAAACCTGAGAAATCCGTCCGTTTTCGTCATTTGTTATCGAATCGACTTAAAGCCAGATCGTCACATTGGCCGCTCTTCTCTCTGAAACGGTTGTACTTATCGTCTGCAAAGCTATGTCGCGTGTTGCGGTATGCTGAGACACTAAAATCACCATAGTAGAACACAGATCAAGCTTCTAAGTTGATGTAATAGCCAGTAAGAAGTAGTACAATTCAAGTTTTAGGTATTGAATATTGAATTTTTAGCTGGCTTTGGTGCCTTGGACATGAGTTAGGACCTTAAGATTCTGCATGAAAGAAGGACTAGCAGCCGAGTTGCACGGGAGAATGTGAAAAGTGTTCATATGTAGTAAAAACCTAAGAAATTCGTCCGTTTTCGTCATTTGCTATCGAATTGACTTAAAGCCAGGTCTTCACATTGGCCGCTCTTCTCTCTGAAACGGTTGTACTTATCGTCTGCAAAGCTATGTCGCGTGCTGCGGTATGCGGAGACACTAAAAGCACCATAGCAGAACACAGATGAAGCTTCTAAGTTGACGTAATAGCCAGGAAGAAGTAGTACAATTCAAGTTTTAGGTGTCGGTTATTGACTTTTTAGCTGGCTTTGGTGCCTTGAACAAAAGCTAGGACCTTAACATTCTGTATGAAAGGAGGACTAGCAGCCGATTTGCATGGGAGAATGTGAAAAATGTTCATATGTAGTAAGAACCCGAGAAATCCGTCCCTTTTCGTCATTTGTTATCGAATCGACTTAAACCCAGAACGTCAAATTAGCCGCTCTTCTCTCTGAAACGGTTGTACTTATCGTCTGCAAAGCTATGTCACGTGCTGCGGTATGCGGAGACACTAAAATCACCACAGTAGAACACAGATGAAGCTTCTAAGTTGATGCAATATATAGGAAGAAGTAGTACAATTCGCGTTTTAGGTATCGATTATTGACTTTTTAGCTGGCTTTGGTGCCTTGGACATGAGCTAGGACCTTAAGATTCTGCATGAAAGGAGGACTAGCAGCTCAGTTGCACGGGAGTATGTGAAAAGTGTTCATATGTAGTAAAAACCTGAGAAATTCGTCCGTTTTCGTCATTTGTTATCGAATCGACTTAAAGCCAGATCGACACATTGGCCGCTTTTCTCTCTGAAACGGTTGTACTTATCGTCTGCAAAGCTATATCGCGTGCTGCGGTATTCTGAGACACTAAAAGCACTATAGTAGAACACAGATCAAGCTTCTAAGTTGAAGTAATAGCCAGGAAGAAGTAGTACGATACAAGTATTAGGTATTGAATATTGACCTTTTAGCTGGCTTTTGTGCCTTGGACATGAGCTGGGACCTTAAGATTCTGCATGAAAGGAGGACTAGCAGCCGAGTTGCACGGGAGAATGTGAAAAGTGTTCATATGTAGTAAAAACCTGAGAAATCCGTCCGTTTTCGTCATTTGTTATCGAATCGACATAAAGCCAGGTCGTCACATTGGCCGCTCTTCTCTCTGAAACGGTTGTACTTATCGTCTGCAAAGCTATGTCGCGTGTTGCCGTAGGCGGAAACTGGAAGAGCACCATAGTAGAACACAGATGAAACTTCTAAGTTGATGTAATAGCCAGTAAGAAGTAGTCCAATTCAAGATTTAGGTATCGATTATTGACTTTTTAGCTGGCTTTGGTGCCTTGGACATGAGCTAGGACCTTAAGATTCTGCATGAAAGAAGGACTAGCAGCCGAGTTGCACGGGAGAATGTGAAAAGTGTTCATATGTAGTAAAAACCTAAGAAATTCGTCCGTTTTCGTCATTTGCTATCGAATCGACTTAAAGCCAGATCGTCACATTGGCCGCTCTTCTCTCTGAAACGGTTGTACTTATCGTCTGCAAAGCTATGTCGCGTGCTGCGGTATGCGGAGACACTAAAAGCACCATAGTAGAACACAGATGAAGCTTCTAAGTTGACGTAATAGCCAGGAAGAAGTAGTACAATTCAAGTTTTAGGTGTCGGTTATTGACTTTTTAGCTGGCTTTGGTGCCTTGGACAAAAGCTAGGACCTTAACATACTGTATGAAAGGAGGACTAGCAGCCGATTTGCATGGGAGAATGTGAAAAGTGTTCATATGTAGTAAAAACCCGAGAAATCCGTCCGTTTTCGTCATTTGTTATCGAATCGACTTAAAGCCAGAACGTCAAATTAGCCGCTCTTCTCTCTGAAACGGTTGTACTTATCGATTGCAAAGCTATGTCGCGTGCTGCGGGATGCGGAGACACTTAAAACACCATAGTAGAACACAGATGAAGCTTCTAAGTTGATGTAATAGCCAGTAAGAGGTAATACAATGCAAGTTTTAGGTATCGATTATTGACTTTTTAGCTAGCTTTGGTGCCTTGGACATGAGCTAGGACCTTATGATTCTGCATGAAAGGAGGACTAGCAGCCGAGTTGCACGGGAGAATGTGAAAAGTGTTCATATGTAGTAAAAACCTGAGAAATCCGTCCGTTTTCGTCATTTGTTATCGAATCGACTTAAAGCCAGATCGTCACATTGGCCGCTCTTCTCTCTGAAACGGTTGTACTTATCGTCTGCAAAGCTATGTCGCGTGCTGCGGTATGCTGAGACACTAAAATCACCATAGTAGAACACAGATCAAGCTTCTAAGTTGATGTAATAGCCAGTAAGAAGTAGTACAATTCAAGTTTTAGGTATTGAATATTGAATTTTTAGCTGGCTTTGGTGCCTTGGACATGAGCTAGGACCTTAATATTCTGCATGAAAGGAGGGCTAGCAGCCGAGTTGCACGGGAGAATGTGAAAAGTGTTCATATGTAGTAAAAACCTGAGATATCCGTCCATTTTCGTCATTTGTTATCGAATCGACTTAAAGCCAGATCGTCACATTGGCAGCTCTTCTCTCTGAAAAAGTTGTACTTATCGTCTGCAAAGCTATGTCGCGTGCTGCGGTATGCGGACACACTAAAAGCACCATAGTAGAACCCAGATGAAGCTTCTAAGTTGATGTAATAGCCAGTAAGAAGTAGTACAATTATAGTTTTAGGTATCAGTTAATGACTTTTTACCCTTCTTTGGTGCCTTGGACACGTTCTAGGAAATTAAGATTTTGCATGAAGGAGGACTATCAGCCGAGTTGCACGGGAGAATGTGAAAAGTGTTCATATGTAGTAAAAACCTGAGAAATCCGTCCGTTTTCGTCATTTGTTATCGAATCGACTTAAAGCCAGATCGTCACATTGGCCGCTCTTCTCTCTGAAACGCTTGTACTTATCGTCTGCAATGCTATGTCGCATGCTGCGGTATGCGGAGGCACTAAAAGCACCATAGTAGAACACAGATGAAGCTTCTAAGTTGATGTAATAGCCAGTAAGAAGTAGTACAATTCAAGTTTTAGGTATCGATTATTGCCTTTTTAGCTAGCTTTGGTGTCTTGGACATGAGCTAGGACCTTAAGATTCTGCATGAAAGGAGGACTAACAGCCGAGTTGCACGGGAGAATGTGAAAAGTGTTCATAAGTAGTAAAAACCTGAGAAATTCGTCCGTTTTCGTCATTTCTTTTCGAATCGACTTAAAGCCAGATCGTCACATTGGCCGCTCTTCTCTCTGAAACGGTTGTACTTATCGTCTGCAAAGCTATGTCGCGTGCTGCGGTATGCGGACACACTAAAAGCACCATAGTAGAACACAGATGAAGCTTCTAAGATGATGTAATAGCCAGTAAGAAGTAGTACAATTCAAGTTTTAGCTGTCGGTTATTGACTTTTTAGCTGGCTTTGGTGCCTTGGACAAAAGCTAGGACCTTAACATTCTGTATGAAAGGAGGACTAGCAGCCGATTTGCATGGGAGAATGTGAAAAGTGTTCATATGTAGTAAAAACCCGAGAAAGCCGTCCGTTTTCGTCATTTGTTATCGAATCGACTTAAAGCCAGAACGTCAAATTAGCCGCTATTCTCTCTGAAACGGTTGTACTTATCGTCTGCAAAGCTATGTCACGTGCTGCGGTATGCGGAGACACTACAATCACCACAGTAGAACACAGATGAAGTTTCTAAGTTGATGCAATATCCAGTAAGAAGTAGTACAATTCGCGTTTTAGGTATCGATTATTGACTTTTTAGCTGGCTTTGGTGCCTTGGACATGAGCTAGGACCTTAAGATTCTGCATTAAAGGAGGACTAGCAGCCGAGTTGCACGGGTGAATGTGAAAAGTGTTCATATGTAGTAAAAACCTGAGAAATCCGTCCGTTTTCGTCATTTGTTATCGAATCGACTTAAAGCCAGATCGTCACATTGGCCGCTCTTCTCTCTGAAACACTTGTACTTATCGTCTGCAAAGCTATGTCGCGTGCTGCGGTATGCGGAAACAATAAAATCACCATAGTAGAACACAGATGAACCTTCTAAGTTGATGTAATAGCCAGTAAGAAGTAGTACAATTCAAGTTTTAGGTATCGATTATTGACTTTTTAGCTGGCTTTGGTGCCTTGGACATGAGCTAGGACCTTAAGATTCTGCATTAAAGGAGGACTAGCAGCCGATTTGCATGGGAGAATGTGAAAAGTGTTCATATGTAGTAAAAACCCGAGAAATCCGTCCGTTTTCGTCATTTGTTATCGAATCGACTTAAAGCCAGAACGTCAAATTAGCCGCTATTCTCTCTGAAACGGTTGTACTTATCGTCTGCAAAGCTATGTCGCGTGGTACGGTATGCTGAGACACTAAAAGCACTATAGTAGAACTCAGATCAAGCTTCTGAGTTGATGTAATAGCCAGGAAGAAGTAGTACAATACAAGTATTAGGTATTGAATATTGACCTTTTAGCTGGCTTTTGTGCCTTGGACATGAGCTGGGACCTTAAGATTCTGCACGAAAGGAGGACTAGCAGCCGAGTTGCACGGGAGAATGTGAAAAGTGTTCATATGTAGTAAAAACCTGAGAAATCCGTCCGTTTTCGTCATTTGTTATCGAATCGACTTAAAGCCAGATCGTCACATTGGCCGCTCTTCTCACTGAAACGGTTGTACTTATCGTCTACAAAGCTATGTCGCGTGCTGCGATATGCGGAGACACTAAAAGCACCATAGTAGAACACAAATGATGCTTCTAAGTTGATGAAATAGCCAGTAAGAAGTAGTCCAATTCAAGATTTAGGTATCGATTATTGACTTTTTAGCTGTCTTTGGTGCCTTGGACATGAGCTAGGACCTTAAGATTCTGCATGAAATGAGGACTAGCAGGCGAGTTGCAAGGGAGAATGTGAAAAGTGTTCATATGTAGTAAAAACCTGAGAAATCGGTCCGTTTTCGTCATTTGTTATCGAATCGACTTAAAGCCAGATCGTCACATTGGCCGCTCTTCTCTCTGAAACACTTGTACTTATCGTCTGCAAAGCTATGTCGCGTGCTGCGGTATGCGGAAACAATAAAATCACCATAGTAGAACACAGATGAACCTTCTAAGTTGATGTAATAGCCAGTAAGAAGTAGTACAATTCAAGTTTTAGGTATCGATTATTGACTTCTTAGCTGGCTTTGGTGCCTTGGACATGAGCTAGGACCTTAAGGTTCTGCATGAAAGGAGGACTAGCAGAAGAGTTGCAGGGAAGAATGTAAAAAGTGTTCATATGAAGTAAAAACCTGATAAATCCGTCCGTTTTCGTCATTTGTTATCGAATCGACTTAAAGCCAGATCGTCACATTGGCCGCTCTTCTCTCGGAAACGGTTGTACTTATCGTCTGCAAAGCTATGTCGCGTGCTGCGGTATGTGGAGGCTCTAAAAGCACCATAGTAGAACACAGATGAAACTTCTAAGTTGCTGTAATAGCCAGTAAGAAGTAATACCATTCAAGTTTTAGGTATCGATTATTGACTTTTTAGCTGGCTTTGGTGCCTTGGACATGAGCTAGGACTTTAAGATTCTGCATAAAAGGAGGACTAGCAGCCCAGTTGCACGGGAGAATGTGAAAAGCGTTCATATGTATTAAAAACCTGAGACATCCGTCCGTTTTCGTCATTTGTTATCGAATCGACTTAAAGCCAGATCGTCACATTGGCCGCTCTTCTCTCTGAAACGGTTGTACTTATCGTCTGCAAAGCTATGTCGCATGCTGCGGTATGCTGAGACACTACAAGCAGCATAGTAGAACACAGATGAAGCTTCTAAGTTGATGTAATAGCCAGTAAGAAGTAGTACAATTCAAGTTTTACGTATTGATTATTGACTTTTTAGCGGGCTTTGGTGCCTTGGACATGAGCTAGGACCTTAAGATTCTGCATGAAAGGAGGACTAGCAGCCGAGTTGCACGGGAGAATGTGAAAAGTGTTCATATGTAGTAAAAAGCTAAGAAATTCGTCCGTTTTCGTCATTTGTTATCGAATCGACTTAAAGCCAGATCGTCACATTGGCCGCTCTTCTCTCTGAAACGCTTGTACTTATCGTCTGCAAAGCTATGTCGCATGCTGCGGTATGCTGAGACACTACAAGCAGCATAGTAGAACACAGATGAAGCTTCTAAGTTGATGTAATAGCCAGTAAGAAGTAGTACAATTAAAGTTTTAGGTATCGGTTATTGACTTTTTACCCGTCTTTGGTGCCTTGGACACGAGCTAGGAACTTAAGATTTTGCATGAGGGAGGACTAGCAGCCGAGTTGCACGGGAGAATGAGAAAAGTGTTCATATGTAGTAAAAACCTGAGAAATCGGTCCGTTTTCGTCATTTGTTATCGAATCGACTTAAAGCCAGATCGTCACATTGGCCGCTCTTCTCCCTGAAACGGTTGTACTTATCGTCTACAAAGCTATGTCGCGTGCTGCGATATGCGGAGACACTAAAAGCACCATAGTAGAACACAAATGATGCTTCTAAGTTGATGTAATAGCCAGTAAGAAGTAGTCCAATTCAAGATTTAGGTATCGATTATTGACTTTTTAGCTGGCTTTGGTGCCTTGGACATGAGCTAGGACCTTATGATTCTGCATGAAACGAGGACTAGCGGCCGCGTTGCACGGGAGTATGTGAAAAGTGTTCATATGTAGTAAAAACCTGAGAAATCCGTCCATTTTCGTCATTTGTTATGGAATCGACTTAAAGCCAGATCGTCACATTGGCCGCTCTTCTCTCTGAAACGGTTGTACTTATCGTCTGCAAAACTATGTCGCGTGCTGCGGTAAGCGGAGAAACTAAAAGCACCGTAGTAGAACACAGATGAAGCTTCTAAGTTGATGTAATAGCCAGGAAGAAGTAGTACAATTCAAGTTTTAGATATTGATTATTGACTTTTTAGCTGGCTTTGGTGCCTTGGACATGAGCTAGGACCTTAAGATTCTGCATGAAAGGAGGACTAGCAGGCGAGTTGCAAGGGAGAATGTGAAAAGTGTTCATATGTAGTAAAAACCTGAGAAATCGGTCCGTTTTCGTTATTTGTTATCGAATCGACTTAAGGCCAGATCGTCACATTGGCCGCTCTTCTCTCTGAAACACTTGTACTTATCGTCTGCAAAGCTATGTCGCGTGCTGCGGTATGCGGAAACACTAAAATCACCATAGTAGAACACAGATGAACTTTCTAAGTTGATGTAATAGCCAGTAAGAAGTAGTACAATTCAAGTTTTAGGTATCGATTATTGACTTTTTAGCTGGCTTTGGTGCCTTGGACATGAGCTAGGACCTTAAGATTCTGCATGAAAGGAGGACTAGCAGCCGAGTTGCAGGGGAGAATGTAAAAAGTGTTCATATGAAGTAAAAACCTGAGAAATCCGTCCGTTTTCGTCATTTGTTATCGAATCGACTTAAAGCCAGATCGTCACATTGGCCGCTCTGCTCTCGGAAACGGTTGTACTTATTGTCTGCAAAGCTATGTCGCGAGCTGCGGTATGCGGAGGCTCTAAAAGCACCATAGTAGAACACAGATGAAACTTCTAAGTTGCTGTAATAGCCAGTAAGAAGTAATACCATTCAAGTTTTAGGTATCGATTATTGACTTTTTAGCTGGCTTTGGTGCCTTGGATATGAGCTAGGACTTTAAGATTCTGCATAAAAGGAGGACTAGCAGCCCAGTTGCACGGGAGAATGTGAAAAGTGTTCATATGTAGTAAAAACCTGAGAAATCCGTCCGTTTTCGTCATTTGTTATCGAATCGACCTAAAGCCAGATCGTCACATTGGCCGCTCTTCTCTCTGAAACGGTTGTACTTATCGTCTGCAAAGCTATGTCGCGTGCTGCGGTTTGCGGAGACGCTAAAAGCACCATAGTAGAACACAGATGAAGCATCTACGTTGATGTAATAGCCAGTAAGAAGTAGTACAATTCAAGTTTTAGGTATTGATTATTGACTTTTTAGCTGGCTTTGGTGCCTTGGACATGAGCTAGGACCTTAAGATTCTGCATGAAAGGAGGACTAGCAGCCGAGTTGCAAGGGAGAATGTGAAAAGTGTTCATATGTAGTAAAAACCTGAGAAATCCGTCCGTTTTCGTCATTTGTTATCGAATCGACTTAAAGCCAGATCGTCACATTGGCCGCTCTTTTCTCTGAAACACTTGTACTTATCGTCTGCAAAGCTATGTCGCGTGCTGCGGTATGCGGAGACACTAAAAGCACCATAGTAGAACACAGATGAACCTTCTAAGTTGATGTAATAGCCAGTAAGAAGTAGTACAATTCAAGTTCTAGGTATCGATTATTGACTTTTTAGCTGGCTTTGCTGCCTTGGACATGAGCTAGGACCTTAAGATTCTGCATGAAAGGAGGACTAGTAGCCGAGTTGCAGGGGAGAATGTAAAAAGTGTTCATATGTAGTAAAAACCTGAGAAATCCGTCCGTTTTCGTCATTTGTTATCGAATCGACTTAAAGCCAGATCGTCACATTGGCCGCTCTTCTCTCTGAAACGGTTGTACTTATCGTCTGCATAACTATGTCGCGTGCTGCGGTATGCGGACACACTAAAAGCACCATAGTAGAACCCAGATGAAGCTTCTAAGTTGATGTAATAGCCAGTAAGAAGTAGTCCAATTCAAGATTTAGGTATCGATTATTGACTTTTTAGCTGGCTTTGGTGCCTTGGACATGAGCTAGGACCTTATGATTCTGCATGAAACGAGGACTAGCGGCCGCGTTGCACGGGAGTATGTGAAAAGTGTTCATATGTAGTAAAAACCTGAGAAATCCGTCCATTTTCGTCATTTGTTATCGAATCGACTTAAAGCCAGATCGTCACATTGGCCGCTCTTCTCTCTGAAACGGTTGTACTTATCGTCTGCAAAACTATGTCGCGTGCTGCGGTAAGCGGAGAAACTAAAAGCACCGTAGTAGAACACAGATGAAGCTTCTAAGTTGATGTAATAGCCAGGAAGAAGTAGTACAATTCAAGTTTTAGGTATTGATTATTGACTTTTTAGCTGGCTTTGGTGCCTTGGACATGAGCTAGGACCTTAAGATTCTGCATGAAAGGAGGACTAGCAGCCGAGTTGCAAGGGAGAATGTGAAATGTGTTCATATGTAGTAAAAACCTGAGAAATCGGTCTGTTTTCGTCATTTGTTATCGAATCGACTTAAAGCCAGATCGTCACATTGGCCGCTCTTCTCTCTGAAACACTTGTACTTATCGTCTGCAAAGCTATGTCGCGTGCTGCGGTATGCGGAAACACTAAAATCACCATAGTAGAACACAGATGAACCTTCTAAGTTGATGTAATAGCCAGGAAGAAGTAGTACAATTCAAGTTTTAGGTATCGATTATTGACTTTTTAGCTGGCTTTGGTGCCTTGGACATGAGCTAGGACCTTAAGAGTCTGCATGAAAGGAGGACTAGCAGCCGAGTTGCAGGGGAGAATGTAAAAAGTGTTCATATGAAGTAAAAACCTGAGAAATCCGTCCGTTTTCGTCATTTGTTATCGAATCGACTTAAAGCCAGATCGTCACATTGGCCGCTCTGCTCTCGGAAACGGCTGTACTTATTGTCTGCAAAGCTATGTCGCGTGCTGCGGTATGCGGAGGCTCTAAAATCACCATAGTAGAACACAGATGAAACTTCTAAGTTGCTGTAATAGCCAGTAAGAAGTAATACCATTCAAGTTTTAGGTATCGATTATTGACTTTTTAGCTGGCTTTGGTGCCTTGGACATGAGCTAGGACTTTAAGATTCTGCATAAAAGGAGGACTAGCAGCCCAGTTGCACGGGAGAATGTGAAAAGTGTTCATATGTATTAAAAACCTGAGAAATCCGTCCGTTTTCGTCATTTTTTATCGAATCGACTTAAAGCCAGATCGTCACATTGGCCGCTCTTCTCTCTGAAACGGTTGTACTTATCGTCTGCAAAGCTATGTCGCGTGCTGCGGTATGCGGAGACGCTAAAAGCACCATAGTAGAACACAGATGAAGCATCTACGTTGATGTAATAGCCAGTAAGAAGTAGTACAATTCAAGTTTTAGGTATTGATTATTGACTTTTTAGCTGGCTTTGGTGCCTTGGACATGAGCTAGGACCTTAAGATTCTGCATGAAAGGAGGACTAGCAGCCGAGTTGCAAGGGAGAATGTGAAAAGTGTTCATATGTAGTAAAAACCTGAGAAATCCGTCCGTTTTCGTCATTTGTTATCGAATCGACTTAAAGCCAGGTCGTCACATTGGCCGCTCTTTTCTCTGAAACACTTGTACTTATCGTCTGCAAAGCTATGTCGCGTGCTGCGGTATGCGGAGACACTAAAAGCACCATAGTAGAACACAGATGAACCTTCTAAGTTGATGTAATAGCCAGTAAGAAGTAGTACAATTCAAGTTTTAGGTATCGATTATTGACTTTTTAGCTGGCTTTGGTGCCTTGGACATGAGCTAGGACCTTAAGATTCTGCATGAAAGGAGGACTAGCAGCCGAGTTGCACGGGAGAATGTGAAAAGTGTTCATATGAAGTAAAAACCTGAGAAATCCGTCCGTTTTCGTCATTTGTTATCGAATCGACTTAAAGCCAGATCGTCACATTGGCCGCTCTGCTCTCGGAAACGGTTGTACTTATCGTCTGCCAAGCTATGTCGCGTGCTGCGGTATGCGGAGGCTCTAAAAGCACCATAGTAGAACACAGATGAAACTTCTAAGTTGCTGTAATAGCCAGTAAGAAGTAATACCATTCAAGTTTTAGGTATCGATTATTGACTTTTTAGCTGGCTTTGGTGCCTTGGACATGAGCTAGGACCTTAAGATTCTGCATGAAAGGTGGACTAGCAGCCGAGTTGCAGGGGAGAATGTAAAAAGTGTTCATATGAAGTAAAAACCTGAGAAATCCGTCCGTTTTCGTCATTTGTTATCGAATCGACTTAAAGCCAGATCGTCACATTGGCCGCTCTACTCTCGGAAACGGTTGTACTTATCGTCTGCAAAGCTATGTCGCTTGTTGCCGTAGGCGGAAACAGAAAAGCACCATAGTAGAACACAGATGAAGCTTCTACGTTGATGTAATAGCCAGTAGGAAGACACAGAATTCAAGTTTTAGGTATCGATTATTGACTTTTTAGCTGGCTTTGGTACCTTGGACATGAGCTAGGACCTTAAGATTCTGCATGAAAGGAGGACTAGCGGCTGAGTTGCACGGGAGAATGTGAAAAGTGTTCATATGTAGTAAAAACCTGAGAAATCCGTCCGTTTTCGTCATTTGTTATCGAATCGACTTAAAGCCAGATCGTCACATTGGCCGCTCTTCTCTCTGAAACGGTTGTACTTATCGTCTGTAAAACTATGTCGCGTGCTGCGGTATGCGGAGAAACTAAAATCACCGTAGTAGAACACAGATGAAGCTTCTAAGTTGATGTAATAGCCAGGAAGAAGTAGTACAATTCAAGTTTTAGGTATCGATTATCGACTTTTTAGCTGGCTTTGGTGCCTTGGACATGAGCTAGGACCTTAAGATTCTGCATGAAAGGAAGACTAGCAGCCGAATTGCACGGGAGAATGTGAAAAGTGTTCATATGTAATAAAAACCTGAGAAATCCGTCCGTTTTCGTCATTTGTTATCGAATCGACTTAAAGTCAGATCGTCACATTGGCCGCTCTTCTCTCTGAAACGGTTGTACTTATCGTCTACAAAGCTATGTCACGTGCTGCGGTATGTGGAGACACTAAAAGCACCATATGAGATCACAGATGAAGTTTCTAAGTTGATGTAATAGCCAGTAAGAAGTAGTACAATTCTTGTTTTAGGTATCGATTATTGACTTTTTAGCTGGCTTTGGTGCCTTGGACATGAGCTAGGACCTTAAGATTCTGCATGAAAGGAGGACTAGCAGCCGAGTTGCACGGGAGAATGTGAAAAGTGTTCATATGTAGTAAAAACCTGAGAAATCCGTCCGTTTTCGTCATTTGTTATCGAATCGACATAGAGCCAGATCGTCACATTGGCCGCTCTTCTCTCTGAAACGGTTGTACTTATCGTCTGCAAAGCTATGTCGCGTGCTGCGGTATGCGGAGACACTAAAAGCACCATAGTAGAACACAGATGAAGCTTCTAAGTTGATGTAATAGCCAGCAAGTAGTAGTAGAATTCAAGTTTTTGGTATCGATTATTGACTTTTTTGCTGGCTTTGGTACCTTGGACATGAGCTAGGACCTCAAGATTCTGCATGAAAGGAGGACTAGCAGCCGAGTTGCACGGGAGAATGTGAAAAGTCTTCATATGTAGTAAAAACCTGAGAAATCCGTCCGTTTTCGTCATTTGTTATCGAATCGACTTAAAGCCAGATCGTCACATTGGCCGCTCTTCTCTCTGAAAAAGTTGTATTTATCGTCTGCAAAGCTATGTCGCGTGCTGCGGTATGCGGACACAATAAAAGCACCATAGTAGAACACAGATGAAGCTTCTAAGTTGATGTAATAGCCAGTAAGAAGTAGTACAATTAAAGTTTTAGGTATCGGTTAATGACTTTTACCCTTCTTTGGTGCCTTGGACACGAGCTAGGAAATGAAGATTTTGCATGAAGGAGGACTATCAGCCGAGTTGCACGGGAGAATGTGAAAAGTGTTCATATGTAGTAAAAACCTGAGAAATCCGTCCGTTTTCGTCATTTGTTATCGAATCGTCTTAAAGCCAGATCGTCACACTGGCCGCTCTTTTCTCTGAAACGGTTGTACTTATCGTCTGTAAAACTATGTCGCGTGCTGCGGTATGCGGAGAAACTAAAAGCACCGTAGTAGAACACAGATGAAGCTTCTAAGTTGATGTAATAGCCAGGAAGATGTAGTACAATTCAAGTTTTAGGTATCGATTATTGACTTTTTAGCTGGCTTTGGTGCCTTGGACATGAGCTAGGACCTTAAGATTCTGCATGAAAGGATGACTAGCAGCCGAGTTGCACGGGAGAATGTGAAAAGAGTTCATATGTAGTAAAAAATTGAGAAATCCGTCCGTTTTCGTCATTTGTTATCGAATCGACTTAAAGCCAGATCGTCACATTGGCCGCTCTTCTCTCTGAAACGTTTGTACTTATCGTCTGCAAAGCTAAGTCGCGTGCTGCGATATGTGGAGACACTAAAAGCACCATAGTAGAACACAGATGAAGCTTCTAAGTTGATGTAATAGCCAGTAAGAAGAAGTAGAATTCAAGTTTTAGGTATCGATTATTGACTTTTTAGCTGGCTTTGGTGCCTTGGACATGCGCTAGGACCTTAAGATTCTGCATGAAAGGAGGACTAGCAGCCGAGTTGCACGGGAGAATGTGAAAAGTGTTCATATGTAGTAAAAACCTGAGAAATCCGTCCGTTTTCGTCATTTGTTATCGAATCGACTTAAAGCCAGATCGTCACATGGCCGCTCTTCTCTCTGAAACGGTTGTACTTATCGTCTACAAAGCTATGTCGCGTGCTGCGGTATGCGGAGACACTAAAATCACCATAGTAGAACACAGATGGAGCTTCTAAGTTGATGTAATAGCCAGTAAGAAGTAGTACAATTCTAGTTTTAGGTATCGATTATTGACTTTTTAGCTAGCATTGGTGCCTTGGACATGAGCTAGGACCTTAAGATTCTGCATGAAAGGAGGACTAGCAGCCGAGTTGCAGGGGAGAATGTAAAAAGTGTTCATATGAAGTAAAGACCTGAGTAATCCGTCCGTTTTCGTCATTTGTTATCGAATCGACTTAAAGCCAGATAGTCACATTGGCCGCTCTTATCTCCGAAACGCTTGTACTTATCGTCTGCAAAGCTATGTCGCGTGCTGCGGTATGCGGAGACACTAAAAGCACCATAGTAGAACACAGATGAAGCTTCTAAGTTGATGTAATAGCCAGTAAGAAGTAGTAGAATTCAAGTTTTAGGTATCCATTATTGACTTTTTAGCTGGCTTTGGTACCTTGGACATGAGCTAGGACCTTAAGATTCTGCATGAAAGGAGGACTAGCAGCCGAGTTGCACGGGAGAATGTGAAAAGTGTTCATATGTGGTAAAAACCTGAGAAATCCGTCCGTTTTCGTCATTTGTTATCGAATCGACTTAAAGCCAGATCGTCACATTGGCCGCTCTTCTCTCTGAAAAAGTTGTACTTATCGTCTGCAAAACTATGTCGCGTGCTGCGGTATGCGGACACACTAAAAGCACCATAGTAGAACACAGATGAAGCTTCTAAGTTGATGTAATAGCCAGTAAGAAGTAGTACAATTCAAGTTTTAGGCGTCGATTATTGACTTTTTAAATAGCTTTGATGCCTTGGACATGAGCTAGGACCTTAAGATTCTGCATGAAAGGAGGACTAGCAGCCGAGTAGCACGGGAGAATGTGAAAAGTGTTAATATGTAGTAAAAACCTTAGAAATTCGTCCGTTTTCGTCATTTGTTATCGAATCGACTTAAAGCCAGATCGTCACATTGGCCGCTCTTCTCTCTGAAACGCTTGTACTTATCGTCTGCAAAGCTATGTCGCATGCTGCGGTATGCTGAGATACTACAAGCAGCATAGTAGAACACAGATGGGGCTTCTAAGTTGATGTAATAGCCAGTAAGAAGTAGTACAATTCAAGTTTTAGGTATCGATTATTGACTTTTTAGGTAGCAATGGTGCCTTGGACATGAGCTAGGACCTTAAGATTCTGCATGAAAGGAGGACTAGCAGCCGAGTTGCACGGGAGAATGTGAAAAGTGTTCATATGTAATAAAAACCTGAGAAATCCGTCCGTTTTCGTCATTTGTTATCGAATCGACTTAAAGCCAGATCGTCACATTGGCCGCTCTGCTCTCGGAAACGGTTGTACTTATCGTCTACTAAGCTATGTCGCGTGCTGCGGTATGCGGAGACACTAAAAGCACCATAGTAGAACACAGATGAACCTTCTAAGTTGATGTTATAGCCAGTAAGAAGTAGTACAATTCAAGTTTTAGGTATCGATTATTGACTTTTTAGCTGGCTTTGGTGCCTTGGACATGGGCTAGGACCTTAAGATTCTGCATGAAAGGAGGACTAGCAGCCGAGTTGCACGGGAGAATGTGAAAAGTGTTCATATGAAGTAAAAACCTGAGAAATCCGTCCGTTTTCGTCATTTGTTATCGAATCGACTTAAAGCCAGATCGTCACATTGGCCGCTCTGCTCTCGGAAACGGTAGTACTTATCGTCTGCCAAGCTATGTCGCGTGCTGCGGTATGCGGAGGCTCTAAAAGCACCATAGTAGAACACAGATGAAACTTCTAAGTTGCTGTAATAGCCAGTAAGAAGTAATACCATTCAAGTTTTAGGTATCGATTATTGACTTTTTAGCTGGCTTTGGTGCCTTGGACATGAGCTAGGACTTTAAGATTCTGCATAAAAGGAGGACTAGCAGCCCAGTTGCACGGGAGAATGTGAAAAGTGTCCAGATGTATTAAAAACCTGAGACATCCGTCCGTTTTCGTCATTTGTTATCGAATCGACTTAAAGTCAGATCGTCACATTGGCCGCTCTTCTCTCTGAAACGGTTGTACTTATCGTCTGCAAAGCTATGTCGCGTTCTGCGGTATGCGGAGACAGTAAAAGCACCATAGTAGAACACAAATGATGCTTCTAAGTTGATGTAATAGCCAGTAAGAAGTAGTCCAATTCAAGATTTAGGTATCGATTATTGACTTTTTAGCTGGCTTTGGTGCCTTGGACAAGAGCTAGGTCCTTATGATTCTGCATGAAACGAGGACTAGCGGCCGCGTTGCACGGGAGTATGTGAAAAGTGTTCATATGTAGTAAAAACCTGAGAAATCCGTCCATTTTCGTGATTTGTTATCGAATAGACTTAAAGCCAGATCGTCACATTGGCCGCTGTTCTCTCTGAAAGGGTTGTACTTATCGTCTGCAAAACTATGTCGCGTGCTGCGGTATGCGGAGAAACTAAAAGCACCGTAGTAGAACACTGATGAAGCTTCTAAGTTGATGTAATAGCCAGGAAGAAGTAGTACAATTCAAGTTTTAGGTATTGATTATTGACTTTTTAGCTGGCTTTGGTGCCTTGGACATGAGCTAGGACCTTAAGATTCTGCATGAAAGGAGGACTAGCAGCCGAGTTGCAAGGGAGAATGTGAAAAGTGTTCATATGTAGTAAAAACCTGAGAAATCGGTCCGTTTTCGTCATTTGTTATCGAATCGACTTAAAGCCAGATCGTCACATTGGCCGCTCTTCTCTCTGAAACGCTTGTACTTATCGTCTGCAAAGCTATGTCGCGTCCTGCGGTATGCGGAGAGACTAAAATCACCATAGTAGAACACAGATGAAGCTTCTAAGTTGATGTAATAGCCAGTAAGAAGTAGTACAATTGAAGTTTTAGGTATCGATTACTGACTTTTTAGCTGGCTTTGGTGCCTTGGACATGAGCTAGGACCTTAAGATTCTGCATGAAAGGTGGACTAGCAGCCGAGTTGCAGGGGAGAATGTAAAAAGTGTTCATATGAAGTAAAAACCTGAGAAATCCGTCCGTTTTCGTCATTTGTTATCGAATCGACTTAAAGCCAGATCGTCACATTGGCCGCTCTACTCTCGGAAACGGTTGTACTTATCGTCTGCAAAGCTATGTCGCTTGTTGCCGTAGGCGGAAACAGAAAAGCACCATAGTAGAACACAGATGAAGCTTCTACGTTGATGTAATAGCCAGTAGGAAGAAGCAGAATTCAAGTTTTAGGTATCGATTATTGACTTTTTAGCTGGCTTTGGTACCTTGGACATGAGCTAGGACCTTAAGATTCTGCATGAAAGGAGGACTAGCGGCTGAGTTGCACGGGAGAATGTGAAAAGTGTTCATATGTAGTAAAAACCTGAGAAATCCGTCCGTTTTCGTCATTTGTTATCGAATCGACTTAAAGCCAGATCGTCACATTGGCCGCTCTTCTCTCTGAAACGGTTGTACTTATCGTCTGTAAAACTATGTCGCGTGCTGCGGTATGCGGAGAAACTAAAATCACCGTAGTAGAACACAGATGAAGCTTCTAAGTTGATGTAATAGCCAGGAAGAAGTAGTACAATTCAAGTTTTAGGTATCGATTATCGACTTTTTAGCTGGCTTTGGTGCCTTGGACATGAGCTAGGACCTTAAGATTCTGCATGAAAGGAAGACTAGCAGCCGAGTTGCACGGGAGAATGTGAAAAGTGTTCATATGTAATAAAAACCTGAGAAATCCGTCCGTTTTCGTCATTTGTTATCGAATCGACTTAAAGTCAGATCGTCACATTGGCCGCTCTTCTCTCTGAAACGGTTTTACTTATCGTCTACAAAGCTATGTCACGTGCTGCGGTATGTGGAGACACTAAAAGCACCATATGAGATCACAGATGAAGTTTCTAAGTTGATGTAATAGCCAGTAAGAAGTAGTACAATTCTTGTTTTAGGTATCGATTATTGACTTTTTAGCTGGCTTTGGTGCCTTGGACATGAGCTAGGACCTTAAGATTCTGCATGAAAGGAGGACTAGCAGCCGAGTTGCACGGGAGAATGTGAAAAGTGTTCATATGTAGTAAAAACCTGAGAAATCCGTCCGTTTTCGTCATTTGTTATCGAATCGACATAGAGCCAGATCGTCACATTGGCCGCTCTTATCTCTGAAACGGTTGTACTTATCGTCTGGAAAGCTATGTCGCGTGCTGCGGTATGCGGAGACACTAAAAGCACCATAGTAGAACACAGATGAAGCTTCTAAGTTGATGTAATAGCCAGCAAGTAGTAGTAGAATTCAAGTTTTTGGTATCGATTATTGACTTTTTTGCTGGCTTTGGTACCTTGGACATGAGCTAGGACCTTAAGATTCTGCATGAAAGGAGGACTAGCAGCCGAGTTGCACGGGAGAATGTGAAAAGTCTTCATATGTAGTAAAAACCTGAGAAATCCGTCCGTTTTCGTCATTTGTTATGGAATCGACTTAAAGCCAGATCGTCACATTGGCCGCTCTTCTCTCTGAAAAAGTTGTACTTATCGTCTGCAAAGCTATGTCGCGTGCTGCGGTATGCGGACACAATAAAAGCACCATAGTAGAACACAGATGAAGCTTCTAAGTTGATGTAATAGCCAGTAAGAAGTAGTACAATTCAAGTTTTAGGCATCGATTATTGACTTTTTAAATAGCTTTGATGCCTTGGACATGAGCTAGGACCTTAAGATTCTGCATGAAAGGAGGACTAGCAGCCGAGTAGCACGGGAGAATGTGAAAAGTGTTCATATGTAGTAAAAACCTGAGAAATTCGTCCGTTTTCGTCATTTGTTATCGAATCGACTTAAAGCCAGATCGTCACATTGGCCGCTCTTCTCTCTGAAACGCTTGTACTTATCGTCTGCAAAGCTATGTCGCATGCTGCGGTATGCTGAGATACTACAAGCAGCATAGTAGAACACAGATGGGGCTTCTAAGTTGATGTAATAGCCAGTAAGAAGTAGTACAATTCAAGTTTTAGGTATCGATTATTGACTTTTTAGGTAGCAATGGTGCCTTGGACATGAGCTAGGACCTTAAGATTCTGCATGAAAGGAGGACTAGCAGCCGAGTTGCACGGGAGAATGTGAAAAGTGTTCATATGTAATAAAAACCTGAGAAATCCGTCCGTTTTCGTCATTTGTTATCGAATCGACTTAAAGCCAGATCGTCACATTGGCCGCTCTGCTCTCGGAAACGGTTGTACTTATCGTCTACTAAGCTATGTCGCGTGCTGCGGTATGCGGAGACACTAAAAGCACCATAGTAGAACAAAGATGAAGCTTCTAAGTTAATGTAATAGCCAGTAAGAAGTAGTACAATTCAAGTTATAGGTATCGATTATTGACTTTTTAGCTGGCTTTGGTGCCTTGGACATGAGCTAGGACCTTACGATTCTGCATGAAAGGAGGACTAGCAGCCGAGTTGCACGGGAGAATGTGAAAAGTGTTCATATGTAGTAAAAACCTGAGAAATCCGTCCGTTTTCGTCATTTGTTATCGAATAGACTTAAAGCCAGATCATCACATTGGCCGCTCTTCTCTCTGAAACGGTTGTACTTATCGTCTGCAAAGCTATGTCGCGTACTGCGGTATGTGGAGACACTAAAAGCACCATAGTAGAACACAGATGAACCTTCTAAGTTGATGTAATAGCCAGTAAGAAATAGTACAATTCAAGTTTTAGGTATCGATTATTGACTTTTTAGCTGGCTTTGGTGCCTTGGACATGAGCTAGGACCTTAAGATTCAGCATGAAAGGAGGACTAGCAGCCGAGTTGCACGGGAGAATGTAAAAAGTGTTCATATGAAATAAAAACCTGAGAAATCCGTCCGTTTTCGTCATTTGTTATCGAATCGACTTAAAGCCAGATCGTCACATTGGCCGCTCTGCTCTCGGAAACGGTTGTACTTATCGTCTACTAAGCTATGTCGCGTGCTGTGGTATGCGGAGACACTAAAAGCACCATAGTAGAACACAGATTAAGCTTCTAAGTTAATGTAATAGCCAGTAAGAAGTAGTACAATTCAAGTCTTAGGTATCGATTATTGACTTTTTAGCTGGCTTTGGTGCCTTGGACATGAGCTAGGACCTTAAGATTCACCATGAAAGGAGGACTAGCAGCCGAGTTGCACAGGAGAATATGAAAAGTGTTCATATGTAATAAAAACCTGAGAAATCCGTCCGTTTTCGTCATTTGTTATCGAATCGACTTAAAGCCAGATCATCACATTGGCCGCTCTTCTCTCTGAAACGGTTGTACTTATCGTCCGCAAAGCTATTTCGGGTACTGCGGTATGTGGAGACACTAAAAGCTCCATAGTAGAACACAGATGAACCTTCTAAGTTGATGTAATAGCCAGTAAGAAGAAGTAGAATTCAAGTTTTAGGTATCGATTATTGACTTTTTAGCTGGCTTTGGTGCCTTGGACATGAGCTAGGACCTTACGATTCTGCATGAAAGGAGGACTAGCAGCCGAGTTGCACGGGAGAATGTGAAAAGTCTTCATATGTAGTAAAAACCTGAGAAATCCGTCCGTTTTCGTCATTTGTTATCGAATCGACTTAAAGCCAGATCATCACATTGGCCGCTCTTCTCTCTGAAACGGTTGTACTTATCGTCTGCAAAGCTATGTCGCGTACTGCGGTATGTGGAGACACTAAAAGCACCATAGTAGAACACAGATGAACCTTCTAAGTTGATGTAATAGCCAGTAAGAAATAGTACAATTCAAGTTTTAGATATCGATTATTGACTTTTTAGCTGGCTTTAGGGCCTTGGACATGAGCTAGGATCTTAAGATTCTGCATGAAAGGAGGACTAGCACCCGAGTTGCACGGGAGAATGTGAAAAGTGTTCATATGTAATAAAAACCTGAGAAATCCGTCCGTTTTCGTCATTTGTTATCGAATCGACTTAAAGCCAGATAGTCACATTGGCCGCTCTTCTCTCCGAAACGCTTGTACTTATCGTCTGCAAAGCTATGTCGCGTGCTGCGGTATGCGGAGCACTAAAATCACCATAGTAGAACACAGACCAAGCTTCTAAGTTGATGTAATAGCCAGTAAGAAGTAGTACAATTCAAGTTTTAGGTATCTATTATTGACTTTTTAGCTGGCTTTGGTGGCTTGGACATGAGCTAGGACCTTAAGATTCTGCATGAAAGGAGGACTAACAGCCGAGTTGCACGGGAGAATGTGAAAAAAGTTCATATGTAGTAAAAACCTGAGAAATTCGTCCGTTTTCGTCATTTGTTATCGAATCGACTTAAAGCCAGATCGTCACATTGGCCGCTCTTCTCTCTGAAACGCTTGTATTTATCGTCTGCAAGGCTATGTCGCGAGCTGCGGTATGCGGAGACACTAAAATCACCATAGTAGGAAACAGATGAAGCATCTAAGTTGATGTAATAGCCAGTAAGAAGTAATCCAATTCAAGTTTTGGGTATCTATTATTGACTTTTTAGCTGGCTTTGGTGCCTTGGACATGAGCTAGGACCTTAAGATTCAGCATGAAAGGAGGACTAGCAGCCGAGTTGCACGGGAGAATGTGAAAAGTGTTCATATGTAATAAAAACCTGAGAAATCCGTCCGTTTTCGTCATTTGTTATCGAATCGACTTAAAGACAGATCGTCACATTGGCCGCTTTGCTCTCGGAAACGGTTGTACTTATCGTCTACTAAGCTATGTCGCGTGCTGCGGTATGCGGAGACACTAAAAGCACCATAGTAGAACACAGATGAAGCTTCTAAGTTAATGTAATAGCCAGTAAGAAGTAGTACAATTCAAGTTTTAGGTATCGATTATTGACTTTTTAGCTGGCTTTGGTGCCTTGGACATGAGCTAGGACCTTACGATTCTGCATGAAAGGAGGATTAGCAGCCGAGTTGCACAAGAGAATGTGAAAAGTCTTCATATGTAGTAAAAACCTGAGAAATCCGTCCGTTTTCGTCATTTGTTATCGAATCGACTTAAAGCCAGATCATCACATTGGCCGCTCTTCTCTCTGAAATGTTGTACTTATCGTCTGCAAAGCTATGTCGCGTGCTGCGGTATGCGGAGACACTAAAAGCACCATAGTAGAACACAGATGAACCTTCTAAGTTGATGTAACAGCCAGTAAGAAATAGTACAATTCAAGTTTTAGGTATCGATTATTGACTTTTTAGCTGGCTTTGGTGCCTTGGACATGAGCTAGGACCTTAAGATTCTGCATGAAAGGAGGACTAGCAGCCGAGTTGCACGGGAGAATGTGAAAAGTGTTCATATGTAGTAAAAACCTGAGAAATCCGTCCGTTTTCGTCATTTGTTATCGAATCGACTTAAAGCCAGATCGTCACATTGGCCGCTCTTCTCTCTGAAACGGGTGTACCTATCGTCTGCAAAGCTATGTCGCGTGCTGCGGTATGTGGAGACACTAAAATTACCATAGTAGAACACAGATGAAGCATCTAAGTTGATGTAATAGCCAGTAAGAAGTAATCCAATTCAAGTTTTGGGTATCGATTATTGAGTTTTTAGCTGGCTTTGGTGCCTTGGACATGAGCTAGGACCTTAAGATTCTGCATGAAAGGAGGACTAGCAGCCGAGTTGCACGGGAGGATGTGAAAAGTGTTCATATGTAATAAAAACCTGAGAAATCCGTCCGTTTTCGTCATTTGTTATCGAATCGACTTAAAGCCAGATCGTCACATTGGCCGCTCTTCTCTCTGAAACGCTTGTATTTATCGTCTGCAAGGCTATGTCGCGAGCTGCGGTATGCGGAGACACTAAAATCACCATAGTAGGAAACAGATGAAGCATCTAAGTTGATGTAATAGCCAGTAAGAAGTAATCCAATTCAAGTTTTGGTTATCGATTATTGACTTTTTAGCTGGCTTTGGTGCCTTGGACATGAGCTAGGACCTTAAGATTCTGCATGAAAGGAGGACTAGCAGCCGAGTTGCACGGGAGAATGTGAAAAGTGTTCATATGTAATAAAAACCTGAGAAATCCGTCCGTTTTCGTCATTTGTTATCGAATCGACTTAAAGCCAGATAGTCACATTGGCCGCTCTTCTCTCCGAAACGCTTGTACTTATCGTCTGCAAAGCTATGTCGCGTGCTGCGGTATGCGGAGACACTAAAATCACCATAGTAGAACACAGACCAAGCTTCTAAGTTGATGTAATAGCCAGTAAGAAGTAGTACAATTCAAGTTTTAGGTATCTATTATTGACTTTTTAGCTAGCTTTGGTGCCTTGGACATGAGCTAGGACCTTAAGATTCTGCATGAAAGGAGGACTAGCAGCCGAGTTGCAGGGGAGAATGTGAAAAGTGTTCATATGTAGTAAAAACCTGAGAAATCCGTCCGTTTTCGTAATTTGTTATCGAATCGACTTAAAGCCAGATCGTCACATTGGCCGCTCTGCTCTCGGAAACGGTTGTACTTATCGTCTGCAAAGCTATGTCGCGTGTTGCCGTAGGCGGAAACAGGAAAAGCACCATAGTAAAACACAGATGAAGCTTCTAAGTTGATGTAATAGCCAGTAAGAAGTAGTTCAATTCAAGTTTTAGGTATCGATTATTGACTTTTTAGCTGGCTTTGGTGCCTTGGACATGAGCTAGGACCTTAAGATTCTGCATGAAAGGAGGACTAACAGCCGAGTTGCACGGGAGAATGTGAAAAAAGTTCATATGTAGTAAAAACCTGAGAAATTCGTCCGTTTTCGTCATTTGTTATCGAATCGACTTAAAGCCAGATCGTCACATTGGCCGCTCTTCTCTCTGAAACGCTTGTATTTATCGTCTGCAAGGCTATGTCGCGAGCTGCGGTATGCGGAGACACTAAAATCACCATAGTAGGAAACAGATGAAGCATCTAAGTTGATGTAATAGCCAGTAAGAAGTAATCCAATTCAAGTTTTGGGTATCGATTATTGACTTTTTAGCTGGCTTTGGTGCCTTGGACATGAGCTAGGACCTTAAGATTCAGCATGAAAGGAGGACTAGCAGCCGAGTTGCATGGGAGAATGTGAAAAGTGTTCATATGTAATAAAAACCTGAGAAATCCGTCCGTTTTCGTCATTTGTTATCGAATCGACTTAAAGCCAGATCGTCACATTGGCCGCTCTTCTCTCTGAAACGGGTGTACCTATCGTCTGCAAAGCTATGTCGCGTGCTGCGGTATGTGGAGACACTAAAATTACCTTAGTAGAACACAGATGAAGCATCTAAGTTGATGTAATAGCCAGTAAGAAGTAATCCAATTCAAGTTTTGGGTATCGATTATTGACTTTTTAGCTGGCTTTGGTGCCATGGACATGAGCTAGGACCTTAAGATTCTGCATGAAAGGAGGACTAGCAGCCGAGTTGCACGGGAGAATGTGAAAAGTGTTCATACGTAATAAAAACCTGAGAAATCCGTCCGTTTTCGTCATTTGTTATCGAATCGACTTAAAGCCAGATCGTCACATTGGCCGCTCTTCTCTCTGAAACGCTTGTATTTATCGTCTGCAAGGCTATGTCGCGAGCTGCGGTATGCGGAGACACTAAAATCACCATAGTAGGAAACAGATGAAGCATCTAAGTTGATGTAATAGCCAGTAAGAAGTAATCCAATTCAAGTTTTGGTTATCGATTATTGACTTTTTAGCTGGCTTTGGTGCCTTGGACATGAGCTAGGACCATAAGATTCACCTGAAAGGAGGACTAGCAGCCGAGTTGCACGGGAGAATGTGAAAAGTGTTCATATGTAATAAAAACCTGAGAAATCCGTCCGTTTTCGTCATTTGTTATCGAATCGACTTAAAGACAGATCGTCACATTGGCCGCTCTTCTCTCTGAAACGGGTGTACCTATCGTCGGCAAAGCTATGTCGCGTGCTGCGGTATGTGGAGACACTAAAATTACCTTAGTAGAACACAGATGAAGCATCTAAGTTGATGTAATAGCCAGTAAGAAGTAATCCAATTCAAGTTTTGGGTATCGATTATTGACTTTTTAGCTGGCTTTGGTGCCTTGGACATGAGCTAGGACCTTAAGATTCTGCATGAAAGGAGGACTAGCAGCCGAGTTGCACGGGAGAATGTGAAAAGTGTTCATATGTAATAAAAACCTGAGAAATCCGTCCGTTTTCGTCATTTGTTATCGAATCGACTTAAAGCCAGATCGTCACATTGGCCGCTCTTCTCTCTGAAACGCTTGTATTTATCGTCTGCAAGGCTATGTCGCGAGCTGCGGTATGCGGAGACACTAAAATCACCATAGTAGGAAACAGATGAAGCATCTAAGTTGATGTAATAGCCAGTAAGAAGTAATCCAATTCAAGTTTTGGTTATCGATTATTGACTTTTTAGCTGGCTTTGGTGCCTTGGACATGAGCTAGGACCTTAAGATTCACCATGAAAGGAGGACTAGCAGCCGAGTTGCACGGGAGAATGTGAAAAGTGTTCATATGTAATAAAAACCTGAGAAATCCGTCCGTTTTCGTCATTTGTTATCGAATCGACTTAAAGACAGATCGTCACATTGGCCGCTCTGCTCTCGGAAACGGTTGTACTTATCGTCTACTAAGCTATGTCGCGTGCTGCGGTATGCGGAGACACTAAAAGCACCATAGTAGAACACAGATGAAGCTTCTAAGTTAATGTAATAGCCAGTAAGAAGTAGTACAATTCAAGTTTTAGGTATCGATTATTGACTTTTTAGCTGGCTTTGGTGCCTTGGAAATGAGCTAGGACCTTACGATTCTGCATGAAAGGAGGATTAGCAGCCGAGTTGCACGGGAGAATGTAAAAGTCTTCATATGTAGTAAAAACCTGAGAAATCCGTCCATTTTCTTCATTTGGTATCGAATCGACTTAAAGCCAGATCATCACATTGGCCGCTCTTCTCTCTGAAATGTTGTACTTATCGTCTGCAAAGCTATGTCGCGTGCTGCGGTATGCGGAGACACTAAAATCACCATAGTAGAACACAGACCAAGCTTCTAAGTTGATGTAATAACCAGTAAGAAGTAGTACAATTCAAGTTTTAGGTATCTATTATTGACTTTTTAGCTAGCTTTGGTGCCTTGGACATGAGCTAGGACCTTAAGATTCTGCATGAAAGGAGGACTAGCAGCCGAGTTGCAGGGGAGAATGTGAAAAGTGTTCATATGTAGTAAAAACCTGAGAAATCCGTCCGTTTTCGTAATTTGTTATCGTATCGACTTAAAGCCAGTTCGTCACATAGGCCGCTCTGCTCTCGGAAACGGTTGTACTTATCGTCTGCAAAGCTATGTCGCATGCTGCGGTATGCTGAGACACTACAAGCAGCATAGTAGAACACAGGTGAGGCTTCTAAGTTGATGTAATAGCCAGTAAGAAGTAGTACAATTCAAGTTTTAGGTATCGATTATTGACTTTTTAGCTAGCTTTGGTGCCTTGGACATGAGCTAGGACCTTAAGATTCTGCATGAAATGAGGACTAGCAGCCGAGTAGCACGGGAGAATGTGAAAAGTGTTCATATGTAGTAAAAACCTGAGAAATTCGTCCGTTTTCGTCATTTGTTATCGAATCGACTTAAAGCCAGATCGTCACATTGGCCGCTCTTCTCTCTGAAACACTTGTATTTATCGTCTGCAAGGCTATGTCGCGAGCTGCGGTATGCGGAGACACTAAAATCACCATAGTAGGAAACAGATGAAGCATCTAAGTTGATGTAATAGCCAGTAAGAAGTAATCCAATTCAAGTTTTGGGTATCGATTATTGACTTTTTAGCTGGCTTTGGTGCCTTGGACATGAGCTAGGACCTTAAGATTCAGCATGAAAGGAGGACTAGCAGCCGAGTTGCACGGGAGAATGTGAAAAGTGTTCATATGTAATAAAAACCTGAGAAATCCGTCCGTTTTCGTCATTTGTTATCGAATCGACTTAAAGACAGATCGTCACATTGGCCGCTCTGCTCTCGGAAACGGTTGTACTTATCGTCTACTAAGCTATGTCGCGTGCTGCGGTATGCGGACACACTAAAAGCACCATAGTAGAACACAGATGAAGCTTCTAAGTTAATTTAATAGCCAGTAAGAAGTAGTTCAATTCAAGTTTTAGGTATCGATTATTGACTTTTTAGCTGGCTTTGGTGCCTTGGACATGAGCTAGGACCTTAAGATTCTGCATGAAAGGAGGACTAGCAGCCGAGTTGCACGGGAGAATGTGAAAAGTGTTCATATGTAATAAAAACCTGAGAAATCCGTCCGTTTTCGTCATTTGTTATCGAATCGACTTAAAGCCAGATCGTCACATTGGCCGCTCTTCTCTCCGAAACGGTTGTACTTATCGTCTGCAAAGCTATGTCGCGTGCTGCGGTATGCGGTGACACTAAAATCACCATAGTAAAACACAGACCAAGCTTCTAAGTTGATGTAATAGCCAGTAAGAAGTAGTACAATTCAAGTTTTAGGTATCTATTATTGACATTTTAGCTAGCTTTGGTGCCTTGGACATGAGCTAGGACCTTAAGATTCTGCATGAAAGGAGGACTAGCAGCCGAGTTGCAGGGGAGAATGTGAAAAGTGTTCATATGTAATAAAAACCTGAGAAATCCGTCCGTTTTCGTCATTTGTTATCGAATCGACTTAAAGACAGATCGTCACATTGGCCGCTCTTCTCTCTGAAACGGTTGTACTTATCGTCTACTAAGCTAAGTCGCGTGCTGCGGTATGCGGAGACACTAAAAGCACCATAGTAGAACACAGATGAAGCTTCTAAGTTAATGTAATAGCCAGTAAGAAGTAGTACAATTCAAGTTTTAGGTATCGATTATTGACTTTTTAGCTGGCTTTGGTGCCTTGGACATGAGCTAGGATCTTAAGATTCTGCATGAAAGGAGGACTAGCAGCCGAGTTGCACGTGAGAATGTGAAAAGTGTTCATATGTAGTAAAAATCTGAGAAATCCGTCCGTTTTCGTCATTTGTTATCGAATCGACTTAAAGCCAGATCGTCACATTGGCCGCTCTTATCTCTGAAACGGGTGTACTTATCGACTGCAAAGCTATGTCGCGTGCTGCGGTTTGTGGAGACACTAAAATTACCATAGTAGAACACAGATGAAACATCTAAGTTGATGTAATAGCCAGTAAGAAGTAATCCAATTCAAGTTTTAGGTATCGATTATTGACTTTTTAGCTGGCTTTGGTGCCTTGGACATGAGCTAGGACCTTAAGATTCTGCATGAAAGGAGGACTAGCAGCCGAGTTGCACGGGAGAATGTGAAAAGTGTTCATATGTAATAAAAACCTGAGAAATCCGTCCGTTTTCGTCATTTGTTATCGAATCGACTTAAAGCCAGATCGTCACATTGGCCGCTCTTCTCTCCGAAACGCTTGTACTTATCGTCTGCAAAGCTATGTCGCGTGCTGCGGTATGCGGAGACACTAAAATCACCATAGTAGAACACAGATGAAGCTTCTAAGTTGATGTAATAGCCAGTAAGAAGTAGTACAATTCAAGTTTTAGGTATCTATTATTGACTTTTTAGCTAGCTTTGGTGCCTTGGACATGAGCTAGGACCTTAAGATTCTGCATTAAACGAGGACTAGCAGCCGAGTTGCAGGGGAGAATGTGAAAAGTGTTCATATGTAGTAAAAACCTGAGAAATCCGTCCGTTTTCGTAATTTGTTATCGAATCGACTTAAAGCCAGATCGTCACATTGGCCGCTCTGCTCTCGGAAACGGTTGTACTTATCGTCTGCAAGGCTATGTCGCATCCTGCGGTATGCTGAGACACTATAAGCAGCACAGTAGAACACAGATGAGGCTTCCAAGTTGATGTAATAGCCAGTAAGAAGTAGTACAATTCAAGTTTTAGGTATCGATTATTGACTTTTTAGCTGGCTTTGGTGCCTTGGACATGAGCTAGGACCTTAAGATTCAGCATGAAAGGAGGACTAGCAGCCGAGTTGCACGGGAGAATGTGAAAAGTGTTCATATGTAATAAAAACCTGAGAAATCCGTCCGTTTTCGTCATTTGTTATCGAATCGACTTAAAGACAGATCGTCACATTGGCCGCTCTGCTCTCGGAAACGGTTGTACTTATCGTCTACTAAGCTATGTCGCGTGCTGCGGTATGCGGACACACTAAAAGCACCATAGTAGAACACAGATGAAGCTTCTAAGTTAATTTAATAGCCAGTAAGAAGTAGTTCAATTCAAGTTTTAGGTATCGATTATTGACTTTTTAGCTGGCTTTGGTGCCTTGGACATGAGCTAGGACCTTAAGATTCTGCATGAAAGGAGGACTAGCAGCCGAGTTGCACGGGAGAATGTGAAAAGTGTTCATATGTAATAAAAACCTGAGAAATCCGTCCGTTTTCGTCATTTGTTATCGAATCGACTTAAAGCCAGATCGTCACATTGGCCGCTCTTCTCTCCGAAACGCTTGTACTTATCGTCTGCAAAGCTATGTCGCGTGCTGCGGTATGCGGTGACACTAAAATCACCATAGTAGAACACAGACCAAGCTTCTAAGTTGATGTAATAGCCAGTAAGAAGTAGTACAATTCAAGTTTTAGGTATCTATTATTGACATTTTAGCTAGCTTTGGTGCCTTGGACATGAGCTAGGACCTTAAGATTCTGCATGAAAGGAGGACTAGCAGCCGAGTTGCAGGGGAGAATGTGAAAAGTGTTCATATGTAGTAAAAACCTGAGAAATCCGTCCGTTTTCGTAATTTGTTATCGAATAGACTTAAAGCCAGATCGTCACATTGGCCGCTCTGCTCTCGGAAACGGTTGTACTTATCGTCTGCAAGGCTATGTCGCATGCTGCGGTATGCTGAGACACTACAAGCAGCATAGTAGAACACAGATGAGGCTTCTAAGTTGATGTAATAGCCAGTAAGAAGTAGTACAATTCAAGTTTTAGGTATCGATTATTGACTTTTTAGCTATCTTTGGTGCCTTGGACATGAGCTAGGACCTTAAGATTCTGCATGAAATGAGGACTAGCAGCCGAGTAGCACGGGAGAATGTGAAAAGTGTTCATATGTAGTAAAAACCTGAGAAATTCGTCCGTTTTCGTCATTTGTTATCGAATCGACTTAAAGCCAGATCGTCACATTGGCCGCTCTTCTCTCTGAAACGCTTGTATTTATCGTCTGCAAGGCTATGTCGCGAGCTGCGGTATGCGGAGACACTAAAATCACCGAAGTAGGAAACAGATGAAGCATCTAAGTTGATGTAATAGCCAGTAAGAAGTAATCCAATTCAAGTATTGGTTATCGATTATTGACTTTTTAGCTGGCTTTGGTGCCTTGGACATGCGCTAGGACCTTAAGATTCTGCATGAAAGGAGGACTAGCAGCCGAGTTGCACGGGAGAATGTGAAAAGTGTTCATATGTAATAAAAACCTGAGAAATCCGTCCGTTTTCGTCATTTGTTATCGAATCGACTTAAAGCCAGATCGTCACATTGGCCGCTCTTCTCTCTGAAACGGTTGTACTTATCGTCTACTAAGCTAAGTCGCGTGCTGCGGTATGCGGAGACACTAAAAGCACCATAGTAGAACACAGATGAAGCTTCTAAGTTAATGTAATAGCCAGTAAGAAGTAGTACAATTCAAGTTTTAGGTATCGATTATTGACTTTTTAGCTGGCTTTGGTGCCTTGGACATGAGCTAGGACCTTACGATTCTGCATGAAAGGAGGACTAGCAGCGAGTTGCACGGGAGAATGTGAAAAGTCTTCATATGTAGTAAAAACCTGAGAAATCCGTCCGTTTTCGTCATTTGTTATCGAATCGACTTAAAGCCAGATCATCACATTGGTCGCTCTTCTCTCTGAAACGGTTGTACTTATCGTCTGCAAAGCTATGTCGCGTACTGCGGTATGTGGAGACACTAAAAGCACCATAGTAGAACACAGATGAACCTTCTAAGTTGATGTAATAGCCAGTAAGAAATAGTACAATTCAAGTTTTAGATATCGATTATTGACTTTTTAGCTGGCTTTAGTACCTTGGACATGAGCTAGGACCTTAAGATTCTGCATGAAAGGAGGACTAGCAGCCGAGTTGCACGTGAGAATGTGAAAAGTGTTCATATGTAGTAAAAATCTGAGAAATCCGTCCGTTTTCGTCATTTGTTATCGAATCGACTTAAAGCCAGATCGTCACATTGGCCGCTCTTATCTCTGAAACGGGTGTACTTATCGACTGCAAAGCTATGTCGCGTGCTGCGGTTTGTGGAGACACTAAAATTACCATAGTAGAACACAGATGAAACATCTAAGTTGATGTAATAGCCAGTAAGAAGTAATCCAATTCAAGTTTTAGGTATCGATTATTGACTTTTTAGCTGGCTTTGGTGCCTTGGACATGAGCTAGGACCTTAAGATTCTGCATGAAAGGAGGACTAGCAGCCGAGTTGCACGGGAGAATGTGAAAAGTGTTCATATGTAATAAAAACCTGAGAAATCCGTCCGTTTTCGTCATTTGTTATCGAATCGACTTAAAGCCAGATCGTCACATTGGCCGCTCTTCTCTCCGAAACGCTTGTACTTATCGTCTGCAAAGCTATGTCGCGTGCTGCGGTATGCGGAGACACTAAAATCACCATAGTAGAACACAGATGAAGCTTCTAAGTTGATGTAATAGCCAGTAAGAAGTAGTACAATTCAAGTTTTAGGTATCTATTATTGACTTTTTAGCTAGCTTTGGTGCCTTGGACATGAGCTAGGACCTTAAGATTCTGCATGAAACGAGGACTAGCAGCCGAGTTGCAGGGGAGAATGTGAAAAGTGTTCATATGTAGTAAAAACCTGAGAAATCCGTCCGTTTTCGTAATTTGTTATCGAATCGACTTAAAGCCAGATCGTCACATTGGCCGCTCTGCTCTCGGAAACGGTTGTACTTATCGTCTGCAAGGCTATGTCGCATCCTGCGGTATGCTGAGACACTATAAGCAGCACAGTAGAACACAGATGAGGCTTCCAAGTTGATGTAATAGCCAGTAAGAAGTAGTACAATTCAAGTTTTAGGTATCGATTATTGACTTTTTAGCTGGCTTTGGTGCCTTGGACATGAGCTAGGACCTTAAGATTCTGCATGAAAGGAGGACTAGCAGCCGAGTTGCACGGGAGAATGTGAAAAGTGTTCATATGTAGTAAAAACCTGAGAAATACGTCCGTTTTCGTCATTTGTTATCGAATCGACTTAAAGCCAGATCATCACATTGGCCGCTCTTCTCTCTGAAACGGTTGTACTTATCGTCTGCAAAGCTATGTCGCGTACTGCGGTATGTGGAGACACTAAAAGCACCATAGTAGAACACAGATGAACCTTCTAAGTTGATGTAACAGCCAGTAAGAAATAGTACAATTCAAGTTTTAGGTATCGATTATTGACTTTTTAGCTGGCTTTGGTGCCTTGGACATGGGCTAGGACCTTAAGATTCTGCATGAAAGGAGGACTAGCAGCCGAGTTGCACGGGAGAATGTGAAAAGTGTTCATATGTAGTAAAAACCTGAGAAATCCGTCCGTTTTCGTCATTTGTTATCGAATCGACTTAAAGCCAGATCGTCACATTGGCCGCTCTTCTCTCTTAAACGGGTGTACCTATCGTCTGCAAAGCTATGTCGCGTGCTGCGGTATGTGGAGACACTAAAATTACCTTAGTAGAACACAGATGAAGCATCTAAGTTGATGTAATAGCCAGTAAGAAGTAATCCAATTCAAGTTTTGGGTATCGATTATTGACTTTTTAGCTGGCTTTGGTGCCTTGGACATGAGCTAGGACCTTAAGATTCTGCATGAAAGGAGGACTAGCAGCCGAGTTGCACGGGAGAATGTGAAAAGTGTTCATATGTAATAAAAACCTGAGAAATCCGTCCGTTTTCGTCATTTGTTATCGAATCGACTTAAAGCCAGATCGTCACATTGGCCGCTCTTCTCTCTGAAACGGTTGTACTTATCGTCTACTAAGCTAAGTCGCGTGCTGCGGTATGCGGAGACACTAAAAGCACCATAGTAGAACACAGATGAAGCTTCTAAGTTAATGTAATAGCCAGTAAGAAGTAGTACAATTCAAGTTTTAGGTATCGATTATTGACTTTTTAGCTGGCTTTGGTGCCTTGGACATGAGCTAGGACCTTACGATTCTGCATGAAAGGAGGACTAGCAGCGAGTTGCACGGGAGAATGTGAAAAGTCTTCATATGTAGTAAAAACCTGAGAAATCCGTCCGTTTTCGTCATTTGTTATCGAATCGACTTAAAGCCAGATCATCACATTGGTCGCTCTTCTCTCTGAAACGGTTGTACTTATCGTCTGCAAAGCTATGTCGCGTACTGCGGTATGTGGAGACACTAAAAGCACCATAGTAGAACACAGATGAACCTTCTAAGTTGATGTAATAGCCAGTAAGAAATAGTACAATTCAAGTTTTAGATATCGATTATTGACTTTTTAGCTGGCTTTAGTACCTTGGACATGAGCTAGGACCTTAAGATTCTGCATGAAAGGAGGACTAGCAGCCGAGTTGCACGGGAGAATGTGAAAAGTGTTCATATGTAATAAAAACCTGAGAAATCCGTCCGTTTTCGTCATTTGTTATCGAATCGACTTAAAGCCAGATCGTCACAGTGGCCGCTCTTCTCTCTGAAACGGGTGTACTTATCGACTGCAAAGCTATGTCGCGTGCTGCGGTATGTGGAGACACTAAAATTACCATAGTAGAACACAGATGAAGCATCTAAGTTGATGTAATAGCCAGTAAGAAGTAATCCAATTCAAGTTTTGGGTATCGATTATTGACTTTTTAGCTGGCTTTGGTGCCTTGGACATGAGCTAGGACCTTAAGATTCTGCATGAAAGGAGGACTAGCAGCCGAGTTGCACGGGAGAATGTGAAAAGTGTTCATATGTAATAAAAACCTGAGAAATCCGTCCGTTTTCGTCATTTGTTATCGAATCGACTTAAAGCCAGATCGTCACATTGGCCGCTCTTCTCTCTGAAACGGTTGTACTTATCGTCTACTAAGCTATGTCGCGTGCTGCGGTATGCGGAGACACTAAAAGCACCATAGTAGAACACAGATGAAGCTTCTAAGTTAATGTAATAGCCAGTAAGAAGTAGTACAATTCAAGTTTTAGGTATCGATTATTGACTTTTTAGCTGGCTTTGGTGCCTTGGACATGAGCTAGGACCTTACGATTCTGCATGAAAGGAGGACTAGCAGCCGAGTTGCACGGGAGAATGTGAAAAGTGTTCATATGTAGTAAAAACCTGAGAAATCCGTCCGTTTTCGTCATTTGTTATCGAATCGACTTAAAGCCAGATCGTCACATTGGCCGCTTTTCTCTCTGAAACGGGTGTACTTATCGTCTGCAAAGCTATGTCGCGTGCTGCGGTATGTGGAGACACTAAAATTACCATAGTAGAACACAGGTGAAGCATCTAAGTTGATGTAATAGCCAGTAAGAAGTAATCAAATTCAAGTTTTCGATATCGATTATTGACTTTTTAGCTGGCTTTGGTGCCTTGGACATGAGCTAGGACCTTAAGATTCTGCATGAAAGGAGGACTAGCAGCCGAGTTGCACGGGAGATTGTGAAAAGTGTTCATATGTAATAAAAACCTGAGAAATCCGTCCGTTTTCGTTATTTGTTATCGAATCGACTTAAAGCCAGATCGTCACATTGGCCGCTCTTCTCTCTGAAACGGTTGTACTTATCGTCTACTAAGCTAAGTCGCGTGCTGCGGTATGCGGAGACACTAAAAGCACCATAGTAGAACACAGATGAAGCTTCTAAGTTAATGTAATAGCCAGTAAGAAGTAGTACAATTCAAGTTTTAGGTATCGATTATTGACTTTTTAGCTGGCTTTGGTGCCTTGGACATGAGCTAGGACCTTACGATTCTGCATGAAAGGAGGACTAGCAGCGAGTTGCACGGGAGAATGTGAAAAGTCTTCATATGTAGTAAAAACCTGAGAAATCCGTCCGTTTTCGTCATTTGTTATCGAATCGACTTAAAGCCAGATCATCACATTGGCCGCTCTTCTCTCTGAAACGGTTGTACTTATCGTCTGCAAAGCTATGTCGCGTACTGCGGTATGTGGAGACACTAAAATTACCATAGTAGAACACAGATGAAGCATCTAAGTTGATGTAATAGCCAGTAAGAAGTAATCCAATTCAAGTTTCAGGTATCGATTATTGACTTTTTAGCTGGCTTTGGTGCCTTGGACATGAGCTAGGACCTTAAGACTCTGCATGAAAGGAGGACTAGCAGCCGAGTTGCACGGGGGAATGTGAAAAGTGTTCATATGTAATAAAAACCTGAGAAATCCGTCCGTTTTCGTCATTTGTTATCGAATCGACTTAAAGCCAGATCGTCACATTGGCCGCTCTTCTCTCCGAAACGCTTGTACTTATCGTCTGCAAAGCTATGTCGCGTGCTGCGGTATGCGGTGACACTAAAATCACCATAGTAGAACACAGACCAAGCTTCTAAGTTGATGTAATAGCCAGTAAGAAGTAGTACAATTCAAGTTTTAGGTATCTATTATTGACTTTTTAGCTAGCTTTGGTGCCTTGGACATGAGCTAGGACCTTAAGATTCTGCATGAAAGGAGGACTAGCAGCCGAGTTGCAGGGGAGAATGTGAAAAGTGTTCATATGTAGTAAAAACCTGAGAAATCCGTCCGTTTTCGTAATTTGTTATCGAATCGACTTAAAGCCAGATCGTCACATTGGCCGCTCTGCTCTCGGAAACGGTTGTACTTATCGTCTGCAAGGCTATGTCGCATGCTGCGGTATGCTGAGACACTACAAGCAGCATAGTAGAACACAGATGAGGCTTCTAAGTTGATGTAATAGCCAGTAAGAAGTAGTACAATTCAAGTTTTAGGTATCGATTATTGACTTTTTAGCTAGCTTTGGTGCCTTGGACATGAGCTAGGACCTTAAGATTCTGCATGAAATGAGGACTAGCAGCCGAGTAGCACGGGAGAATGTGAAAAGTGTTCATATGTAGTAAAAACCTGAGAAATTCGTCCGTTTTCGTCATTTGTTATCGAATCGACTTAAAGCCAGATCGTCACATTGGCCGCTCTTCTCTCTGAAACGCTTGTATTTATCGTCTGCAAGGCTATGTCGCGAGCTGCGGTATGCGGAGACACTAAAATCACCGAAGTAGGAAACAGATGAAGCATCTAAGTTGATGTAATAGCCAGTAAGAAGTAATCCAATTCAAGTATTGGGTATCGATTATTGACTTTTTAGCTGGCTTTGGTGCCTTGGACATGCGCTAGGACCTTAAGATTCTGCATGAAAGGAGGACTAGCAGCCGAGTTAAACGGGAGAATGTGAAAAGTGTTCATATATAATAAAAACCTGAGAAATCCGTCCGTTTTCGTCATTTGTTATCGAATCGACTTAAAGCCAGATCGTCACATTGGCCGCTCTTCTCTCTGAAACGGTTGTACTTATCGTCTACTAAGCTAAGTCGCGTGCTGCGGTATGCGGAGACACTAAAAGCACCATAGTAGAACACAGATGAAGCTTCTAAGTTAATGTAATAGCCAGTAAGAAGTAGTACAATTCAAGTATTAGGTATCGATTATTGACTTTTTAGCTGGCTTTAGTACCTTGGACATGAGCTAGGACCTTAAGATTCTGCATGAAAGGAGGACTAGCAGCCGAGTTGCACGTGAGAATGTGAAAAGTGTTCATATGTAGTAAAAATCTGAGAAATCCGTCCGTTTTCGTCATTTGTTATCGAATCGACTTAAAGCCAGATCGTCACATTGGCCGCTCTTATCTCTGAAACGGGTGTACTTATCGACTGCAAAGCTATGTCGCGTGCTGCGGTTTGTGGAGACACTAAAATTACCATAGTAGAACACAGATGAAACATCTAAGTTGATGTAATAGCCAGTAAGAAGTAATCCAATTCAAGTTTTAGGTATCGATTATTGACTTTTTAGCTGGCTTTGGTGCCTTGGACATGAGCTAGGACCTTAAGATTCTGCATGAAAGGAGGACTAGCAGCCGAGTTGCACGGGAGAATGTGAAAAGTGTTCATATGTAATAAAAACCTGAGAAATCCGTCCGTTTTCGTCATTTGTTATCGAATCGACTTAAAGCCAGATCGTCACATTGGCCGCTCTTCTCTCCGAAACGCTTGTACTTATCGTCTGCAAAGCTATGTCGCGTGCTGCGGTATGCGGAGACACTAAAATCACCATAGTAGAACACAGATGAAGCTTCTAAGTTGATGTAATAGCCAGTAAGAAGTAGTACAATTCAAGTTTTAGATATCTATTATTGACTTTTTAGCTAGCTTTGGTGCCTTGGACATGAGCTAGGACTTTAAGATTCTGCATGAAAGGAGGACTAGCAGCCGAGTTGCAGGGGAGAATGTGAAAAGTGTTCATATGTAGTAAAAACCTGAGAAATCCGTCCGTTTTCGTAATTTGTTATCGAATCGACTTAAAGCCAGATCGTCACATTGGCCGCTCTGCTCTCGGAAACGGTTGTACTTATCGTCTGCAAGGCTATGTCGCATGCTGCGGTATGCTGAGACACTACAAGCAGCACAGTAGAACACAGATGAGGCTTCCAAGTTGATGTAATAGCCAGTAAGAAGTAGTACAATTCAAGTTTTAGGTATCGATTATTGACTTTTTAGCTAGCTTTGGTGCCTTGGACATGAGCTAGGACCTTAAGATTCTGCATGAAATGAGGACTAGCAGCCGAGTAGCACGGGAGAATGTGAAAAGTGTTCATATGTAGTAAAAACCTGAGACATTCGTCCGTTTTCGTCATTTGTTATCGAATCGACTTAAAGCCAGATCGTCACATTGGCCGCTCTTCTCTCTGAAACGCTTGTATTTATCGTCTGCAAGGCTATGTCGCGAGCTGCGGTATGCGGAGACACTAAAATCACCGAAGTAGGAAACAGATGAAGCATCTAAGTTGATGTAATAGCCAGGAAGAAGTAATCCAATTCAAGTATTGGGTATCGATTATTGACTTTTTAGCTGGCTTTGGTGCCTTGGACATGAGCTAGGACCTTAAGATTCAGCATGAAAGGAGGACTAGCAGCCGAGTTGCACGGGAGAATGTGAAAAGTGTTCATATGTAATAAAAACCTGAGAAATCTGTCCGTTTTCGTCATTTGTTATCGAATCGACTTAAAGACAAATCGTCACATTGGCCGCTCTGCTCTCGGAAACGGTTGTACTTATCGTCTACTATGTCGCGTGCTGCGGTATGCGGAGACACTAAAAGCACCATAGTAGAACACAGATGAAGCTTCTAAGTTAATGTAATAGCCAGTAAGAAGTAGTACAATTCAAGTTTTAGGTATCGATTATTGACTTTTTAGCTGGCTTTGGTTCCTTGGCCATGAGCTAGGACCTTACGATTCTGCATGAAAGGAGGATTAGCAGCCGAGTTGCACGGGAGAATGTGAAAAGTCTTCATATGTAGTAAAAACCTGAGAAATCCGTCCGTTTTCGTCATTTGTTATCGAATCGACTTAAAGCCAGATCGTCACATTGGCCGCTCTTCTCTCTGAAACGGTTGTACTTATCGTCTACTAAGCTATGTCGCGTGCTGCGGTATGCGGAGACACTAAAAGCACCATAGTAGAACACAGATGAAGCTTCTAAGTTAATGTAATAGCCAGTAAGAAGTAGTACAATTCAAGTTTTAGGTATCGATTTTTGACTTTTTAGCTGGCTTTGGTGCCTTGGACATGAGCTAGGTCCTTACGATTCTGCATGAAAGGAGGACTAGCAGCCGAGTTGCACGGGAGAATGTGAAAAGTGTTCATATGTAGTAAAAACCTGAGAAATCCGTCCGTTTTCGTCTTTTGTTATCGAATCGACTTAAAGCCAGATCGTCACATTGGCCGCTCTTCTCTCTGAAACGGTTGTACTTATCGTCTGCAAAGCTATGTCGCGTACTGCGGTATGTTGAGACACTAAAAGCACCATAGTAGAACACAGATGAACCTTCTAAGTTGATGTAATAGCCAGTAAGAAATAGTACAATTCAAGTTTTAGGTATCGATTATTGACTTTTTAGCTGGCTTTGGTGCCTTGGACATGAGCTAGGACCTTAAGATTCTGCATGAAAGGAGGACTAGCAGCCGAGTTGCACGAAAGAATGTGAAAAGTGTTCATATGTAGTAAAAACCTGAGAAATCCGTCCGTTTTCGTCATTTGTTATCGAATCGACTTAAAGCCAGATCGTCACATTGGCCGCTCTTCTCTCTGAAACGGGTGTCCTTATCGACTGCAAAGCTATGTCGCGTGCTGCGGTATGTGGAGACACTAAAATTACCATAGTAGAACACAGATGAAGCATCTAAGTTGATGTAATAGCCAGAAGAAGTAATCCAATTCAAGTTTTAGGTATCGATTATTGACTTTTTAGCTGCCTTTGATGCCTTGGACATGAACTAGGACCTTACGATTCTGCATGAAAGGAGGATTAGCAGCCGAGTTGCACGGGAGAATGTGAAAAGTCTTCATATGTAGTAAAAACCTGAGAAATCCGTCCGTTTTCGTCATTTGTTATCGAATCGACTTAAAGCCAGATCATCACATTGGCCGCTCTTCTCTCTGAAACGGGTGTACTTATCGTCTGCAAAGCTATGTCGCGTACAGCGGTATGTGGAGACACTAAAAGCACCATAGTAGAACACAGATGAACCGTCTAAGTTGATGTAACAGCCAGTGAGAAATAGCACAATTCAAGTTTTAGGTATCGATTATTGACTTTTTAGCTGTCTTTGGTGCCTTGGACATGAGCTAGGACCTTACGATTCTGCATGAAAGGAGGACTAGCAGCCGAGTTGCACGGGAGAATGTGAAAAGTGTTCATATGTAGTAAAAACCTGAGAAATCCGTCCGTTTTCGTCATTTGTTATCGAATCGACTTAAAGCCAGATCGTCACATTGGCCGCTCTTCTCTCTGAAACGGGTGTACCTATCATCTGCAAAGCTATGTCGCGTGCTGCGGTATGTGGAGACACTAAATTTACCATAGTAGAACACAGATGAAGCATCTAAGTTGATGTAATAGCCAGTAAGAAGTAATCCAATTCAAGTTTTGGGTATCGATTATTGACTTTTTAGCTGGCTTTGGTGCCTTGGACATGAGCTAGGACCTTAAGATTCTGCATGAAAGGAGGACTAGCAGCCGAGTTCCACGGGAGAATGTGAAAAGTGTTCATATGTAATAAAAACCTGAGAAATCCGTCCGTTTTCGTCATTTGTTATCGAATCGACTTAAAGCCAGATCGTCATATTGGCCGCTCTTCTCTCTGAAATGGTTGTACTTATCGTCTACTAAGCTATGTCGCGTGCTGCGGTATGCGGAGACACTAAAAGCACCATAGTAGAACACAGATGAAGCTTCTAAGTTAATGCAATAGCCAGTAAGAAGTAGTTCAATTCAAGTTTTAGGAATCGATTATTGACTTTTTAGCTGGCTTTGGTGCCTTGGACATGAGCTAGGACCTTACGATTCTGCATGAAAGGAGGACTAGCAGCCGAGTTGCACGGGAGAATGTGAAAAGTGTTCATATGTGGTAAAAACCTGAGACATCCGTCCGTTTTCGTCATTTGTTATCGAATCGACTTAAAGCCAGATCGTCACATTGGCCGCTCTTCTCTCTGAAACGGTTGTACTTATCGTCTGCAAAGCTATGTCGCGTACTGCGGTATGTGGAGACACTAAAATTACCATAGTAGAACACAGATGAAGCATCTAAGTTGATGTAATAGCCAGTACGAAGTAATCCAATTCAAGTTTTAGGTATCGATTATTGACTTTTTAGCTGGCTTTGGTGCCCTGGACATGAGCTAGGACCTTAAGATTCTGCATGAAAGGAGGACTAGCAGCCGAGTTGCACGGGAGAATGTGAAAAGTGTTCATATGTAATAAAAACCTGAGAAATCCGTCCGTTTTCGTCATTTGTTATCGAATCGACTTAAGGACAGATCGTCTCGTTGTCCGCTCTGCTCTCGGAAACGGTTGTACTTATCGTCTACTAAGCTATGTCGCGTGCTCCGGTATACGGAGACACTAAAAGCACCATAGTAGAACACAGATGAAGCTTCTAAGTTAATGTAATAGCCAGTAAGAAGTAGTACAATTCAAGTTTTTGGTATCGATTATTGACTTTTTAGCTGGCTTTGGTGCCTTGGACATGAGCTAGGACCTTACGATTCTGCATGAAAGAAGGATTAGCAGCCGAGTTGCACGGGAGAATGTGAAAAGTCTTCATATGTAGTAAAAACCTGAGAAATCCGTCCGTTTTCGTCATTTGTTATCGAATCGACTTAAAGCCAGATCATCACATTGGCCGCTCTTCTCTCTGAAACGGTTGTACTTATCGTTTGCAAAGCTATGTCGCGTACTGCGGTGTGTGAAGACACTAAAAGCACCATAGTAGAACACAGATGAACCTTCTAAGTTGATGTAACAGCCAGTAAGAAATAGTACAATTCAAGTTTTAAGTATCGATTATTGACTTTTTAGCTGGCTTTGGTGCCTTGGACATGAGCTAGGACCTTAAGATTCTGCATGAAAGGAGGACTAGCAGCCGAGTTGCACGGGAGAATGTGAAAAGTGTTCATATGTAATAAAAACCTGAGAAATCTGTCCGTTTTCGTCATTTGTTATCGAATCGACTTAAAGACAGATCGTCACATTGGCCGCTCTGCTCTCGGAAACGGTTGTACTTATCGTCTACTATGTCGCGTGCTGCGGTATGCGGAGACACTAAAAGCACCATAGTAGAACACAGATGAAGCTTCTAAGTTAATGTAATAGCCAGTAAGAAGTAGTACAATTCAAGTTTTAGGTATCGATTATTGACTTTTTAGCTGGCTTTGGTTCCTTGGCCATGAGCTAGGACCTTACGATTCTGCATGAAAGGAGGATTAGCAGCCGAGTTGCACGGGAGAATGTGAAAAGTCTTCATATGTAGTAAAAACCTGAGAAATCCGTCCGTTTTCGTCATATGTTATCGAATCGACTTAAAGCCAGATCGTCACATTGGCCGCTCTTCTCTCTGAAACGGTTGTACTTATCGTCTACTAAGCTATGTCGCGTGCTGCGGTATGCGGAGCCACTAAAAGCACCATAGTAGAACACAGATGAAGCTTCTAAGTTAATGTAATAGCCAGTAAGAAGTAGTACAATTCAAGTTTTAGGTATCGATTTTTGACTTTTTAGCTGGCTTTGGTGCCTTGGACATGAGCTAGGACCTTACGATTCTGCATGAAAGGAGGACTAGCAGCCGAGTTGCACGGGAGAATGTGAAAAGTATTCATATGTAGTAAAAACCTGAGAAATCCGTCCGTTTTCGTCTTTTGTTATCGAATCGACTTAAAGGCAGATCGTCACATTGGCCGCTCTTCTCTCTGAAACGGTTGTACTTATCGTCTGCAAAGCTATGTCGCGTACTGCGGTATGTTGAGACACTAAAAGCACCATAGTAGAACACAGATGAACCTTCTAAGTTGATGTAATAGCCAGTAAGAAATAGTACAATTCAAGTTTTAGGTATCGATTATTGACTTTTTAGCTGGCTTTGGTGCCTTGGACATGAGCTAGGACCTTAAGATTCTGCATGAAAGGAGGACTAGCAGCCGAGTTGCACGAAAGAATGTGAAAAGTGTTCATATGTAGTAAAAACCTGAGAAATCCGTCCGTTTTCGTCATTTGTTATCGAATCGACTTAAAGCCAGATCGTCACATTGGCCGCTCTTCTCTCTGAAACGGGTGTCCTTATCGACTGCAAAGCTATGTCGCGTGCTGCGGTATGTGGAGACACTAAAATTACCATAGTAGAACACAGATGAAGCATCTAAGTTGATGTAATAGCCAGTAAGAAGTAATCCAATTCAAGTTTTAGGTATCGATTATTGACTTTTTAGCTGGCTTTGGTGCCTTGGACATGAACTAGGACCTTACGATTCTGCATGAAAGGAGGATTAGCAGCCGAGTTGCACGGGAGAATGTGAAAAGTCTTCATATGTAGTAAAAACCTGAGAAATCCGTCCGTTTTCGTCATTTGTTATCGAATCGACTTAAAGCCAGATCATCACATTGGCCGCTCTTCTCTCTGAAACGGGTGTACTTATCGTCTGCAAAGCTATGTCGCGTACTGCGGTATGTGGAGACACTAAAAGCACCATAGTAGAACACAGATGAACCTTCTAAGTTGATGTAACAGCCAGTAAGAAATAGTACAATTCAAGTTTTAAGTATCGATTATTGACTTTTTAGCTGGCTTTGGTGCCTTGGACATGAGCTAGGACCTTAAGATTCAGCATGAAAGGAGGACTAGCAGCCAAAATTCACGGGAGAATGTGAAAAGTGTTCATATGTAGTAAAAACCTGAGAATTCCGTCCGTTTTCGTCATTTGTTATCGAATCGACTTAAAGCCAGATCGTCACATTGGCCGCTCTTCTCTCTGAAACGGGTGTACCTATCGTCTGCAAAGCTATTTCGCGTGCTGCGGTATGTGGAGACACTAAGATTACCATAGTAGAACACAGATGAAGCATCTAAGTTGATGTAATAGCCAGTAAGAAGTAATCCAATTCAAGTTTTGGGTATCGATTATTGACTTTTTAGCTGGCTTTGGTGCCTTGGACATGAGCTAGGACCTTAAGATTCTGCATGAAAGGAGGACTAGCAGCCGAGTTGCACGGGAGAATGTGAAAAGTGTTCATATGTAATAAAAACCTGAGAAATCCGTCCGTTTTCGTCATTTGTTATCGAATCGACTTAAAGCCAGATCGTCACATTGGCCGCTCTTCTCTCTGAAACGGTTGTACTTATCGTCTACTAAGCTATGTCGCGTACTGCGGTATGCGGAGACACTAAAAGCACCATAGTAGAACACAGATGAAGCTTCTAAGTTAATGTAATAGGCAGTAAAAAGTAGTACAATTCAAGTTTTAGGTATCGATTATTGACTTTTTAGCTAGCTTTGGTGCCTTGGACATGAGCTAGGACCTTAAGATTCTGCATGAAAGGAGGACTAACAGCCGAGTTGCACGGGAGAATGTGAAAAGTGTTCATATGTAGTAAAATCCTGAGAAATTCGTCCGTTTTCGTCATTTGTTATCGAATCGACTTAAAGCCAGATCGTCACATTGGCCGCTCTTCTCTCTGAAACGGTTGTACTTATCGTCTGCAAAGCTATGTCGCGTACTGCGGTATGTGGAGACACTAAAAGCACCATAGTAGAACACAGATGAACCTTCTAAGTTGATGTAATAGCCAGTAAGAAATAGTACAATTCAAGTTTTAGGTATCGATTATTGACTTTTTAGCTGGCTTTGGTGCCTTGGACATGAGCTAGGACCTTAAGATTCTGCATGAAAGGAGGACTAGCAGCCGAGTTGCACGAAAGAATGTGAAAAGTGTTCATATGTAGTAAAAACCTGAGAAATCCGTCCGTTTTCGTCATTTGTTATCGAATCGACTTAAAGCCAGATCGTCACATTGGCTGCTCTTCTCTCTGAAACGGGTGTACTTATCGACTGCAAAGCTATGTCGCGTGCTGCGGTATGTGGAGACACTAAAATTACCATAGTAGAACGCAGATGAAGCATCTAAGTTGAAGTAATAGATAGTAAGAAGTAATCCAATTCAAGTTTTAGGTATCGATTATTGACTTTTTAGCTGGCTTTGGTGCCCTGGACATGAGCTAGGACCTTAAGATTCTGCATGAAAGGAGGACTAGCAGCCGAGTTGCACGGGAGAATGTGAAAAGTGTTCATATGTAATAAAAACCTGAGAAATCCGTCCGTTTTCGTCATTTGTTATCGAATCGACTTAAAGCCAGATCGTCACATTGGCCGCTCTTCTCTCCGAAACGCTTGTACTTATCGTCTGCAAAGCTATGTCGCGTGCTGCGGTATGCGGAGACATTAAAATAACCATAGTAGAACGCAGACCAAGCTTCTAAGTTGATGTAATAGCCAGTAAGAAGTAGTACAATTCAAGTTTTAGGTATCTATTATTGACTTTTTAGCTGGCTTTGGTGCCTTGGACATGAGCTAGGACCTTAAGATTCTGCATGAAAGGAGGACTAGCAACCGAGTTGCAGGGGAGAATGTGAAAAGTGTTCATATGTAGTAAAAACCTGAGAAATCCGTCCGTTTTCGTATTTTGTTATCGAATCGACTTCAAGCCAGATCGTCACATTGGCCACTCTGCTCTCGGAACCGGTTGTACTTATCGTCTGCAAAGCTATGTCGCGTGTTGCCGTAGGCGGAAACAGGAAAAGCACCATAGTAGAACACAGATGAAGCTTCTAAGTTGATGTAATAGCCAGTAAGAAGTAGTCCAATTCAAGTTTTAGGTATCGATTATTGACTTTTTAGCTGGCTTTGGTGCCTTAGACATGAGCTAGGACCTTAAGATTCTGCATGAATCGAGGACTAACAGCCGAGTTGCACGGGAGAATGTGAAAAGTGTTCATATGTAGTAAAAACCTGAGAAATCCGACCGTTTTCGTCATTTGTTATCGAATCGACTTAAAGCCAAATCGTCACATTGGCCGCTCTTCTCTCTGAAACGGTTGTACTTATCGTCTGCAAAGCTATGTCACGTGCTGCGGTATGCGGAGACACTAAAATCACCACAGTAGAACACAGATGAAGCTTCTAAGTTGATGCAATATCCAGTAAGAAGTAGTACGATTCGCGTTTTAGGTATCGATTATTGACTTTTTAGCTGGCTTTGGTGCCTTGGACATAAGCTAGGACCTTAAGATTCTGCATGAAAGGAGGACTAGCAGCCGAGTTGCACGGGAGAATGTTAAAAGTGTTCATATGTAGTAAAAACCTGAGAAATTCGTCCGTTTTCGACATTTGTTATCGAATCGACTTAAAGCCAGATCGTCACATTGGTCGCTCTTCTCTCTGAAACGGTTGTACTTATCGTCTGCAAAGCTATGTCGCATGCTGCGGTATGCTGAGACACTACAAGCAGCATAGTAGAACAGATGAAGCTTCTAAGTTGATGTAATAGCCAGTAAGAAGTAGTACAATTCAAGTTTTAGGTATCGATTATTGACTTTTAAGCAAGCTTTGGTGCCTTGGACATGAGCTAGGACCTTAACATTCAGCATGAAAGGAGGACTAGCAGCCGAGTAGCACGGGAGAATGTGAGAAGTGTTCATATGTAGTAAAAACCTGAGAAATTCGTCCGTTTTCGTCATTTGTTATCGAATCGACTTAAAGCCAGATCGTCACATTGGCCGCTCTTCTCTCTGAAACGGTTGTACTTATCGTCTGCAAAGCTATGTCGCGTGCTGCGGTATGCGGAGACACTAAAAGCACCATAGTAGAACACAGATGAAGCTTCTACGTTGATGTAATAGCCAGTAGGAAGAAGCAGAATTCAAGTTTTAGGTATCGATTATTGACTTTTTAGCTGGCTTTGGTGCCTTGGACATGAGCTAGGACCTTAAGATTCTGCATGAAAGGAGGACTAGCAACCGAGTTGCAGGGGAGAATGTGAAAAGTGTTCATATGTAGTAAAAACCTGAGAAATCCGTCCGTTTTCGTATTTTGTTATCGAATCGACTTCAAGCCAGATCGTCACATTGGCCACTCTGCTCTCGGAACCGGTTGTACTTATCGTCTGCAAAGCTATGTCGCGTGCTGCCGTAGGCGGAAACAGGAAAAGCACCATAGTAGAACACAGATGAAGCTTCTAAGTTGATGTAATAGCCAGTAAGAAGTAGTCCAATTCAAGTTTTAGGTATCGATTATTGACTTTTTAGCTGGCTTTGGTGCCTTAGACATGAGCTAGGACCTTAAGATTCTGCATGAATCGAGGACTAACAGCCGAGTTGCACGGGAGAATGTGAAAAGTGTTCATATGTAGTAAAAACCTGAGAAATCCGACCGTTTTCGTCATTTGTTATCGAATCGACTTAAAGCCAAATCGTCACATTGGCCGCTCTTCTCTCTGAAACGGTTGTACTTATCGTCTGCAAAGCTATGTCACGTGCTGCGGTATGCGGAGACACTAAAATCACCACAGTAGAACACAGATGAAGCTTCTAAGTTGATGCAATATCCAGTAAGAAGTAGTACGATTCGCGTTTTAGGTATCGATTATTGACTTTTTAGCTGGCTTTGGTGCCTTGGACATAAGCTAGGACCTTAAGATTCTGCATGAAAGGAGGACTAGCAGCCGAGTTGCACGGGAGAATGTTAAAAGTGTTCATATGTAGTAAAAACCTGAGAAATTCGTCCGTTTTCGACATTTGTTATCGAATCGACTTAAAGCCAGATCGTCACATTGGTCGCTCTTCTCTCTGAAACGGTTGTACTTATCGTCTGCAAAGCTATGTCGCATGCTGCGGTATGCTGAGACACTACAAGCAGCATAGTAGAACAGATGAAGCTTCTAAGTTGATGTAATAGCCAGTAAGAAGTAGTACAATTCAAGTTTTAGGTATCGATTATTGACTTTTAAGCAAGCTTTGGTGCCTTGGACATGAGCTAGGACCTTAACATTCAGCATGAAAGGAGGACTAGCAGCCGAGTAGCACGGGAGAATGTGAGAAGTGTTCATATGTAGTAAAAACCTGAGAAATTCGTCCGTTTTCGTCATTTGTTATCGAATCGACTTAAAGCCAGATCGTCACATTGGCCGCTCTTCTCTCTGAAACGGTTGTACTTATCGTCTGCAAAGCTATGTCGCGTGCTGCGGTATGCGGAGACACTAAAAGCACCATAGTAGAACACAGATGAAGCTTCTACGTTGATGTAATAGCCAGTAGGAAGAAGCAGAATTCAAGTCTTAGGTATCGATTATTGACTTTTTAGCTGGCTTTGGTGCCTTGGACATGAGCTAGGACCTTAAGATTCTGCATGAAACGAGGACTAGCAGCCGAGTTGCACGGGAGAATGTGAAAAGTGTTCATATGTGTAAAAACCTGAGAAATCCGTCCGTTTTCGTCATTTGTTATCGAATCGACTTAAAGCCAGATCGTCACATTGGCCGCTCTTCTCTCTGAAACGGTTGTACTTATCGTCTGCAAAGCTATGTCGCGTGTTGAAGTAGGCGGAAACCGGAAAAGCACCATAGTAGAACACAGATGTAGCTTCTAAGTTGATGTAATAGCCAGTAAGAAGTAGTACAATTCAAGTTTTAGGTATCGATTATTGACTTTTTAGCTGGCTTTGGTGCCTTGAACATGAGCTAGGACCTTAAATTTCTGCATGAAAGGAGGACTAGCAGCCGCGTTGCACGGGAGAATGTGAAAAGTGTTCATATGTAGTAAAAACCTTAGAAATCCTTCCGTTTTCGTGATTTGTTATCGAATCGACAAAAAGCCAGATCGTCACATTGGCCGCTCTTCTCTCTGAAACGCTTGTACTTATCGTCAGCAAAGCTATGTCGCGTGCTGCGGTATGTGGAGACACTAAAAGCACCATAGTAGAACACAGATGAACCTTCTAAGTTGATGTAATAGCCAGTAAGAAATAGTACAATTCAAGTTTTAGGTATCGATTATTGACTTTTTAGCTGGCTTTGGTGCCTTGGACATGAGCTAGGACCTTAAGATTCTGCATGAAAGGAGGACTAGCAGCCGAGTTGCACGAAAGAATGTGAAAAGTGTTCATATGTAGTAAAAACCTGAGAAATCCGTCCGTTTTCGTCATTTGTTATCGAATCGACTTAAAGCCAGATCGTCACATTGGCTGCTCTTCTCTCTGAAACGGGTGTACTTATCGACTGCAAAGCTATGTCACGTGCTGCGGTATGTGGAGACACTAAAATTACCATAGTAGAACGCAGATGAAGCATCTAAGTTGAAGTAATAGATAGTAAGAAGTAATCCAATTCAAGTTTTAGGTATCGATTATTGACTTTTTAGCTGGCTTTGGTGCCCTGGACATGAGCTAGGACCTTAAGATTCTGCATGAAAGGAGGACTAGCAGCCGAGTTGCACGGGAGAATGTGAAAAGTGTTCATATGTAATAAAAACCTGAGAAATCCGTCCGTTTTCGTCATTTGTTATCGAATCGACTTAAAGCCAGATCGTCACATTGGCCGCTCTTCTCTCCGAAACGCTTGTACTTATCGTCTGCAAAGCTATGTCGCGTGCTGCGGTATGCGGAGACACTAAAATAACCATAGTAGAACGCAGACCAAGCTTCTAAGTTGATGTAATAGCCAGTAAGAAGTAGTACAATTCAAGTTTTAGGTATCTATTATTGACTTTTTAGCTGGCTTTGGTGCCTTGGACATGAGCTAGGACCTTAAGATTCTGCATGAAAGGAGGACTAGCAACCGAGTTGCAGGGGAGAATGTGAAAAGTGTTCATATGTAGTAAAAACCTGAGAAATCCGTCCGTTTTCGTATTTTGTTATCGAATCGACTTCAAGCCAGATCGTCACATTGGCCACTCTGCTCTCGGAACCGGTTGTACTTATCGTCTGCAAAGCTATGTCGCGTGTTGCCGTAGGCGGAAACAGGAAAAGCACCATAGTAGAACACAGATGAAGCTTCTAAGTTGATGTAATAGCCAGTAAGAAGTAGTCCAATTCAAGTTTTAGGTATCGATTATTGACTTTTTAGCTGGCTTTGGTGCCTTAGACATGAGCTAGGACCTTAAGATTCTGCATGAATCGAGGACTAACAGCCGAGTTGCACGGGAGAATGTGAAAAGTGTTCATATGTAGTAAAAACCTGAGAAATCCGACCGTTTTCGTCATTTGTTATCGAATCGACTTAAAGCCAAATCGTCACATTGGCCGCTCTTCTCTCTGAAACGGTTGTACTTATCGTCTGCAAAGCTATGTCACGTGCTGCGGTATGCGGAGACACTAAAATCACCACAGTAGAACACAGATGAAGCTTCTAAGTTGATGCAATATCCAGTAAGAAGTAGTACGATTCGCGTTTTAGGTATCGATTATTGACTTTTTAGCTGGCTTTGGTGCCTTGGACATAAGCTAGGACCTTAAGATTCTGCATGAAAGGAGGACTAGCAGCCGAGTTGCACGGGAGAATGTTAAAAGTGTTCATATGTAGTAAAAACCTGAGAAATTCGTCCGTTTTCGACATTTGTTATCGAATCGACTTAAAGCCAGATCGTCACATTGGTCGCTCTTCTCTCTGAAACGGTTGTACTTATCGTCTGCAAAGCTATGTCGCATGCTGCGGTATGCTGAGACACTACAAGCAGCATAGTAGAACAGATGAAGCTTCTAAGTTGATGTAATAGCCAGTAAGAAGTAGTACAATTCAAGTTTTAGGTATCGATTATTGACTTTTAAGCTAGCTTTGGTGCCTTGGACATAAGCTAGGACCTTAACATTCAGCATGAAAGGAGGACTAGCAGCCGAGTAGCACGGGAGAATGTGAGAAGTGTTCATATGTAGTAAAAACCTGAGAAATTCGTCCGTTTTCGTCATTTGTTATCGAATCGACTTAAAGCCAGATCGTCACATTGGCCGCTCTTCTCTCTGAAACGGTTGTACTTATCGTCTGCAAAGCTATGTCGCGTGCTGCGGTATGCGGAGACACTAAAAGCACCATAGTAGAACACAGATGAAGCTTCTACGTTGATGTAATAGCCAGTAGGAAGAAGCAGAATTCAAGTTTTAGGTATCGATTATTGACTTTTTAGCTGGCTTTGGTGCCTTGGACATGAGCTAGGACCTTAAGATTCTGCATGAAAGGAGGACTAGCAGCCGAGTTGCACGGGAGAATGTGAAAAGTGTTCATATGTGTAAAAACCTGAGAAATCCGTCCGTTTTCGTCATTTGTTATCGAATCGACTTAAAGCCAGATCGTCACATTGGCCGCTCTTCTCTCTGAAACGGTTGTACTTATCGTCTGCAAAGCTATGTCGCGTGTTGAAGTAGGCGGAAACCGGAAAAGCACCATAGTAGAACACAGATGTAGCTTCTAAGTTGATGTAATAGCCAGTAAGAAGTAGTACAATTCAAGTTTTAGGTATCGATTATTGACTTTTTAGCTGGCTTTGGTGCCTTGAACATGAGCTAGGACCTTAAATTTCTGCATGAAAGGAGGACTAGCAGCCGAGTTGCAGGGGAGAATGTGAAAAGTGTTCATATGTAGTAAAAACCTAAGAAATCCGTCCGTTTTCGTCATTTGTTATCGAATCGACTTAAAGCCAGATCTTCACATTGGCCGCTCCTCTCTCTGAAACGGTTGTACTTATCGTCTGCAAAGCTATGTCGCGTGCTGCGGTATGCGGAGACACTAAAATCACCATAGTAGAACACAGATGAAGCTTCTAAGTTGATGTAATAGCCAGTAAGAAGTAGTACTATTCAAGTTTTAGGTATCGATTATTGACTTTTTAGCTGGCTTTGTTGCCTTGGACATGAGCTAGGACCTTAAATTTCTGCATGAAAGGAGGACTAGCAGCCGCGTTGCACGGGAGAATGTGAAAAGTGTTCATATGTAGTAAAAACCTGAGAAATCCGTCCGTTTTCGTCATTTGTTATCGAATCGACTTAAAGCCAGATCGTCACATTGGCCGCTCTTCTCTCTGAAACGGTTGTACTTATCGTCTGCAAAGCTATGTCGCTTACTGCGATATGTACAGACACTAAAAGCACCATAGTAGAACACAGATGAACCTTCTAGGCTGATGTAATAGCGAGTAAGAAGTAGTCCAATTCAAGTTTTAGGTATCGATTATTGACTTTTTAGCTGGCTTTGGTGCCTTGGACATGAGCTAGGACCTTAAGATTGTGCATGAAAGGAGGACTAGCAGCCGAGTAGCACGGGAGAATGTGAAAAGTGTTCATATGTAGTAAAAACCTGAGAAATCCGTCCGTTTTCGCCATTTGTTATCGAATCGATTTAAAGCCAGATCGTCACATTGGCCGCTCTTCTCTCTGAAACGGGTGTACTTATCGTCTGCAAAGCTATGTCGCGTGCTGCGGTATGTGGAGACACTAAAATTACCATAGTAGAACACAGATGAAGCATCTAAGTTGATGTAATAACCAGTAAGAAGTAATCCAATTCAAGTTTTAGGTATCGATTATTGACTTTTTAGCTGGCTTTGGTGCCTTGGACATGAGCTAGTACCTTAAGATTCAGCATGAAAGGAGGACTAGCAGCCGAGTTGCACGGGAGAATGTGAAAAGTGTTCATATGTAGTAAAACCCTGAGAAATCCGTCCGTTTTCGTCATTTGTTATTGAATCGACTTAAAGCCAGATCGTCACATTGGCCGCTCTTCTCTCTTAAACGGTTGTACTTATCGTCTGCAAAACTATGTCGCGTGCTGCGGTATGCGGAGAAACTAAAAGCGCCGTAGTAGAACACAGATGAAGCTTCTAAGTTGATGTATTAGCCAGGAAGAAGTAGTACAATTCAAGTTTTAGGTATCGATTATTGACTTTTTAGCTGGCTTTGGTACCTTGGACATGAGCTAGGACCTTAAGATTCTGCATGAAAGGAGGACTAGCAGCCGAGTTGCAGGGGAGAATGTGAAAAGTGTTCATATGTAGTAAAAACCTGAGAAATCCGTCCGTTTTCGTCATTTGTTATCGAATCGACTTAAAGCCAGATCGTCACATTGGCCGCTCTTCTCTCCGACACGCTTGTACTTATCGTCTGCAAAGCTATGTCGCGTGCTGCGGTATCCGGAGACACTGCACTCACCATAGTAGAACACAGTTCAAGCTTCTAAGTTGATGTAATAGCCAGTAAGAAGTAGTACCATTCAAGTTTTAGGTATCGATTATTGACTTTTTAGCTGGCTTTGTTGCCTTGGACATGAGCTAGGACCTTAAATTTCTGCATGAAAGGAGGACTAGCAGCCGCGTTGCATGGGCGAATGTGAAAAGTGTCCATATGTAGTAAAAACCTGAGAAATCCGTCCGTTTTCGTCATTTGTTATCGAATCGACTTAAAGCCAGATCGTCACATTGGCCGCTCTTCTCTCTGAAACGGTTGTACTTATCGTCTGCAAAGCTATGTCGCTTACTGCGATATGTACAGACACTAAAAGCACCATAGTAGAACACAGATGAACCTTCTAGGCTGATGTAATAGCGAGTTAGAAGTAGTCCAATTCAAGTTTTAGGTATCGATTATTGACTTTTTAGCTGGCTTTGGTGCCTTGGACATGAGCTAGGACCTTAAGATTGTGCATGAAAGTAGGACTAGCAGCCGAGTAGCACGGGAGAATGTGAAAAGTGTTCATATGTAGTAAAAACCTGAGAAATCCGTCCGTTTTCGCCATTTGTTATCGAATCGATTTAAAGCCAGATCGTCACATTGGCCGCTCTTCTCTCTGAAACGGGTGTACTTATCGTCTGCAAAGCTATGTCGCGTGCTGCGGTATGTGGAGACACTAAAATTACCATAGTAGAACACAGATGAAGCATCTAAGTTGATGTAATAACCAGTAAGAAGTAATCCAATTCAAGTTTTAGGTATCGATTATTGACTTTTTAGCTGGCTTTGGTGCCTTGGACATGAGCTAGTACCTTAAGATTCAGCATGAAAGGAGGACTAGCAGCCGAGTTGCACGGGAGAATGTGAAAAGTGTTCATATGTAGTAAAACCCTGAGAAATCCGTCCGTTTTCGTCATTTGTTATTGAATCGACTTAAAGCCAGATCGTCATATTGGCCGCTCTTCTCTCTTAAACGGTTGTACTTATCGTCTGCAAAGCTATGTCGCGTGCTGCGGTATGTGGAGACACTAAAATTACCATAGTAGAACACAGATGAAGCTTCTAAGTTGATGTATTAGCCAGGAAGAAGTAGTACAATTCAAGTTTTAGGTATCGATTATTGACTTTTTAGCTGGCTTTGGTACCTTGGACATGAGCTAGGACCTTAAGATTCTGCATGAAAGGAGGACTAGCAGCCGAGTTGCAGGGGAGAATGTGAAAAGTGTTCATATGTAGTAAAAACCTGAGAAATCCGTCCGTTTTCGTCATTTGTTATCGAATCGACTTAAAGCCAGATCGTCACATTGGCCGCTCTTCTCTCCGACACGCTTGTACTTATCGTCTGCAAAGCTATGTCGCGTGCTGCGGTATCCGGAGACACTGCACTCACCATAGTAGAACACAGTTCAAGCTTCTAAGTTGATGTAATAGCCAGTAAGAAGTAGTACCATTCAAGTTTTAGGTATCGATTATTGACTTTTTAGCTGGCTTTGGTGCCTTGGACATGAGCTAGGACCTTAAGATTCTGCATGAAAGGAGGACTAGCAGCCGAGTTGCAGGGGAGAATGTGAAAAGTGTTCATATGTAGTAAAAACCTGAGAAATCCGTCCGTTTTCGTCATTTGTTATCGAATCGACTTAAAGCCAGATCGTCACATTGGCCGCTCTGCTCTCTGAAACGGTTGTACATATCGCCTCCAAAGCTATGTCGCGTGTTGCCGTAGGCGGAAACCGGAAAAGCACCATAGTAGAACACAGATGTAGCTTCTAAGTTGATGTAATAGCCAGTAAGAAGTAGTACAATTCAAGTCTTAGGTATCGATTATTGACTTTTTAGCTGGCTTTGGTGCCTTGGTCATGAGGTAGGACCTTAAGATTCTGCATGAAAGGAGGACTAGCAGCCGAGTAGCACGGGAGAATGTGAAAAGTGTTCATATGTAGTAAAAACCTTAGAAATCCTTCCGTTTTCGTGAATTGTTATCGAATCGACAAAAAGCCAGATCGTCACATTGGCCGCTCTTCTCTCTGAAACGCTTGTACTTATCGTCTGCAAAGCTATGTCGCGTGCTGCGGTATGTGGAGACACTAAAATTACCATAGTAGAACACAGATGAAGCATCTAAGTTGATGTAATAGCCAGTAAGAAGTAGTACAATTCATGTTTTAGGTATCGATTATTTACTTTTTAGCTGGCTTTGGTGCCTTGGACATGAGCTAGGACCTTAACATTCTGCATGAAAGGAGGACTAACAGCCGAGTTGCACGGGAGAATGTTAAAAGTGTTCATATGTAGTAAAAACCTTAGAAATCCGTCCGTTTTCGTCATTTGTTATCGAATCGACTTAAAGCCAGATCGTCACATCGGCCGCTCTTCTCTCTGATACGCTTGTACTTATCGTCTGCAAAGCTATGTCGCGTGCTGCGGTATGTGGAGACACTAAAAGCACCATAGTAGAACACAGATGAAGCTTCTAACTTGATGTAATAGCCAGTAAGAAGTAGTACAATTCAAGTTTTAGGTATCGATTATTGACTTTTTAGCTGGCTTTGTTGCCTTGGACATGAGCTAGGACCTTAACATTCTGCATGAAAGGAGGAATAGCAGCCGAGTTGCACGGGAGAATGTGAAAAGTGTTCATATGTAGTAAAAACCTGAGAAATCCGTCCGTTTTCGCCATTTGTTGTCGAAATCGATTTAAAGCCAGATCGTCACATTGGCCGCTCTTCTCTCTGAAACGGGTGTACTTATCGTCTGCAAAGCTATGTCGCGTGCTGCGGTATGTGGAGACACTAAAATTACCATAGTAGAACACAGATGAAGCATCTAAGTTGATGTAATAACCAGTAAGAAGTAATCCAATTCAAGTTTTACGTATCGATTATTGACTTTTTAGCTGGCTTTGGTGCCTTGGACATGAGCTAGTACCTTAAGATTCAGCATGAAAGGAGGACTAGCAGCCGAGTTGCACGGGAGAATGTGAAAAGTGTTCATATGTAGTAAAACCCTGAGAAATCCGTCCGTTTTCGTCATTTGTTATTGAATCGACTTAAAGCCAGATCGTCACATTGGCCGCTCTTCTCTCTTAAACGGTTGTACTTATCGTCTGCAAAACTATGTCGCGTGCTGCGGTATGCGGAGAAACTAAAAGCACCGTAGTAGAACACAGATGAAGCTTCTAAGTTGATGTATTAGCCAGGAAGAAGTAGTACAATTCAAGTTTTAGGTATCGATTATTGACTTTTTAGCTGGCTTTGGTACCTTGGACATGAGCTAGGACCTTAAGATTCTGCATGAAAGGAGGACTAGCAGCCGAGTTGCAGGGGAGAATGTGAAAAGTGTTCATATGTAGTAAAAACCTGAGAAATCCGTCCGTTTTCGTCATTTGTTATCGAATCGACTTAAAGCCAGATCGTCACATTGGCCGCTCTTCTCTCCGACACGCTTGTACTTATCGTCTGCAAAGCTATGTCGCGTGCTGCGGTATCCGGAGACACTGCACTCACCATAGTAGAACACAGTTCAAGCTTCTAAGTTGATGTAATAGCCAGTAAGAAGTAGTACCATTCAAGTTTTAGGTATCGATTATTGACTTTTAGCTGGCTTTGTTGCCTTGGACATGAGCTAGGACCTTAAATTTCTGCATGAAAGGAGGACTAGCAGCCGCGTTGCACGGGAGAATGTGAAAAGTGTTCATATGTAGTAAAAACCTGCTAAATCCGTCCGTTTTCGTCATTTGTTATCGAATCGACTTAAAGCCAGATCGTCACATTGGCCGCTCTTCTCTCTGAAACGGTTGTACTTATCGTCTGCAAAGCTATGTCGCTTACTGCGATATGTACAGACACTAAAAGCACCATAGTAGAACACAGATGAACCTTCTAGGCTGATGTAATAGCGAGTAAGAAGTAGTCCAATTCAAGTTTTAGGTATCGATTATTGACTTTTTAGCTGGCTTTGGTGCCTTGGACATGAGCTAGGACCTTAAGATTGTGCATGAAAGGAGGACTAGCAGCCGAGTAGCACGGGAGAATGTGAAAAGTTTTCATATGTAGTAAAAACCTGAGAAATCCGTCCGTTTTCGCCATTTGTTATCGAATCGATTTAAAGCCAGATCGTCACATTGGCCGCTCTTCTCTCTGAAACGGGTGTACTTATCGTCTGCAAAGCTATGTCGCGTGCTGCGGTATGTGGAGACACTAAAATTACCATAGTAGAACACAGATGAAGCATCTAAGTTGATGTAATAACCAGTAAGAAGTAATCCAATTCAAGTTTTAGGTATCGATTATTGACTTTTTAGCTGGCTTTGGTGCCTTGGACATGAGCTAGTACCTTAAGATTCAGCATGAAAGGAGGACTAGCAGCCGAGTTGCACGGGAGAATGTGAAAAGTGTTCATATGTAGTAAAACCCTGAGAAATCCGTCCGTTTTCGTCATTTGTTATTGAATCGACTTAAAGCCAGATCGTCACATTGGCCGCTCTTCTCTCTTAAACGGTTGTACTTATCGTCTGCAAAACTATGTCGCGTGCTGCGGTATGCGGAGAAACTAAAAGCACCGTAGTAGAACACAGATGAAGCTTCTAAGTTGATGTATTAGCCAGGAAGAAGTAGTACAATTCAAGTTTTAGGTATCGATTATTGACTTTTTAGCTGGCTTTGGTACCTTGGACATGAGCTAGGACCTTAAGATTCTGCATGAAAGGAGGACTAGCAGCCGAGTTGCAGGGGAGAATGTGAAAAGTGTTCATATGTAGTAAAAACCTGAGAAATCCGTCCGTTTTCGTCATTTGTTTTCGAATCGACTCAAAGCCAGATCGTCACATTGGCCGCTCTTCTCTCCGACACGCTTGTACTTATCGTCTGCAAAGCTATGTCGCGTGCTGCGGTATCCGGAGACACTGCACTCACCATAGTAGAACACAGTTCAAGCTTCTAAGTTGATGTAATAGCCAGTAAGAAGTAGTACCATTCAAGTTTTAGGTATCGATTATTGACTTTTTAGCTGGCTTTGGTGCCTTGGACATGAGCTAGGACCTTAAGATTCTGCATGAAAGGAGGACTAGCAGCCGAGTTGCAGGGGAGAATGTGAAAAGTGTTCATATGTAGTAAAAACCTGAGAAATCCGTCCGTTTTCGTCATTTGTTATCGAATCGACTTAAAGCCAGATCGTCACATTGGCCGCTCTGCTCTCTGAAACGGTTGTACATATCGCCTCCAAAGCTATGTCGCGTGTTGCCGTAGGCGGAAACCGGAAAAGCACCATAGTAGAACACAGATGTAGCTTCTAAGTTGATGTAATAGCCAGTAAGAAGTAGTACAATTCAAGTCTTAGGTATCGATTATTGACTTTTTAGCTGGCTTTGGTGCCTTGGTCATGAGCTAGGACCTTAAGATTCTGCATGAAAGGAGGACTAGCAGCCGAGTAGCACGGGAGAATGTGAAAAGTGTTCATATGTAGTAAAAACCTTAGAAATACTTCCGTTTTCGTGAATTGTTATCGAATCGACAAAAAGCCAGATCGTCACATTGGCCGCTCTTCTCTCTGAAACGCTTGTACTTATCGTCTGCAAAGCTATGTCGCGTGCTGCGGTATGTGGAGACACTAAAATTACCATAGTAGAACACAGATGAAGCATCTAAGTTGATGTAATAGCCAGTAATAAGTAGTACAATTCATGTTTTAGGTATCGATTATTGACTTTTTAGCTGGCTTTGGTGCCTTGGACATGAGCTAGGACCTTAACATTCTGCATGAAAGGAGGACTAGCAGCCGAGTTGCACGGGAGAATGTTAAAAGTGTTCATATGTAGTAAAAACCTTAGAAATCCGTCCGTTTTCGTCATTTGTTATCGAATCGACTCAAAGCCAGATCGTCACATCGGCCGCTCTTCTCTCTGATACGCTTGTACTTATCGTCTGCAAAGCTATGTCGCGTGCTGCGGTATGTGGAGACACTAAAAGCACCATAGTAGAACACAGATGAAGCTTCTAACTTGATGTAATAGCCAGTAAGAAGTAGTACAATTCAAGTTTTAGGTATCGATTATTGACTTTTTAGCTGGCTTTGTTGCCTTGGACATGAGCTAGGACCTTAACATTCTGCATGAAAGGAGGAATAGCAGCCGAGTTGCACGGGAGAATGTGAAAAGTGTTCATATGTAGTAAAAACCTTAGAAATCCGTCCATTTTCGTCATTTGTTATCGAATCGACTTAAAGCCAGATCGTCACATTGGCCGCTCTTCTCTCCGACACGCTTGTACTTATCGTCTGCAAAGCTATGTCGCGTGCTGCGGTATCCGGAGACACTGCACTCACCATAGTAGAACACAGTTCAAGCTTCTAAGTTGATGTAATAGCCAGTAAGAAGTAGAACCATTCAAGTTTTAGGTATCGATTATTGACTTTTTAGCTGGCTTTGGTGCCTTGGACATGAGCTAGGACCTTAAGATTCTGCATGAAAGGAGGACTAGCAGCCGAGTTGCACGGGAGAATGTTAAAAGTGTTCAAATGTAGTAAAAACCTTAGAAATCCGTCCGTTTTCGTCATTTGTTATCGAATCGACTTAAAGCCAGATCATCACATTGGCCGCTCTTCTCTCTGAAACGCTTGTACTTATCGTCTGCAAAGCTATGTCGCGTGCTGCGGTATGTGGGGACACTAAAATCACCATAGTAGAACACAGATGAAGCTTCTAAGTTGATGTAATAGCCAGTAAGAAGTAGTACAATTCAAGTTTTAGGTATCGATTATTGACTTTTTAGCTGGCTTTGTTGCCTTGGACATGAGCTAGGACCTTCAATTTCTGCATGAAAGGAGGACTAGCAGCCGCGTTGCACGGTAGAATGTGAAAAGTGTTCATATGTAGTAAAAACCTTAGAAATCCTTGCGTTTTCGTCATTTGTTATCGAATCGACTTAAAGCCAGATCGTCACATTGGCCGCTCTTCTCTCTGAAACGCTTGTACTTATCGTCTGCAAAGCTATGTCACGTGGTGCGGTATGCGGAGACACTAAAATCACCATAGTAGAACACAGATGAAGCTTTTAAGTTGATGTAATAGCCAGTAAGAAGTAGTACAATTCATGTTTTAGATATCGATTATTGACTTTTTAGCTGGCTTTGGTGCCTTGCACATGAGCTAGGACCTTAAGATTCTGCATGAAAGGAGGACTAGCAGCCGAGTTGCACGGGAGAATGTTAAAAGTGTTCATATGTAGTAAAAACCTTAGAAATCCGTCCGTTTTCGTCATTTGTTATCGAATCGACTTAAAGCCAGATCATCACATTGGCCGCTCTTCTCTCTGAAACGCTTGTACTTATCGTCTGCAAAGCTATGTCGCGTGCTGCGGTATGTGGGGACACTAAAAGCACCATAGTAGAACACAGATGAAGCTTCTAAGTTGATGTAATAGCCAGTAAGAAGTAGTACAATTCAAGTTTTATGTATCGATTATTGACTTTTTAGCTGGCTTTGTTGCCTTGGACATGAGCTAGGACCTTAACATTCTGCATGAAAGGAGGACTAGCAGCCGAGTTGCACGGGAGAATGTGAAAAGTGTTCAAATGTAGTAAAAACCTTAGAAATCCGTCCATTTTCGTCATTTGTTATCGAATCGACTTAAAGCCAGATCGTCACATTGGCCGCTCTTCTCTCCGAAACGCTTGTACTTATCGTCTGCAAAGCTATGTCGCGTGCTGCGGTATCCGGAGACACTGCACTCACCATAGTAGAACACAGTTCAAGCTTCTAAATTGATGTAATAGCCAGTAAGAAGTAGTACAATTGATGTTTTAGGTATCGATTATTGACTTTTTAGCTGGCTTTGGTGCCTTGGACATGAGCTAGTACCTTAAGATTCAGCATGAAAGGAGGACTAGCAGCCGAGTAGCACGGGAGAATGTGAAAAGTGTTCATATGTAGTAAAAACCTGAGAAATCCGTCCGTTTTCGTCATTTGTTATTGAATCGACTTAAAGCCAGATCGTCACATTGGCCGCTCTTCTCTCTTAAACGGTTGTACTTATCGTCTGCAAAACTATGTCGCGTGCTGCGGTATGCGGAGAAACTAAAAGCACCGTAGTAGAACACAGATGAAGCTTCTAAGTTGATGTATTAGCCAGGAAGAAGTAGTACAATTCAAGTTTTAGGTATCGATTATTGACTTTTTAGCTGGCTTTGGTGCCTTGGACATGAGCTATGACCTTAAGATTCAGCATGAAAGGAGGACTAGCAGCCGAGTTGCAGGGGAGAATGTGAAAAGTGTTCATATGTAGTAAAAACCTGAGAAATCCGTCCGTTTTCGTCATTTGTTATCGAATCGACTTAAAGCCAGATCGTCACATTGGCCGCTCTGCTCTCTGAAACGGTTGTACTTATCGTCTCCAAAGCTATGTCGCGTGTTGCCGTAGGCGGAAACCGGAAAAGCACCATAGTAGAACACAGATGTAGCTTCTAAGTTGGTGTAATAGCCAGTAAGAAGTAGTACAATTCAAGTTTTAGGTATCGATTATTGACTTTTTAGCTGGCTTTGGTACCTTGGACATGAGCTAGGACCTTAAGATTCTGCATGAAAGGAGGACTAGCAGCCGAGTTGCAGGGGAGAATGTGAAAAGTGTTCATATGTAGTAAAAACCTGAGAAATCCGTCCGTTTTCGTCATTTGTTATCGAATCGACTTAAAGCCAGATCGTCACATTGGCCGCTCTTCTCTCCGACACGCTTGTACTTATCGTCTGCAAAGCTATGTCGCGTGCTGCGGTATCCGGAGACACTGCACTCACCATAGTAGAACACAGTTCAAGCTTCTAAGTTGATGTAATAGCCAGTAAGAAGTAGTACCATTCAAGTTTTAGGTATCGATTATTGACTTTTTAGCTGGCTTTGGTGCCTTGGACATGAGCTAGGACCTTAAGATTCTGCATGAAAGGAGGACTAGCAGCCGAGTTGCAGGGGAGAATGTGAAAAGTGTTCATATGTAGTAAAAACCTGAGAAATCCGTCCGTTTTCGTCATTTGTTATCGAATCGACTTAAAGCCAGATCGTCACATTGGCCGCTCTGCTCTCTGAAACGGTTGTACTTATCGTCTCCAAAGCTATGTCGCGTGTTGCCGTAGGCGGAAACCGGAAAAGCACCCTAGTAGAACACAGATGTAGCTTCTAAGTTGATGTAATAGCCAATAAGAAGTAGTACAATTCAAGTTTTAGGTATCGATTATTGACTTTTTAGCTGGCTTTGGTGCCTTGGTCATGAGGTAGGACCTTAAGATTCTGCATGAAAGGAGGACTAGCAGCCGAGTAGCACGGGAGAATGTGAAAAGTGTTCATATGTAGTAAAAACCTTAGAAATCCTTCCGTTTTCGTGAATTGTTATCGAATCGACAAAAAGCCAGATCGTCACATTGGCCGCTCTTCTCTCTGAAACGCTTGTACTTATCGTCTGCAAAGCTATGTCGCGTGGTGCGGTATGCGGAGACACTAAAATCACCATAGTAGAACACAGATGAAGCTTTTAAGTTGATGTAATAGCCAGTAAGAAGTAGTACAATTCATGTTTTAGATATCGATTATTGACTTTTTAGCTGGCTTTGGTGCCTTGCACATGAGCTAGGACCTTAAGATTCTGCATGAAAGGAGGACTAGCAGCCGAGTTGCACGGGAGAATGTTAAAAGTGTTCATATGTAGTAAAAACCTTAGAAATCCGTCCGTTTTCGTCATTTGTTATCGAATCGACTTAAAGCCAGATCATCACATTGGCCGCTCTTCTCTCTGAAACGCTTGTACTTATCGTCTGCAAAGCTATGTCGCGTGCTGCGGTATGTGGGGACACTAAAAGCACCATAGTAGAACACAGATGAAGCTTCTAAGTTGATGTAATAGCCAGTAAGAAGTAGTACAATTCAAGTTTTATGTATCGATTATTGACTTTTTAGCTGGCTTTGTTGCCTTGGACATGAGCTATGACCTTAACATTCTGCATGAAAGGAGGACTAGCAGCCGAGTTGCACGGGAGAATGTGAAAAGTGTTCAAATGTAGTAAAAACCTTAGAAATCCGTCCATTTTCGTCATTTGTTATCGAATCGACTTAAAGCCAGATCGTCACATTGGCCGCTCTTCTCTCCGAAACGCTTGTACTTATCGTCTGCTTAGCTATGTCGCGTGCTGCGGTATCCGGAGACACTGCACTCACCATAGTAGAACACAGTTCAAGCTTCTAAATTGATGTAATAGCCAGTAAGAAGTAGTACAATTGATGTTTTAGGTATCGATTATTGACTTTTTAGCTGGCTTTGGTGCCTTGGACATGAGCTAGTACCTTAAGATTCAGCATGAAAAGAGGACTAGCAGCCGAGTTGCACGGGAGAATGTGAAAAGTGTTCATATGTAGTAAAAACCTGAGAAATCCGTCCGTTTTCGTCATTTGTTATTGAATCGACTTAAAGCCAGATCGTCACATTGGCCGCTCTTCTCTCTTAAACGGTTGTACTTATCGTCTGCAAAACTATGTCGCGTGCTGCGGTATGCGGAGAAACTAAAAGCACCGTAGTAGAACACAGATGAAGCTTCTAAGTTGATGTATTAGCCAGGAAGAAGTAGTACAATTCAAGTTTTAGGTATCGATTATTGACTTTTTAGCTGGCTTTGGTGCCTTGGACATGAGCTATGACCTTAAGATTCAGCATGAAAGGAGGACTAGCAGCCGAGTTGCAGGGGAGAATGTGAAAAGTGTTCATATGTAGTAAAAACCTGAGAAATCCGTCCGTTTTCGTCATTTGTTATCGAATCGACTTAAAGCCAGATCGTCACATTGGCCGCTCTGCTCTCTGAAACGGTTGTACTTATCGTCTCCAAAGCTATGTCGCGTGTTGCCGTAGGCGGAAACCGGAAAAGCACCATAGTAGAACACAGATGTAGCTTCTAAGTTGATGTAATAGATAGTAAGAAGTAGTACAATTCAAGTTTTAGGTATCGATTATTGACTTTTTAGCTGGCTTTGGTACCTTGGACATGAGCTAGGACCTTAAGATTCTGCATGAAAGGAGGACTAGCAGCCGAGTTGCAGGGGAGAATGTGAAAAGTGTTCATATGTAGTAAAAACCTGAGAAATCCGTCCGTTTTCGTCATTTGTTATCGAATCGACTTAAAGCCAGATCGTCACATTGGCCGCTCTTCTCTCCGACACGCTTGTACTTATCGTCTGCAAAGCTATGTCGCGTGCTGCGGTACCTGGAGACACTGCACTCACCATAGTAGAACACAGTTCAAGCTTCTATGTTGATGTAATAGCCAGTAAGAAGTAGTACCATTCAAGTTTTAGGTATCGATTATTGACTTTTTAGCTGGCTTTGGTGCCTTGCACATGAGCTAGGACCTTAAGATTCTGCATGAAAGGAGGACTAGCAGCCGAGTTGCAGGGGAGAATGTGAAAAGTGTTCATATGTAGTAAAAACCTGAGAAATCCGTCCGTTTTCGTCATTTGTTATCGAATCGACTTAAAGCCAGATCGTCACATTGGCCGCTCTGCTCTCTGAAACGGTTGTACTTATCGTCTCCAAAGCTATGTCGCGTGTTGCCGTAGGCGGAAACCGGAAAAGCACCCTAGTAGAACACAGATGTAGCTTCTAAGTTGATGTAATAGCCAGTAAGAAGTAGTACAATTCAAGTTTTAGGTATCGATTATTGACTTTTTAGCTGGCTTTGGTGCCTTGGTCATGAGGTAGGACCTTAAGATTCTGCATGAAAGGAGGACTAGCAGCCGAGTAGCACGGGAGAATGTGAAAAGTGTTCATATGTAGTAAAAACCTTAGAAATCCTTCCGTTTTTGTGAATTGTTATCGAATCGACAAAAAGCCAGATCGTCACATTGGCCGCTCTTCTCTCTGAAACGCTTGTACTTATCGTCTGCAAAGCTATGTCGCCTGCTGCGGTATCCGGAGACACTGCACTCACCATAGTAGAACACAGTTCAAGCTTCTAAGTTGTTGTAATAGCCAGTAAGAAGTAGTACCATTCAAGTTTTAGGTATCGATTATTGACTTTTTAGCTGGCTTTGGTGCCTTGGACATGAGCTAGGACCTTAAGATTCTGCATGAAAGGAGGACTAGCAGCCGAGTTGCAGGGGAGAATGTGAAAAGTGTTCATATGTAGTAAAAACCTGAGAAATCCGTCCGTTTTCGTCATTTGTTATCGAATCGACTTAAAGCCAGATCGTCACATTGGCCGCTCTTCTCTCTGAAACGGTTGTACTTATCGTCTGCAAAGCTATGTCGCGTGTTGCCGTAGGCGGAAACAGGAAAAGCACCATAGTAGAACACAGATGAAGCTTCTAAGTTGATGTAATAGCCAGTAAGAAGTAGTCCAATTCAAGTTTTAGGTATCGATTATTGACTTTTTAGCTGGCTTTGGTGCCTTGGACATGAGCTATGACCTTAAGATTCTGCATGAAAGGAGGACTAGCAGCCGAGTTGCAGGGGAGAATGTGAAAAGTGTTCATATGTAGTAAAAACCTGAGAAATCCGTCCGTTTTGGTCATTTGTTATCGAATCGACTTAAAGCCAGATCGTCACATTGGCCGCTCTTCTCCCTGAAACGCTTGTACTTATCGTCTGCAAAGCTATGTCGCGTGCTACGGTATGTGGAGACACTAAAAGCACCATAGTAGAACACAGATGAAGCTTCTAACTTGATGTAATAGCCAGTAAGAAGTAGTGAAATTCAAGTTTTAGGTATCGATTATTGACTATTTATCTGGCTTTGGTGCCTTGGACATGAGCTAGGACCTTAACATTCTGCATGAAAGGAGGACTAGCAGCCGAGTTGCACGGGAGAATGTGAAAAGTTTTCATATGTAGTAAAAACCTGAGAAATCCGTCCGTTTTTGTCATTTGTTATCGAATCGACTTAAAGCCAGATCGTCACATTGGCCGCTCTTCTCTCTGAAACGGTTGTACTTATCGTCTGCAAAGCTATGTCGCGTGCTGCGGTATGTGGAGACACTAAAATCACCATAGTAGAACACAGATGAAGCTTCTAAGTTGATGTAATAGCCAGTAAGAAGTAGTACAATTCAAGTTTTAGGTATCGATTATTGACTTTTTAGCTGGCTTTGTTGCCTTGGACATGAGCTAGGACCTTAAATTTCTGCATGAAAGGAGGACTAGCAGCCGCGTTGCACGGGAGAATGTGAAAAGTGTTCATATGTAGTAAAAACCTTAGAAATCCTTGCGTTTTCGTCATTTGTTATCGAATCGACTTAAAGCCAGATCGTCACATTGGCCGCTCTTCTCTCTGAAACGCTTGTACTTATCGTCTGCAAAGCTATGTCGCGTGGTGCGGTATGCGGAGACACTAAAATCACCATAGTAGAACACAGATGAAGCTTTTAAGTTGATGTAATAGCCAGTAAGAAGTAGTACAATTCATGTTTTAGATATCGATTATTGACTTTTTAGCTGGCTTTGGTGCCTTGCACATGAGCTAGGACCTTAAGATTCTGCATGAAAGGAGGACTAGCAGCCGAGTTGCACGGGAGAATGTTAAAAGTGTTCATATGTAGTAAAAACCTTAGAAATCCGTCCGTTTTCGTCATTTGTTATCGAATCGACTTAAAGCCAGATCATCACATTGGCCGCTCTTCTCTCTGAAACGCTTGTACTTATCGTCTGCAAAGCTATGTCGCGTGCTGCGGTATGTGGGGACACTAAAAGCACCATAGTAGAACACAGATGAAGCTTCTAAGTTGATGTAATAGCCAGTAAGAAGTAGTACAATTCAAGTTTTAGGTATCGATTATTGACTTTTTAGCTGGCTTTGGTGCCTTGGACATGAGCTAGGACCTTAAGAATCTGCATGAAAGGAGGACTAGCAGCCGAGTTGCAGGGGAGAATGTGAAAAGTGTTCATATGTAGTAAAGACCTGAGAAATCCGTCCGTTTTCGTCATTTGTTATCGAATCGACTTAAAGCCAGATCGTCACATTGGCCGCTCTTCTCTCTGAAACGGTTGTACTTATCGTCTGCAAAGCTATGTCGCGTGTTGCCGTAGGCGGAAACAGGAAAAGCACCATAGTAGAACACAGATGAAGCTTCTAAGTTGATGTAATAGCCAGTAAGAAGTAGTACAATTCAAGTTTTAGGTATCGATTATTGACTTTTTAGCTGGCTTTGGTGCCTTGGACATGAGCTACGACCTTAAGATTCTGCATGAAAGGAGGACTAGCAGCCGAGTTGCATGGGAGAATGTGAAAAGTTTTCATATGTAGTAAAAACCTGAGAAATCCGTCCGTTTTCGTCATTTGTTATCGAATCGACTTAAAGCCAGATCGTCACATTGGCTGCTCTTCTCTCTGAAACGGTTGTACTTATCGTCTGCAAAGCTATGTCGCGTGCTGCGGTATGTGGAGACACTAAAATCACCATAGTAGAACACAGATGAAGCTTCTAAGTTGATGTAATAGCCAGTAAGAAGTAGTACAATTCAAGTTTTAGGTATCGATTATTGACTTTTTAGCTGGCTTTGTTGCCTTGGACATGAGCTAGGACCTTAAATTTCTGCATGAAAGGAGGACTAGCAGCCGCGTTGCACGGGAGAATGTGAAAAGTGTTCATATGTAAGAAAAACCTTAGAAATCCTTACGTTTACGTCATTTGTTATCGAATCGACTTAAAGCCAGATCGTCACATTGGCCGCTCTTCTCTCCGAAACGCTTGTACTTATCGTCTGCAAAGCTATGTCGCGTGCTGCGGTATCCGGAGACACTGCACTCACCATAGTAGAACACAGTTCAAGCTTCTAAGTTGATGTAATAGCCAGTAAGAAGTAGTACAATTCAAGTTTTAGGTATCGATTATTGACTTTTTAGCTGGCTTTGGTGCCTTGGACATGAGCTTGGACCTTAAGATTCTGCATGAAAGGAGGACTAGCAGCCAAGTTGCATGAAAGAATGTGAAAAATGTTCATATGTAGTAAAAACCAGAGAAATCCGTCCATTTTCGTCATTTGTTGTCGAATCGACTTAAAGCCAGATCGTCACATTGGCCGTTCTGCTCTCGGAAAAGCTTGTACTTATCGTCTGCAAAGCTATGTCGCGTGTTGCCGTAGGCGGAAACAGGAAAAGCATCATAGTAGAACACAGATGAAGCTTCTATGTTGATGTAATAGCCAGTAAGAAGTAGTCCATTTCAAGTTTTAGGTATCGATTATTGACTTTCTAGCTGGCTTTGGTGCCTTGGACATGAGCTAGGACCTTAAGATTCTGCATGAAAGGAGGACTAGCAGCCAAGTTGCATGGAAGAATGTGAAAAATGTTCATATGTAGTAAAAACCAGAGAAATCCGTCCATTTTCGTCATTTGTTATCGAATCGACTTAAAGCCAGATCGTCACATTGGCCGTTCTGCTCTCGGAAACGCTTGTACTTATCGTCTGCAAAGCTATGTCGCGTGTTGCCGTAGGCGGAAACAGGAAAAGCATCATAGTAGAACACAGATGAAGCTTCTATGTTGATGTAATAGCCAGTAAGAAGTAGTCCATTTCAAGTTTTAGGTATCGATTATTGACTTTTTAGCTGGCTTTGGTGCCTTGGACATGAGCTAGGACCTTAAGATTCTGCATGAAAGGAGGACTAGAAGCCAAGTTGCATGGAAGAATGTGAAAAATGTTCATATGTAGTAAAAACCAGAGAAATCCGTCCATTTTCGTCATTTGTTATCGAATCGACTTAAAGCCAGATCGTCACATTGGCCGTTCTGCTCTCGGAAACGCTTGTACTTATCGTCTGCAAAGCTATGTCGCGTGTTGCCGTAGGCGGAAACAGGAAAAGCATCATAGTAGAACACAGATGAAGCTTCGAAGTTGATGTAATAGCCAGTAAGAAGTAGTCCATTTCAAGTTTTAGGTATCGATTATTGACTTTTTAGCTGGCTTTGGTGCCTTGGACATGAGCTAGGACCTTACGATTCTGCATGAAAGGAGGACTGGCAGCCGAGTTGCAGGGGAGAATGTGAAAAGTGTTCATATGTAGTAAAAACCTGAGAAATCCGTCCGTTTTCGTCATTTGTTATCGAATTGACTTAAAGCCAGATCGTCACATTGCCCGCTCTGCTCTCGGAAACGGTTGTAGTTATCGTCTGCAAAGCTATGTCGCGTGTTGCCGTAAGCGGAAACAGGAAAAGCACCGTAGTAGAACACAGATGTAGCTTCTACGTTGGCGTAATAGCCAGGAAGAAGTAGTAGAATTCTAGTTTTAGGTATTGATTATTGACTTTTTAGCTGGCTTTGGTGCCTTGGACATGCGCTAGGACCTTAAGATTCTGCATGAAAGGAGGACTAGCAGCCGAGTTGCACGGGAGAATCCGAAAAGTGTTCATATGTAGTAAAAACCTTAGAAATCCGTCCATTTTCGTCATTTGTTATCGAATCGACTTAAAGCCAGATCGTCACATTGGCCGCTCTTCTCTCCGAAACGCTTGTACTTATCGTCTGCAAAGCTACGTCGCGTGCTGCGGTATCCGGGGACACTGCACTCACTATAGTAGAACACAGTTCAACCTTCTATGTTGATGTAATAGCCAGTAAGAAGTAGTACAATTCAAGTTTTAGGTATCGATTATTGACTTTTTAGCTGGCTTTGGTGCCTTGGACATGAGCTAGGACCTTAAGATTCTGCATGAAAGGAGGACTAGCAGCCAAGTTGCATGGAAGAATGTGAAAAATGTTCATATGTAGTAAAAACCAGAGAAATCCGTCCATTTTCGTCATTTGTTATCGAATCGACTTAAAGCCAGATCGTCACATTGGCCGTTCTGCTCTCGGAAACGCTTGTACTTATCGTCTGCAAAGCTATGTCGCGTGTTGCCGTAGGCGGAAACAGGAAAAGCATCATAGTAGAACACAGATGAAGCTTCTAAGTTGATGTAATAGCCAGTAAGAAGTAGTCCATTTCAAGTTTTAGGTATCGATTATTGACTTTTTAGCTGGCTTTGGTGCCTTGGACATGAGCTAGGACCTTACGATTCTGCATGAAAGGAGGACTGGCAGCCGAGTTGCAGGGGAGAATGTGAAAAGTGTTCATATGTAGTAAAAACCTGAGAAATCCGTCCGTTTTCGTCATTTGTAATCGTATTGACTTAAAGCCAGATCGTCACATTGCCCGCTCTGCTCTCGGAAACGGTTGTAGTTATCGTCTGCAAAGCTATGTCGCGTGTTGCCGTAGGCGGAAACAGGAAAAGCACCGTAGTAGAACACAGATGAAGCTTCTTAGTTGATGTAATAGCCAGTAAGAAGTAGTCCAATTCAAGTTTTAGGTATCGATCATTGACTTTTTAGCTGGCATTGGTTCCTTGGACATGAGCTAGGACCTTAACATTCTGCATGAAAGGAGGACTAGCAGCCGCGTTGCACGGGAGAATGTGAAAAGTGTTCATATGTAGAAAAACCTTAGAAATCCTTCCGTTTTCGTCATTTGTTATCGTATCGACTTAAAGCCAGATCGTCACATTGGCCGCTCTTCTCTCTGAAACGCTTGTACTTATCGTCTGCAAAGCTATGTCGCGTGGTGCGGTATGCGGAGACACTAAAATCACCATAGTAGAACACAGATGAATCTTTTAATTTGATGTAATAGCCAGTAAGAAGTAATACAATTCATGTTTTAGGTATCGATTATTGACTTTTTAGCTGGCTTTGGTGCCTTGGACATGAGCTAGGACCTTAAGATTCTGCATGAAAGGAGGACTAGCAGCCGAGTTGCACGGGAGAATGTGAAAAGTGTTCATATGTAGTAAAAACCTTAGAAATCCGTCCATTTTCGTCATTTGTTATCGAATCGACCTAAAGCCAGATCGTCACATTGGCCGCTCTTCTCTCAGAAACGCTTGTACTTATCGTCTGCAAAGCTATGTCGCGTGCTGCGGTATCCGGAGACACTGCACTCACCATAGTAGAACACAGTTCAAGCTTCTAAGTTGATGTAATAGCCAGTAAGAAGTAGTACAATTCAAGTTTTAGGTATCGATTATTGACTTTTTAGCTGGCTTTGCTGCCTTGGACATGAGCTTGGACCTTAAGATTCTGCATGAAAGGAGGACTAGCAGCCAAGTTGCATGAAAGAATGTGAAAAATGTTCATATGTAGTAAAAACCAGAGAAATCCGTCCATTTTCTTCATTTGTTGTCGAATCGACTTAAAGCCAGGTCGTCACATTGGCCGTTCTGCTCTCGGAAAAGCTTGTACTTATCGTCTGCAAAGCTATGTCGCGTGTTGCCGTAGGCGGAAACAGGAAAAGCATCATAGTAGAACACAGATGAAGCTTCTATGTTGATGTAATAGCCAGTAAGAAGTAGTCCATTTCAAGTTTTAGGTATCGATTATTGACTTTTTAGCTGGCTTTGGTGCCTTGGACATGAGCTAGGACCTTAACATTCTGCATGAAAGGAGGACTGGCAGCCGAGTTGCAGGGGAGAATGTGAAAAGTGTTCATATGTAGTAAAAACCTGAGAAATCCGTCCGTTTTCGTCATTTGTTATCGAATTGACTTAAAGCCAGATCGTCACATTGCCCGCTCTGCTCTCGGAAACGGTTGTAGTTATCGTCTGCAAAGCTATGTCGCGTGTTGCCGTAGGCGGAAACAGGAAAAGCACCGTAGTAGAACACAGATGTAGCTTCTACGTTGACGTAATAGCCAGGAAGAAGTAGTAGAATTCTAGTTTTAGGTATTGATTATTGACTTTTTAGCTGGCTTTGGTGCCTTGGACATGCGCTAGGACCTTAAGATTCTACATGAAAGGAGGACTAGCAGCCGAGTTGCACGGGAGAATGCGAAAAGTGTTCATATGTAGTAAAAACCTTAGAAATCCGTCCATTTTCGTCATTTGTTATCGAATCGACTTAAAGCCAGATCGTCACATTGGCCGCTCTTCTCTCCGAAACGCTTGTACTTATCGTCTGCAAAGCTATGTCGCGTGCTGCGGTATCCGGAGACACTGCACTCACCATAGTAGAACACAGTTCAAGCTTCTAAGTTGATGTAATAGCCAGTAAGAAGTAGTACAATTCAAGTTTTAGGTATCGATTATTGACTTTTTAGCTGGCTTTGTTGCCTTGGACATGAGCTAGGACCTTACGATTGTGCATGAAAGGAGGACTAGCAGCCAAGTTGCATGGAAGAATGTGAAAAATGTTCATATGTAGTAAAAACCAGAGAAATCCGTCCATTTTCGTCATTTGTTATCGAATCGACTTAAAGCCAGATCGTCACATTGGCCGTTCTGCTCTCGGAAACGCTTGTACTTATCGTCTGCAAAGCTATGTCGCGTGTTGCCGTAGGCGGAAACAGGAAAAGCATTATAGTAGAACACAGATGAAGCTTCTAAGTTGATGTAATAGCCAGTAAGAAGTAGTCCATTTCAAGTTTTAGGTATCGATTATTGACTTTTTAGCTGGCTTTGGTGCCTTGGACATGAGCTAGGACCTTACGATTCTGCATGAAAGGAGGACTGGCAGCCGAGTTGCAGGGGAGAATGTGAAAAGTGTTCATATGTAGTAAAAACCTGAGAAATCCGTCCGTTTTCGTCATTTGTTATCGAATTGACTTAAAGCCAGATCGTCACATTTCTCGCTCTGCTCTCGGAAACGGTTGTAGTTATCGTCTGCAAAGATATGTCGCGTGTTGCCGTAGGCGGAAACAGGAAAAGCACCGTAGTAGAACACAGATGAAGCTTCTTAGTTGATGTAATAGCCAGTAAGAAGTAGTCCAATTCAAGTTTTAAGTATCGATCATTGACTTTTTAGCTGGCTTTGGTTCCTTGGACATGAGCTAGGACCTTAACATTCTGCATGAAAGGAGGACTAGCAGCCGCGTTGCACGGGAGAATGTGAAAAGTGTTCATATGTAGTAGAAACCTTAGAAATCCTTCCGTTTTCGTCATTTGTTATCGTATCGACTTAAAGCCAGATCGTCACATTGGCCGCTCTTCTCTCTGAAACGCTTGTACTTATCGTCTGCAAAGCTATGTCGCGTGGTGCGGTATGCGGAGACACTAAAATCACCATAGTAGAACACAGATAAAGCTTTTAAGTTGATGTAATAGCCAGTAAGAAGTAGTACAATTCATGTTTTAGGTATCGTTTATTGACTTTTTAGCTGGCTTTGGTGCCTTGGACATGAGCTAGGACCTTAAGATTCTGCATGAAAGGAGGACTAGCAGCCGAGTTGCACGGGAGAATGTTAAAAGTGTTCATATGTAGTAAAAACCTTAGAAATCCGTCCGTTTTCGTCATTTGTTATCGAATCGACTTAAAGCCAGATCGTCACATTGGCCGCTCTTCTCTCTGAAACGCTTGTACTTATCGTCTGCAAAGCTATGTCGCGTGCTGCGGTATGTGGAGACACTAAAAGCACAATAGTAGAACACAGATGAAGCTTCTAAGTTGATGTAATAGCCAGTAAGAAGTAGTACAATTCAAGTTTTAGGTATCGATTATTGACTTTTTAGCTGGCTTTGTTGCCTTGGACATGAGCTAGGACCTTAACATTCTGCATGAAAGGAGGACTAGCAGCCGAGTTGCACGGGAGAATGTGAAAAGTGTTCATACGTAGTAAAAACCTTAGAAATCCGTCCATTTTCATCATTTGTTATGGAATCGACTTAAAGCCAGATCGTCACATTGGCCGCTCTTCTTTCCGAAACGCTTGTACTTATCGTCTGCAAAGCTATGTCGCGTGCTGCGGTATCCGGAGACACTGCACTCACCACAGTAGAACACAGTTCAAGCTTCTAAGTTGATGTAATAGCCAGTAAGAAGTAGTACAATTCAAGTTTTAGGTATCGATTATTGATTTTTAGCTGGCTTTGGTGCCTTGGACATGAGCTAGGACCTTAAGATTCTGCATGAAAGGAGGACTAGCAGCCGAGTTGCACGGGAGAATGTGAAAAGTGTTCATATGTAGAAAAACCTGAGAAATCCGTCCGTTTTGGTCATTTGTTATCGAATCGACTTAAAGCCAGATCGTCACATTGGCCGCCCTTCTCTCTGAAACGGTTGTACTTATCGTCTGCAAAGCTATGTCGCGTGCTGCGGTATGCGGAGACACTAAAATCACCATAGTAGAACACAGATGAAGCTTCTAAGTTGATGTAATAGCCAGTAAGAAGTAGTACAATTCTAGTTTTAGGTATCGATTATTGACTTTTTATTTGGCTTTGGTGCCTTGGACATGAGCTAGGACCTTAAGATTCTGCATGAAAGGAGGACTAGCAGCCGAGTTGCAGGGGAGAATGTGAAAAATGTTCATATGTAGCAAAAACCAGAGAAATCCGTCCGTTTTCATCATTTGTTATCGAATCGACTTAAAGCCAGATCGTCACATTGGCCGTTCTGCTCTCGGAAACGCTTGTACTTATCGTCTGCAAAGCTATGTCGCGTGTTGCCGAAGGCGGAAACAGGAAAAGCATCATAGTAGAACACAGATGAAGCTTCTAAGTTGATGTAATAGCCAGTAAGAAGTAGTCCATTTCAAGTTTTAGGTATCGATTATTGACTTTTTAGCTGGCTTTGGTGCCTTGGACATGAGCTAGGACATTACGATTCTGCATGAAAAGAGGACTGGCAGCCGAGTTGCAGGGGAGAATGTGAAAAGCGTTCATATGTAGTAAAAACCTGAGAAATCCGTCCGTTTTCGTCATTTGTTATCGAATCGACTTAAAGCCAGATCGTCACATTGCCCGCTCTGCTCTCGGAAACGGTTGTACTTATCATCTGAAAAGCTATGTCGAGTGTTGCCGTAGGCGGAAACAGGAAAAGCACCGTAGTAGAACACAGATGAAGCTTCTAAGTTGATGTAATAGCCAGTAAGAAGTAGTCCAATTCAAGTTTTAGGTATCGATTATTGACTTTTTAGCTGGCTTTGGTGCCTTGGACATGAGCTAGGACCTTAAGATTCTGCATGAAAGGAGGACTAGCAGCCGAGTTGCACGGGAGAATGTGAAAAGTGTTCATATGCAGTAAAAACCTGAGACATCCGTCCGTTTTCGTCATTTGTTATCGAATCGACTTAAAGCCAGATAGTCACATTGGCCGCTAATCTCTCTGAAACGCTTGTACTTATCATCTGCAAAGATGTGTCGCGTGCTGCGGTATGCGGAGACACTAAAATCACCATAGTAGAACACAGATCAAGCTTCTAAGTTGATGTAATAGCAAGTAAGAAGTAGCACAATTCAAGTTTTAGGTATCGATTATTGACTTTTTAGCTGGCTTTGGTGCCTTGGACATGAGCTAGGACATTACGATTCTGCATGAAAAGAGGACTGGCAGCCGAGTTGCAGGGGAGAATGTGAAAAGCGTTCATATGTAGTAAAAACCTGAGAAATCCGTCCGTTTTCGTCATTTGTTATCGAATCGACTTAAAGCCAGATCGTCACATTGCCCGCTCTGCTCTCGGAAACGGTTGTACTTATCATCTGAAAAGCTATGTCGAGTGTTGCCGTAGGCGGAAACAGGAAAAGCACCGTAGTAGAACACAGATGAAGCTTCTAAGTTGATGTAATAGCCAGTAAGAAGTAGTCCAATTCAAGTTTTAGGTATCGATTATTGACTTTTTAGCTGGCTTTGGTGCCTTGGACATGAGCTAGGACCTTAAGATTCTGCATGAAAGGAGGACTAGCAGCCGAGTTGCACGGGAGAATGTGAAAAGTGTTCATATGCAGTAAAAACCTGAGACATCCGTCCGTTTTCGTCATTTGTTATCGAATCGACTTAAAGCCAGATAGTCACATTGGCCGCTAATCTCTCTGAAACGCTTGTACTTATCATCTGCAAAGCTGTGTCGCGTGCTGCGGTATGCGGAGACACTAAAATCACCATAGTAGAACACAGATCAAGCTTCTAAGTTGATGTAATAGCAAGTAAGAAGTAGCTCAATTCAAGTTTTAGGTATCGATTATTGACTTTTTAGCTGCCTTAGGTGCCTTGGACATGAGCTAGGACCTTACGATTCTGCATGAAAGGAGGACTAGCAGCCGAGTTGCACGGGAGAATGTGAAAAGTGTTCATATGTAGTAAATACCTGAGAAATCCGTCCGTTTTGGTCATTTGTTATCGAATCGACTTAAAGCCAGATCGTCACATTGGCCGCCCTTCTCTCTGAAACGGTTGTACTTATCGTCTGCAAAGCTATGTCGCGTGCTGCGGTATGCGGAGACACTAAAATCACCATAGTAGAACACAGATCAAGCTTCTAAGTTGATGTAATAGCCAGTAAGATGTAGTACAATTCTAGTTTTAGGTATCGATTATTGACTTTTTAGCTGGCTTTGGTGTCTTGGACATGAGCTAGGACCTTAAGATTCTGCATGAAAGGAGGACTAGCAGCCGAGTTGCAGGGGAGAATGTGAAAAATGTTCATATGTAGCAAAAACCAGAGAAATCCGTCCGTTTTCATCATTTGTTATCGAATCGACTTAAAGCCAGATCGTCACATTGGCCGTTCTGCTCTCGGAAACGCTTGTACTTATCGTCTGCAAAGCTATGTCGCGTGTTGCCGTAGGCGGAAACAGGAAAAGCACCATAGTAGAACACAGATGAAGCTTCTAAGTTGATGTAATAGCCAGTAAGAAGTAGTCCATTTCAAGTTTTAGGTATCGATTATTGACTTTTTAGCTGGCTTTGGTGCCTTGGACATGAGCTAGGACATTACGATTCTGCATGATAAGAGGACTGGCAGCCGAGTTTCAGGGGAGAATGTGAAAAGCGTTCATATGTAGTAAAAACCTGAGAAATCCGTCCGTTTTCGTCATTTGTTATCGAATCGACTTAAAGCCAGATCGTCACATTGCCCGCTCTGCTCTCGGAAACGGTTGTACTTATCGTTTGAAAAGCTATGTCGCGTGTTGCCGTAGGCGGAAACAGGAGACGCACCGTAGTAGAACACAGATGAAGCTTCTAAGTTGATGTAATAGCCAGTAAGAAGTAGTCCAATTCAAGTTTTAGGTATCGATTATTGACTTTTTAGCTGGATTTGGTGCCTTGGACATGAGCTAGGACCTTAAGATTCTGCATGAAAGGAGGACTAGCAGCCGAGTTGCACGGGAGAATGTGAAAAGTGTTCATATGCAGTAAAAACCTGAGACATCCGTCCGTTTTCGTCATTTGTTATCGAATCGACTTAAAGGCAGATAGTCACATTGGCCGCTCTTCTCTCTGAAACGCTTGTACTTATCGTCTGCAAAGCTGTGTCGCGTGCTGCTGTATGTGGAGACACTAAAATCACCATAGTAGAACACAGATCAAGCTTCTAAGTTGATGTAATAGCAAGTAAGAAGTAGTACAATTCAAGTTTTAGGTATCGATTATTGACTTTTTAGCTGCCTTTGGTGCCTTGGACATGAGCTAGGACCTTACGATTCTGCATGAAAGGAGGACTAGCAACCGAGTTGCACGGGAGAATGTGAAAAGTGTTCATATGTAGGAAATACCTGAGAAATCCGTTCGTTTTCGTCATTTGTTATCGAATTGACTTAAAGCCAGATCGTCACATTTACCGCTCTGCTCTCGGAAACGGTTGTACTTATCGTCTGCAAAGCTATGTCGAGCGTTGCCGTAGGCGGAAACAGGAAAAGCACCATAGTAGAACACAGATGAAGCTTCTAAGTTGATGTAATAGCCAGTAAGAAGTAGTCCAATTCAAGTTTTAGGTATCGATTATTGACTTTTTAGCTGGCTTTGGTGCCTAGGACATGAGCTAGGACCTTAATATTACTATGAAAGGAGGACTAGCAGCCGAGTTGCACGGGAGAATGTGAAAAGTGTTCATATGCAGTAAAAACCTGAGACATCCGTCCGTTTTCGTCATTTGTTATCGAATCGACTTAAAGCCAGATAGTCACATTGGCCGCTCTTCTCTCTGAAACGCTTGTACTTATCGTCTGGAAAGCTATGTCGCGTGCTGCGGTATGCGGAGACACTAAAAGCACCATAGTAGAACACAGATGAAGCTTCTAAGTTGACGTAATAGAAAGGAAGAAGTAGTACAATTCAAGTTTTAGGTATTGAATATTGACCTTTTAGCTGGCTTTGGTGTCTTGGACATGAGCTAGGACCTTAACATTCTTCATGAAAGGAGGACTAGCAGCCGATTTGCATGGGAGAATGTGAAAAGTGTTCATATGTAGTAAAAACCCGAGAAATCCGTCCGTTTTCGTCATTTGTAATCGAATCGACTTAAAGCCAGATCGTCACATTGGCCGCTCTTCTCTCTGAAACGGTTGTACTTGTCGTTTGCAAAGCTATGTCGCGTGCTGCGGTATGCTGAGACACTAAAAGCACCATAGTAGAACACAGTTGAAGCTTCTAAGTTGATGTAATAGCCAGTCAGAAGTAGTACAATTCAAGTTTTAGGTATCGATTATTGATTTTTTAGCTGGCTTTGGTACCTTGGACATGAGCTAGGACCTTAAGATTCTGCATGAAAGGAGGACTAGCAGCCGAGTTGCATGGGAGAATGTGAAAACTGTTCATATGTAGTAAAAACCTGAGAAATCCGTCCGTTTTCGTCGTTTGTTATCGAATCGACTTAAAGCCAGATCGTCACATTGGCCGCTCTTCTCTCTGAAACGGTTGTACTTATCGTCTGCAAAGCTATGTCGCGTGCAGCGGTATGCGGAGACACTAAAAGCACCATAGTAGAACACAGATGAAGCTTCTAAGTTGATGTAATAGCCAGTAAGAAGTAGTACAATTCATGTTTTAGGTATGGATTATTGACTTTTTAGCTGGCTTTGGTGCCTTGGACTTGAGCTAGGACCTTAACATTCTGCATGAAAGGAGGACTAGCAGCCGAGTTGCACGGGAGAATGTGAAAAGTGTTCATATGTAGTAAAAACCTTAGAAATCTGTCCGTTTTCGTCATTTGTTATCGAATCGACTTAAAGCCAGATCGTCACATTGGCCGCTCTTCTCTCTGAAACGATTGTACTTATCGTCTGCAAAGCTATGTCGCGTGCTGCGGTATGTGGAGACACTAAAAGCACCATAGTAGAACACAGATGAAGCTTCTAAGTTGATGTAATAGCCAGTAAGAAGTAGTAGCATTCAAGTTTTAGGTATCGATTAATGAATTTTTAGCTGGCTTTGGTGCCTTGGACATGAGCTAGGACCTTAATATTCTGCATGAAAGGAGGACTAGCAATCGAGAGGCACGGGAGAATGTGAAAAGTGTTCATATGTAGTAAAAACCTGAGAAATCCGTCCGTTTTCGTCATTTGTTATCGAATCGACATAAAGCCAGATCGTCACATTGGCCGCTCTTCTCTCTGAAACGGTTGTACTTATCGTCTGCAAAGCTATGTCGCGTGCTGCGGTATGCGGAGACACTAATATCACCATAGTAGAACACAGATGAAGCTTCTAAGTTCATGTAATAGCAGGTAAGAAGTAGTACAATTCAAGTTTTAGGTATCGATTATTGACTTTTTAGCTGGCTTTGGTGCCTTGGACATGAGCTAGGACCTTAACATTCTGCATGAAAGGAGGACTAGCAGCCGAGTTGCACGGGAGAATGTGAAAAGTGTTCATATGTAGTAAAAACCTTAGAAATCTGTCCGTTTTCGTCATTTGTTATCGAATCGACTTAAAGCCAGATCGTCACATTGGCCGCTCTTCTCTCTGAAACGGTTGTACTTATCGTCTGCAAAGCTATGTTGCGTGCTGCGGTATGTGGAGACACTAAAAGCACCATAGTAGGAAACAGATGAACCATCTAAGTTGATGTAATAGCCAGTAAGAAGTAATCCAATTCAAGTTTTGGGTATCGATTATTGACTTTTTAGCTGGCTTTGGTTCCTTGGACATGAGCTAGGACCTTAAGATTCTCCATGAAAGGAGGACTAGCAGCCGAGTTGAGCGGGAGAATGTGAAAAGTGTTCATATGTAGTAAAAACCTGAGACATCCGTCCGTTTTCGTCATTTGTTATCGAATCGACTTAAAGCCAGATCGTCACAATGGCCGCTCTTCTCTCTGAAACGGTTGTACTTATCGTCTGCAAAACTATGTCGCGTGCTGCGGTATGCGGAGAAACTAAAACCACCGTAGTAGAACACACATGAAGCTTCTAAGTTGATGTAATAGCCAGTAAGAAGTAGTACAATTCTAGTTTTAGGTATCGATTATTGACTTTTTAGCTGGCTTTGGTGCCTTGGACATGAGCTAGGACCTTAAGATTCTGCATGAAAGGAGGACTAGCAGCCGAGTTGCAGGGGAGAATGTGAAAAGTGTTCATATGTAGTAAAAACCAGAGAAATCCGTCCGTTTTCGTCATTTGTTATCGAATCGACTTAAAGCCAGATCGTCACATTGGCCGTTCTGCTCTCGGAAACGCTTGTACTTATCGTCTGCAAAGCTATGTCGCGTGTTGCCGTAGGCGGAAACAGGAAAAGCATCATAGTAGAACTCAGATGAAGCTTCTAAGTTGATGTAATAGCCAGTAAGAAATAGTCCATTTCAAGTTTTAGGTATCGATTATTGACTTTTTAGCTGGCTTTGGTGCCTTGGACATGAGCTAGGACCTTACGATTCTGCATGAAAGGAGGACTGGCAGCCGAGTTGCAGGGGAGAAGGTGAAAAGTGTTCATATGTAGTAAAAACCTTAGAAATCCGTCCGTTTTCGTCATTTGTTATCGAATCGACTTAAAGCCAGATCGTCACATTGCCCGCTCTGCTCTCGGAAACGGTTGTACTTATCGTCTGCAAAGCTATGTCGCGTGCTGCGGTATGCGGAGACACTAAAAGCACCACAGTAGAACACAGATGAAACTTCTAAGTTGATGTAATTGCCAGTAAGAAGTAGTACAATTCAAGTTGTAGGTATCGATTATTGACTTTTTAGCTGGCTTTGGTGCCTTGGACATGTGCTAGGACCTTAAATTTCTGCATGAAAGGAGGACTAGCAGCCGCGTTGCACGGGAGAATGTGAAAAGTGTTCATATGTAGTAAAAACCTTAGAAATCCTTCCGTTTTCGTCATTTGTTATCGAATCGACTTAAAGCCAGATCGTCACATTGGCCGCTCTTCTCTCTGAAACGGTTGTACTTATCGTCTGCAAAGCTATGTCGCGTGCTGCGGTATGCGGAGACACTAAAATCACCATAGTAGAACACAGATGAAGTTTTTAAGTTGATGTAATAGCCAGTAAGAAGTAGTACAATTCATGTTTTAGGTATCGATTATTGACTTTTTAGCTGGCTTTGGTGCCTTGGACATGAGCCTGGACCTTAACATTCTGCATGAAAGGAGGACTAGCAGCCGAGTTGCACGGGAGATTGTTAAAAGTGTTCATATGTAGTAAAAACCTTAGAAATCCGTCCGTTTACGTCATTTGTTATCGAATCGACTTAAAGCCAGATCGTCACATTGGCCGCTCTTCTCTCTGAAACGCTTGTACTTATCGTCTGCAAAGCTATGTCGCGTACTGCGGTATGTGGAGACACTAAAAGCACCACAGTAGAACACAGATGAAGCTTCTAAGTTGATGTAATAGAGAGTAAGAAGTAGTACAATTCAAGTTTTAGGTATCGATTATTGACTTTTTAGCTGGCTTTGGTGCCTTGGACATGAGCTAGGACCTTAAGATTCTGCATGAAAGGAGGACTAGCAGCCGAGTTGCACGGGAGAATGTGATAAGTTTTCATATGTAGTAAAATCCTGAGAAATCCGTCAGTTTTCGTCATTTGTTATCGAATCGACTTAAAGCCAGATCGACACATTGGCCGCTCTTCTCTCTGAAACGGTTGTACTTATCGTCTGCAAAGCTATGTCGCGTGCTGCGGTATGCTGAGACACTACAAGCACCATAGTAGAACACAGATGAAGCTTCTAAGTTGATGTACTAGCCAGTAAGAGGTAGTACAATTCAAGTTTTAGGTACTGAATATAGACTTTTAGCTGGCTTTGGTGCCTTGGACATGAGCTAGGACCTTAAGATTTTGCATGAAAGGAGGACTAGCAGCCGAGTTGCACGGGAGAATGTGAAAAGTGTTCATATGTAGTAAAAACCAGAGAAATCCGTCCGTTTTCGTCATTTGTTATCGAATCGACTTAAAGCCAGATCGTCACATTGGCCGTTCTGCTCTCGGAAACGCTTGTACTTATCGTCTGCAAAGCTATGTCGCGTGTTGCCGTAGGCGGAAACAGGAAAAGCATCATAGTAGAACACAGATGAAGCTTATAAGTTGATGTAATAGCCAGTAAGAAGTAGTCCATTTCAAGTTTTAGGTATCGATTATTGACTTTTTAGCTGGCTTTGGTGCCTTGGACATGAGCTAGGACCTTACGATTCTGCATGAAAGGAGGACTGGCAGCCGAGTTGCAGGGGAGAAGGTGAAAAGTGTTCATATGTAGTAAAAACCTGAGAAATCCGTCCGTTTTCGTCATTTGTTATCGAATCGACTTAAAGCCAGATCGTCCGTTGCCCGCTCTGCTCTCGGAAACGGTTGTACTTATCGTCTGCAAAGCTATGTCGCGTGCTGCGGTATGCGGAGACACTAAAAGCACCACAGTAGAACACAGATGAAGCTTCTAAGTTGATGTAATTGTCAGTAAGAAGTAGTACAATTCATGTTTTAGGTATCGATTATTCACTTTTTAGCTGGCTTTGGTGCCTTGGACATGAGCTAGGACCTAAAATTTCTGCATGAAAGGAGGACTAGCAGCCGCGTAGCACGGGAGAATGTGAAAAGTGTTCATATGTAGTAAAAACCTTAGAAATCCTTCCCTTGTCGTCATTTGTTATCGAATCGACTTAAAGCCAGATCGTCACATTGGCCGCTCTTCTCTCTGAAACGCTTGTACTTATCGTCTGCAAAGCTATGTCGCGTGCTGCGGTATGCGGAGACACTAAAATCACCATAGCAGAACACAGATGAAGCTTTTAAGTTGATGTAATAGCCAGTAAGAAGTAGTACAATTCATGTTTTAGGTATCGATTATTGACTTTTTAGCTGGCTTTGGTGCCTTGGACATGAGCTAGGACCTTAACATTCTGCATGAAAAGAGGACTAGCAGCCGAGTTGCACGGGAGATTGTTAAAAGTGTTCATATGTAGTAAAAACCTTAGAAATCCGTCCCTTTTCGTCATTTGTTATCGAATCGACTTAAAGCCAGATCGTCACATTGGCCGCTCTTCTCTCTGAAACGCTTGTACTTATCGTCTGCAAAGCTATGTTGCGTGCTGCGGTATGTGGAGACACTAAAAGCACCATAGTAGGAAACAGATGAAGATTCTAAGTTGATGTAATATCCAGTAAGAAGTAGTACAATTCAAGTTTTAGGAATCGATTATTGACTTTTTAGCTGGCTTTGGTGCCTTGGACATGAGCTAGGACCTTAATATTCTGCATGAAAGGAGGACTAGCAGCCGAGTTGCAAGGGAGAATGTGAAAAGTGTTCATATGTAGTAAAAACCTGAGAAATCCGTCCGTTTTCGTCATTTGTTATCGAATCGACTTAAAGCCAGATCGTCACATTGGCCGCTCTGCTCTCTGAAACGTATGTACTTATCGTCTGCAAAGCTATGTCGCGTACTGCGGTATTCGGAGACACTAAAAGCACCACAGTAGAACACAGATCAAGCTTCTAAGCTGATGTAATAGCCAGTAAGAAGTAGTACAATTCAAGTTTTAGGTATTGAATATTGACCTTTTAGCTGGCTTTGGTGCCTTGGACATGAGCTAGGACCTTAAGATTCTGCATGAAAGGAGGACTAGCAGCCGAGTTGCACGGGAGAATGTGAAAAGTGTTCATATGTAGTAAAAACCTGAGACATCCGTCCGTTTTCGTCATGTGTTATCGAATCGACTTAAAGCCAGATCGTCACATTGGCCGCACTTCTCTCTGAAACGGTTGTACTTATCGTCTGCAAAACTATGTCGCGTGCTGCGATATGCGGAGAAACTAAAAGCACCGTAGTAGAACACAGATGAAACTTCTAAGTTGATGTATTAGCCAGTAAGAAGTAGTACAATTCAAGTTTTAGGTATTGATTATTGACTTTTTAGCTGGCTTTGTTGCCTTGGACAAGAGCTTGGACCTTAAGATTCTGCATGAAAGGAGGACTAGCAGCCAAAATGCACGGGAGAATGTGAAAAGTGTTCATATGTAGTAAAAACCTGAGAAATCCGTCCGTTTTCGTCATTTGTTATCGAATCGACTTAAAGCCAGATCGTCAGATTGGCCGCTCTTCTCTCTGAAACGGTTGTACTTATCGTCTGCAAAACCATGTCGCGTGCTGCGGTATGCGGAGAAACTAAAAGCACCGTAGTAGAACACAGATGAAGCTTCTAAGTTGATGTAATAGCCAGTAAGAAGTAGTAGAATTCAAGTTTTAGGTATCGATTATTGAATTTTTAGCTGGCTTTGGTGCCGTGGACATGAGCTAGGACCTTAAGATTCTGCATGAAAGGAGGACTAGCAGCCGAGTTGCACGGGAGGATGTGAAAAGTGTTCATATGTAGTAAAAACCTGAGAAATCCGTCCGTTTTCCTCATTTGTTATCGAATAGACTTAAAGCCAGATCGTCACATTAGCCGCTCTTCTCTCTGAAACGGTTGTACTTATCGTCTGCAAACCTATGTCGCGAGCTGTGGTATGCGGAGACACTAAAATCACCATAGTAGGAACAGATGAAGCATCTAAGTTGATGTAATAGCCAGTAAGAAGTAATCCAATTCAAGTTTTGGGTATCGATTATTGACTTTTTAGCTGGCTTTGGTGCCTTGGACATGAGCTAAGAGCTTAAGATTCGGCATGAAAGGAGGACTAGCAGCCGAGTTGCAGGGGAGAATGTGAAAAGTGTTCATATGTAATAAAAACCTGAGAAATCCGTCCGTTTTCGTCATTTGTTATCGAATCGACTTAAAACCAGATCGTCACATTGGCCGCTCTTCTCTCTGAAACGGTTGTACTTATCGTCTACAAAGCTATGTCGCGTGCTGCGGTATGCGGAGACACTAAAAGCACCATAGTAGAACACAGATGAAGCTTCTAAGTTAATGTAATAGCCAGTAAGAAGTAGTACAATTCAAGTTTTAGGTATCGATTATTGACTTTTTAGCTTACTTTGGTGCCTTGGACATGAGCTAGGACCTTAAGATTCTGCATGAAAGGAGGACTAGCAGCCGAGTTGCACGGGAGAATGTGAAAAGTGTTCATATGCAGTAAAAACCTGAGACATCCGTCCGTTTTCGTCATTTGTTATCGAATCGACTTAAAGCCAGATCGTCACATTGGCCGCTCTTCTCTCTGAAACGGTTGTACTTATCGTCTGCAAAGCTATGTCGCCTGCTGCGGTATGCTAAAACACTACAAGCACCATAGTAGAACACAGATGAAGCTTCTAAGTTGATGTAATAGCCAGTAAGAAGTAGTACAATTCAAGTTTTAGGTATTGAATATTGAAGTTTTAGCTGGCTTTGGTGCCTTGGACATGAGCTAGGACCTTAATATTCTGCATGAAAGGAGGACTAGCAGCCGAGTTGCATGAGAGAATGTGAAAAGTGTTCAAATGTAGTAAAAACCTGAGAAATCCGTCCGTTTTCGTCATTTGTTATCGAATCGGCTTAGAGCCAGATCGACACATTAGCCGCTCTTCTCTCTGAAACGGTTGTACTTATCGTCTACAAAGCTATGTCGCGTGCTGCGTTATGCGGAGACACTAAAAGCACCATAGTAGAACACAGATGAAGCTTCTAAGTTGATGTGATAGCCAGTAAGAAGTAGTACAATTCAAGTTTTAGGTATCGATTATTGACTTTTTAGCTGGCTTTGGTGCCTTGGACATGAGCTAGGACCTTAAGATTCTGCGAGAAAGGAGGACTAGCAGCCGAGTTGCACGGGAGAATGTGAAAAGTGTTCATATGCAGTAAAAACTTGAGACATCCGTCCGTTTTCGTCATTTGTTATCGAATCGACTTAAAGCCTGATCGTCACATTGGCCGCTCTTCTCTCTGAAACGGTTGTACTTATCGCCTGCAAAGCTATGTCGCGTGCTGCGGTATGCTGAGACACTACAAGCACCATAGTAGAACACAGATGAAGCTTCTAAGTTGATGTAATATCCAGTAAGAAGTAGTACAATTCAAGTTTTAGATATTGAATATTGATTTTTTAGCTGGCTTTGGTGCCTTGGACATGAGCTAGGACCTTAATATTCTGCATGAAAGGAGGACTAGCAGCCGAGTTGCACGGGAGAATGTGAAAAGTGTTCATATGTAGTAAAAACCTGAGAAATCCGTCCGTTCTCGTCTTTTGTTATCGAATCGACTTAAAGCCAGATCGTCACATTGACCGCTCTGCTCTCTGAAACGGTTGTACTTATCGTCTGCAAAGCTATGTCGCGTACTGCGGTATTCGGAGACACTAAAAGCACCATAGTAGAACACAGATGAAGCTTCTAAAATGATGTAATAGCCAGTAAGAAGTAGTACAATTCAAGTTTTAGGTATCGGTTATTGACTTTTTAGCTGGCTTTGGTGCCTTGGACATGAGCTAGGACCTTAAGATTCCGCATGAAAGGAGGAATAGCAGCCAAGTTGCACGGGAGAATGTGAAAAGTGTTCATATGTAGGAAAAACCTGAGAAATCCGTCCGTTTTCGTCATTTGTTATCGAATCGACTTAAAGCCAGATCGTCACATTGGCCGCTCTTCTCTCTGAAACGGTTGTACTTATCGTCTGCAAAACTATGTCGCGTGCTGCGGTATGCGGAGAAACTAAAAGCGACGTAGTAGAACACAGATGAAGCTTCTAAGTTGATGTAATAGCCAGTAAGAAGTAGTACAATTCAAGTTTTAGGTATTGATTATTGACTTTTTAGCTGGCTTTGGTGCCTTGGACATGTGCTAGGACCTTAAGATTCTGCATGAAAGGAGGACTAGCAGCCGAGTTGCACGGGAGAATGTGAAAAGTGTTCATATGTAGTAAAAACCTGAGAAATCCGTCCGTTTTCGTCATTTGTTATCGCATCGACTTAAAGCCAGATCGACACATTGGCCGCTCTTCTCTCTGAAACGGTTGTACTTATCGTCTGCAAAGCTTTGTCGCGTGCTGCGGTATGCTGAGACACTACAAGCACCATATTAGAACACAGATGAAGCTTCTAAGTTGAGGTAATAGCCAGTAAGAGGTAGTACAATTCAAGTTTTAGGTATTGAATATTGACCTTTTAGCTGGCTTTGGTGCCTTGGACATGAGATAGGACCTTAAGATTCTGCATGAAAGGAGGACTAGCAGCCGAGTTGCACGGGAGAATGTGAAAAGTGTTCATATGTAATAAAAACCTGAGACATCCGTCCGTTTTCGTCATTTGTTATCGAATCGACGTAAAGCCAGATCGTCACATTGGCCGCTCTGCTCTCTGAAATGGTTGTACTTATCGTCTGCAAAGCTATGTCGCGTACTGCGGTAATCGGAGACACTAAAAGCACCACAGTAGAACACAGATGAAGCTTCTAAGTTGATGTAATATCCAGTAAGAAGTAGTACAATTCAAGTTTTAGATATTGAATATTGATTTTTTAGCTGGCTTTGGTGCCTTGGACATGAGCTAGGACCTTAATATTCTGCATGAAAGGAGGACTAGCAGCCGAGTTGCACGGGAGAATGTGAAAAGTGTTCATATGTAGTAAAAACCTGAGAAATCCGTCCGTTTTCGTCATTTGTTATCGAATCGACTTAAAGCCAGATCGTCACATTGACCGCTCTGCTCTCTGAAACGGTTGTACTTATCGTCTGCAAAGCTATGTCGCGTACTGCGGTATTCGGAGACACTAAAAGCACCATAGTAGAACACAGATGAACCTTCTAAAATGATGTAATAGCCAGTAAGAAGTAGTACAATTCAAGTTTTAGGTATCGGTTATTGACTTTTTAGCTGGCTTTGGTGCCTTGGACATGAGCTAGGACCTTAAGATTCCGCATGAAAGGAGGAATAGCAGCCAAGTTGCACGGGAGAATGTGAAAAGTGTTCATATGTAGTAAAAACCTGAGAAATCCGTCCGTTTTCGTCATTTGTTATCGAATCGACTTAAAGCCAGATCGTCACATTGGCCGCTCTTCTCTCTGAAACGGTTGTACTTATCGTCTGCAAAACTATGTCGCGTGCTGCGGTATGCGGAGAAACTAAAAGCAACGTAGTAGAACACAGATGAAGCTTCTAAGTTGATGTAATAGCCAGTAAGAAGTAGTACAATTCAAGTTTTAGGTATTGATTATTGACTTTTTAGCTGGCTTTGGTGCCTTGGACATGAGCTAGGACCTTAAGATTCTGCATGAAAGGAGGACTAGCAGCCGAGTTGCACGGGAGAATGTGAAAAGTGTTCATATGTAGTAAAAACCTGAGAAATCCGTCCGTATTCGTCATTTGTTATCGCATCGACTTAAAGCCAGATCGACACATTGGCCGCTCTTCTCTCTGAAACGGTTGTACTTATCGTCTGCAAAGCTTTGTCGCGTGCTGCGGTATGCTGAGACACTACAAGCACCATAGTAGAACACAGATGAAGCTTCTAAGTTGAGGTAATAGCCAGTAAGAGGTAGTACAATTCAAGTTTTAGGTATTGAATATTGACCTTTTAGCTGGCTTTGGTGCCTTGGACATGAGATAGGACCTTAAGATTCTGCATGAAAGGAGGACTACCAGCCGAGTTGCACGGGAGAATGTGAAAAGTGTTCATATGTAATAAAAACCTGAGACATCCATCCGTTTCCGTCATTTGTTATAGAATCGACGTAAATCCAGATCGTCACATTGGCCGCTCTGCTCTCTGAAATGGTTGTACTTATCGTCTGCAAAGCTATGTCGCGTACTGCGGTAATCGGAGACACTAAAAGCACCACAGTAGAACACAGATGAAGCTTCTAAGTTGATGTAATATCCAGTAAGAAGTAGTACAATTCAAGTTTTAGGTATCGATTATTTACTTTTTAGCTGGCTTTGGTGCCTTGGACATGAGCTAGGACCTTAAGATTATGCATGAAAGGAGGACTAGCAGCCGAGTTGCAAGGGAGAATGTGAAAAGTGTTCATATGTAGTAAAAACCTGAGAAATCCATCCGTTTTCGTCATTTGTTATCGAATCGACTTAAAGCCAGATCGTCACAGTGGCCGCTCTTGTCTCTGAAACGGTTGTACTTATCGTCTGCAAAGCTATGTCGCGTGCTGCGGTATGTTGAGACACTAAAAGCACCATAGTAGAACACAGATCACGCTTCTAAGTTGATGTAATAGCCAGTAAGAAGTAGTACAATTCAAGTTTTAGGTATTGAATATTGACCTTTTAGCTGGCTTTGGTGCCTTGGACATGAGCTAGGACCTTAAGATTCTGCATGAAAGGAGGACTAGCAGCCGAGTTGCACGGGAGAATGTGAAAAGTGTTCATATGTAGTAAAAAAATGAGACACTCGTCCGTTTCCGTCATTTGTTATCGAATCGACTTAAAGCCACGTCGTCACATTGGCCGCTCTTCTCTCTGATACGGTTGTACTTATCGTCTGCAAAACTATGTCGCGTGCTGCGGTATGCGGAGAAACTAAAAGCACCGTAGTAGAACACAGATGAAGCTTCTAAGTTGATGTAATAGCCAGTAAGAAGTAGTACAATTCAAGTTTTAGGTATTGATTATTGACTTTTTAGCTGGCTTTGGTGCCTTGAACATGAGCTAGGATCTTAATATTCTGCATGAAAGGAGGACTAGCAGCCGAGTTGCACGGGAGAATGTGAAAAGTGTTCACATGTAGTAAAAACCTGAGAAATCCGTCCGTTTTCGTCATTTGTTATCGAATCGACTTAAAGCCAGATCCTCACATTGGCCGCTCTTCTCTCTGAAACGGTTGTACTTATCGTCTGCAAAGCTATGTCGCGAGCTGTGGTATGCGGAGACACTAAAATCACCATAGTAGGAACAGATGAAGCATCTAAGTTGATGTAATAGCCAGTAAGAAGTAACCCAATTCAAGTTTTGGGTATCGATTATTGTCTTTTTAGCTGGCTTTCGTGCCTTGGACATGAGCTAGGACCTTAAGATTCTGCATGAAAGGAGGACTAGCAGCCGAGTTGCACGGGAGAATGTGAAAAGTGTTCATATGCAGTAAAAACCTGAGACATCCGTCCGTTTTCGTCATTTGTTATCGAATCGACTTAAAGCCAGATCGTCACAATGGCCGCTCTTCTCTCTGAAACGGTTGTACTTATCGTCTGCAAAGCTATGTCGCGTGCTGCGGTATGCTGAGACACTAAATGCACCATAGTAGAACACAGATGAAGCTTCTAAGTTGATGTAATAGCCAGTAAGAAGTAGTACAATTCAAGTTTTAGGTTTTGAATATTGAATTTTTAGCTGGCTTTGGTGCCTTGGACATGAGCTAGGACCTTAATATTCTGCATGAAAGGAGGACTAGCAGCCGAGTTGCATGAGAGAATGTGAAAAGTGTTCAAATGTAGTAAAAACCTGAGAAATACGTCTGTTTTCGTCATTGGTTATCGAATCGACTTAAAGCCAGATCGTCACATTGGCCGCTCTTCTCTCTGAAACGCTTGTACTTATCGTCTGCAAAGCTATGTCGCGTGCTGCGGTATGCGGAGACACTAAAAGCACCATAGTAGAACACAGATCAAGCTTCTAAGTTGATGTAATAGCCAGTAAGAAGTAGTACAATTCAAGTTTTAGGTATTGAATATTGAACTTTTAGCTGGCTTTGGTGCCTTGGACATGAGCTAGGACCTTAACATTCTGCATGAAAGGAGGACTAGCAGCCGAGTTGCACGGGAGAATGTGAAAAGTGTTCATATGTAGTAAAAACCTGATAAATCCGTCCGTTTTCGTCATTTGTTATCGAATCGACTTAAAGCCAGATCGTCACATTGGCCGCTCTTCTCTCTGAAACGGTTGTACTTATCGTCTGCAAAGCTAAGTCGCGTACTGCGGTATTCGGAGACACTAAATGCACCATAGTAGGACACAGATGAAGCTTCTAAAATGATGTAATAGCCAGTAAGAAGTAGTACAATTCAAGTTTTAGGTATCGGTTATTGACTTTTTAGCTGGCTTTGGTGCCTTGGACATGAGCTAGGACCTTAAGATTCAGCATGAAAGGAGGACTAGCAGCCGAGTTGCACGGGAGAATGTGAAAAGTGTTCATATGTAGTAAAAACCAGAGAAATCCGTCCGTTTTCGTCATTTGTTATCGAATCGACGTAAAGCCAGATCGTCACATTGGCCGATCTTCTCTCTGAAATGGTTGTACTTATCGTCTGCAAAGCTATGTCGCGTGTTGCCGTAGGCGCAAACGGGAAAAGCACCATAATAGAACACAGATGAAGCTTCTAAGTTGATGTAATAGCCATTAAGAAGTAGTCCAATTCAAGTTTTAGGTATCGATTATTGACTTTTTAGCTGGCTTTGGTGCCTTGGACATGAGCTAGGACCTTAAGATTCTGCATGAAAGGAGGACTAGCAGCCGAGTTGCACGGGAGAATGTGAAAAGTGTTCATATGTAGTAAAAACCTGAGAAATCCGTCCGTTTTCGTCATTTGTTATCGCATCGACTTAAAGCCATATCGACACATTGGCCGCTCTTTTCTCTGAAACGGTTGTACTTATCGTCTGCAAAGCTATGTCGCGTGCTGCGATATGCTGAGACACTAAAAGCACAATAGTAGAATACAGATCAAGCTTCTAAGTTGATGTAATAGCCAGTAAGAAGTAGTACAATTCAAGTTTTAGGTATTGAATATTGACCTTTTAGCTGGCTTTGTGCCTTGGACATGAGCTAGGACCTTAAGATTCTGCATGAAAGGAGGACTAGCAGCCGAGTTGCACGGGAGAATGTGAAAAATATTCATATGTAGTAAAAAAATGGGACATCCGTCCGTTTTCGTCATTTGTTATCGAATCGACTTTAAGCCACATCGTCACATTGGCCGCTCTTCTCTCTGAAACGGTTGTACTTATCGTCTGCAAAACTATGTCGCGTGCTGCGGTATGCGGAGAAACTAAAAGCACCGTAGTAGAACACAGATGAAGCTTCTAAGTTGATGTAATAGCCAGTAAGAAGTAGTACAATTCAAGTTTTAGGTATTGATTATTGACTTTTTAGCTGGTTTTGGTGCCTTGGACATGAACTAGGACCTTAATATTCTGCATGAAAGGAGGCCTAGCAGCCGAGTTGCACGGGAGAATGTGAAAAGTGTTCATATGTAGTAATAACCTGAGAAATCCGTCCGTTTTCGTCATTTGTTATCGAATCGACTTAAAGCCAGATCGTCACATTGGCCGCTCTTCTCACTGAAACGGTTGTACTTATCGTCTGCAAAGCTATGTCGCGTGCTGCGGTATGTGGAGACACTAAAAGCACCTTAATAGAACACAGATGAAGCTTCTAAGTTGATGTAATACCCAATAAGGAGTAGTACAATTCAAGTTTTAGGTATCGAATATTGACTTTTTAGCTGGCTTTGGTGCCTTGGACATGAGCTAGGACCTTAAGATTCTGCATGAAAGGAGGACTAGCAGCCGAGTTGCACGGGAGAATGTGAAAAGTGTTCATATGTAGTAATAACCTGAGAAATCCGTCCTTTTTCGTCATTTGTTATCGAATCGACTTAAAGCCAGATCGTCACATTGGCCGCTCTTCTCACTGAAACGGTTGTACTTATCGTCTGCAAAGCTATGTCGCGTGCTGCGGTATGTGGAGACACTAAAAGCACCTTAATAGAACACAGATGAAGCTTCTAAGTTGATGTAATACCCAATAAGAAGTAGTACAATTCAAGTTTTAGGTATCGAATATTGACTTTTTAGCTGGCTTTGGTGCCTTGGACATGAGCTAGGACCTTAAGATTCTGCATGAAAGGAGGACTAGCAGCCGAGTTGCACGGGAGAATGTGAAAAGTGTTCATATGTAGTAATAACCTGAGAAATCCGTCCTTTTTCGTCATTTGTTATCGAATCGACTTAAAGCCAGATCGTCACATTGGCCGCTCTTCTCACTGAAGCGGTTGTACTTATCGTCTGCAAGGCAATGTCACGTGCTGCGGTATGTGGTGACACTAAAAACACCGCAGTAGAACACAGATGAAGCTTCTAAGATGATGTAATAGCCAGTAAGAAGTAGTACAATTCAAGTTTTAGGTATCGATTATTGACTTTTCAGCTGGCTTTGGTGCATTGGACATGAGCTAGGACCTTAAGATTCTGCATGAAAGGAGGACAAGCAGCCGAGTTGCACGGGAGAATGTGAAAAGTGTTCATATGTAGTAAAAACCTGAGAAATCCGTCAGTTTTCGTCATTTGATATCGAATCCACTTAAAGCCAGATCGTCACATTGGCCGCTCTTCTCTCTGAAACGGTTGTACTTATCGTCTGCAAAGCTATGTCGCGTACTGCGGTATTCGGAGACACTAAAAGCACCATAGTAGAACACAGATGAAGCTTCTAAGATGACGTAATAGCCAGTAAGAAGAAGTACAATTCAAGTTTTAGGTATCGGTTATTGACTTTTTAGCTGGCTTTGGTGCCTTGGACATGAGCTAGGACCTTAAGATTCTGCATGAAAGGAGGACTAGCAGCCGAGTTGCACGGGAGAATGTGAAAAGTGTTCATATGTAGTAAAAACCTGAGAAATCCGTCCGTTTTCGTCATTTGTTATCGCAACGACTTAAAGCCATATCGACACATTGGCCGCTCTTCTCTCTGAAACGGTTGTACTTATCGTCTGCAAAGCTATGTCGCGTGCTGCGATATGCTGAGACACTAAAAGCACAATAGTAGAATACAGATCAAGCTTCTAAGTTGATGTAATAGCCAGTAAGAAGTAGTACAATTCAAGTTTTAGGTATTGAATATTGACCTTTTAGCTGGCTTTGTGCCTTGGACATGAGCTAGGACCTTAAGATTCTGCATGAAAGGAGGACTAGCAGCCGAGTTGCACGGGAGAATGTGAAAAATGTTCATATGTAGTAAAAAAATGAGACATCCGTCCGTTTTCGTCATTTGTTATCGAATCGACTTAAAGCCACATCGTCACATTGGCCGCTCTTCTCTCTGAAACGGTTGTACTTATCGTCTGCAAAACTATGTCGCGTGCTGCGGTATGCGGAGAAACTAAAAGCACCGTAGTAGAACACAGATGAAGCTTCTAAGTTGATGTAATAGCCAGTAAGAAGTAGTACAATTCAAGTTTTAGGTATTGATTATTGACTTTTTATCTGGTTTTGGTGCCTTGGACATGAACTAGGACCTTAATATTCTGCATGAAAGGAGGACTAGCAGCCGAGTTGCACGGGAGAATGTGTAAAGTGTTCATATGTAGTAATAACCTGAGAAATCCGTCCGTTTTCGTCATTTGTTATCGAATCCACTTAAAGCCAGATCGTCACATTGGCCGCTCTTCTCTCTGAAACGGTTGTACTTATCTTCTGCAAAGCTATGTCGCGTACTGCGGTATTCGGAGACACTAAAAGCACCATAGTAGAACACAGATGAAGCTTCTAAGATGATGTAATAACCAGTAAGAAGAAGTACAATTCAAGTTTTAGGTATCGGTTATTGACTTTTTAGCTGGCTTTGGTGCCTTGGACATAAGCTATGACCTTAAGATTCTGCATGAAAGGAGGACTAGCAGCCGAGTTGCACGGGAGAATGTGAAAAGTGTTCATATGTAGTACAAACCTGAGAAATCCGTCCGATTTCGTCATTTGTTATCGAATCGACTTAAAGCCAGATCGTCACATTGGCCGCTCTTCTCTCTGAAACGGTTGTACTTATCGTCTGCAAAGCTATGTCGCGTGTTGCCGTAGGCGGAAACAGGAAAAGCACCATAATAGAACACAGATGAAGCTTCTAAGTTGATGTAATAGCCAGTAAGAAGTAGTCCAATTCAAGTTTTAGGTATCGATTATTGACTTTTTAGATGGCTTTGGTGCCTTGGACATGAGCTAGGACTTTAAGATTCTGCATAAAAGGAGGACTAGCAGCCCAGTTGCACGGGAGAATGTGAAAAGTGTTCATATGTAGTAAAAACCTGAGACATCCGTCCGTTTTCGTCATTTGTTATCGAATTGACTTAAAGTCAGATCGTCACATTTTCCGCTCTTCTCTCTGAAACGGTTGTACTTATCGTCTGCAAAGCTATGTCGCGTGCTGCGGTATGCGGAGACACTAAAAGCACCATAGTAGAACACAGATGATGCTTCTAAGTTGATGTAATAGCCAGTAAGAAGTAGTACAATTCAAGTTTTAGGTATCGGTTATTGACTTTTTACCCTTCTTTGGTGGCTTGGACACGAGCTAGGAACTTATGATTTTGCATGAAGGAGGACTAGCAGCCGAGTTGCACGGGAGAATGTGAAAAGTGTTCATATGTAGTAAAACCTGAGAAATACGTCCTTTTTCGTCATTTGTTATCGAATCGACTTAAAGCCAGATCGTCACATTGGCCGCTCTTCTCTCTGAAACGGTTGTACTTATCGTCTGCAAAGCTATGTCGCGTGCTGCGGTATGCTGAGACGCTAAAAGGACCATAGTAGAACACAGATGAAGCTTCGAAGATGATGTAATAGCCAGTAAGAAGTAGTACAATTCAAGTTTTAGGTATTGAATATTGACCTTTTAGCTGGCTTTGGTGCCTTGGACATGAGCTAGGACCTTAAGATTCTGCATGAAAGGAGGACTAGCAGCCGAGTTGCACGGGAGAATGTGAAAAGTGTTCATATGTAGTAAAAACCTGAGAAATCCGTCCGTTTTCGTCAATTGTTATCGAATTGACTTAAAGCCAGATCGTCACATTGGCCGCTCTTCTCACTGAAACGGTTGTACTTATCGTCTGCAAAGCTATGTCGCGTGCTGCGGTATGTGGAGACACTAAAAGCACCTTAATAGAACACAGATGAAGCTTCTAAGTTGATGTAATACCCAATAAGAAGTAGTACAATTCAAGTTTTAGGTATCGAATATTGACTTTTTAGCTGGCTTTGCTGCCTTGGACATGAGCTAGGACCTTAAGATTCTGCATGAAAGGAGGACTAGCAGCCGAGTTGCACGGGAGAATGTTAAAAGTGTTCATATGTAGTAATAACCTGAGAAATCCGTCCTTTTTCGTCATTTGTTATCGAATCGACTTAAAGCCAGATCGTCACATTGGCCGCTCTTCTCTCTGAAACGGTTGTACTTATCGTCTGCAAAGCAATGTCACGTGCTGCGGTATGTGGTGACACTAAAATCACCGCAGTAGAACACAGATGAAGCTTCTAAGATGATGTAATATCCAGTAAGAAGTAGTACAATTCAAGTTTTAGGTATCGATTATTGACTTTTCAGCTGGCTTTGGTGCATTGGACATGAGCTAGGACCTTAAGATTCTGCATGAAAGGAGGACTAGCACCCGCGTTGGATAGGAGAATGTGAAAAGTGTTCATATGTAGTAAAAACCTGAGAAATCCGTCCGTTTTCGTCATTTGTTATCGAATCGACTTAAAGCCAGATCGTCACATTGGCCGCTCTTCTCTCTGAAACGGTTGTACTTGTCGTCTGCAAAGCTATGCCACGTGCTGCGGTATGCGGAGACACTAAAATCACCACAGTAGAACACAGATGAAGCTTCTAAGTTGATGTAATAGCCAGTAAGAAGTAGTACAATTCAAGTTTTAGGTATTGAATATTGACCTTTTTGCTGGCATTGGTGCCTTGGACATGTTCTAGGACCTTAAGATTCTGCATGAAAGGAGGACAAGCAGCCGAGTTGCACGGGAGAATGTGAAAAGTGTTCATATGTAGTAAAAACCTGAGAAATCCGTCAGATTTCGTCATTTGATATCGAATCGACTTAAAGCCAGATCGTCACATTGGCCGCTCTTCTCTCTGAAACGGTTGTACTTATCGTCTGCAAAGCTATGTCGCGTACTGCGGTATTCGGAGACACTAAAAGCACCATAGTAGAACACAGATGAAGCTTCTAAGATGACGTAATAGCCAGTAAGAAGAAGTTCAATTCAAGTTTTAGGTATCGGTTATTGACTTTTTAGCTGGCTTTGGTGCCTTGGACATGAGCTAGGACCTTAAGATTCTGCATGAAAGGAGGACTAGCAGCCGAGTTGCACGGGAGAATGTGAAAAGTGTTCTTATGTAGTACAAACCTGAGAAATCCGTCCGTTTTCGTCATTTGTTATCGAATAGACTTAAAGCCAGATCGTCACATTGGCCGCTCTTCTCTCTGAAACGGTTGTACTTACCGTCTGCAAAGCTATGTCGCGTGCTGCGGTATGCGGAGACACTAAAATCACCATAGTAGAACACAGATGAAGCTTCTAAGTTGATGTAATAGCCAGTAAGAAGTAGTACAATTCAAGTTTTAGGAATCGATTATTGACTTTTTAGCTAGCTTTGGTGCCTTGGACATGAGCTAGGACTTTAAGATTCTGCATAAAAGGAGGACTAGCAGCCGAGTTGCACGGGAGAATGTGAAAAGTGTTCATATGTAGTAAAAACCTGAGAAATCCGTCCGTTTTCGTCATTTATTATCGAATCGACTTAAAGCCAGATCGTCACATTGGCCGCTCTTCTCTCTGAAACGATTGTACTTATCGTCTGCAAAGCTATGTCGCGTGCTGCGGGATGCTGAGACACTAAAAGCACCATAGTAGACCACAGATCAAGCTTCTAAGTTGATGTAATAGCCAGTAAGAAGTAGTACAATTCAAGTTTTAGGTATTGAATATGGACCTTTTAGCTGGCTTTGGTGCCTTGGACATGAGCTAGGACCTTAAGGTTGTGCAAGAAAAGGAGGACTAGCAGCCGAGTTGCACGGGAGAATGTGAAAAGTGTTCATATGTAGTAATAACCTGAGAAATCCGTCCTTTTTCGTCATTTGTTAGCGAATCGACTTAAAGCCAGATCGTCACATTGGCCGCTGTTCTCTCTGAAACGGTTGTACTTATCGTCTGCAAAGCTATGTCACGTGCTGCGGTATGCGGAGACACTAAAATCACCACAGCAGAACACAGATGAAGCTTCTAAGTTGATGTAATATCCAGTAAGAAGTAGTACAATTCAAGTTTTAGGTAGCGATTATTGACTTTTTAGCTGGCTTTGGTGCATTGGACATGAGCTAGGACCTTAATATTCTGCATGAAAGGTGGACTAGCAGCCGAGTTGCACGGGAGAATGTGAAAACTGTTCAAATGTAGTAAAAACCTGAGAAATCCGTCCATTTTCGTCATTTGTTATCGAATCGACTTAAAGCCAGATCGTCACATTGGCCGCTCTTCTCTCTGAAACGGTTGTACTTATCGTCTGCAAAGCTATGTCGCGTGTTGCGGTATGCGGAGACACTAAAAGCACCATAATAGAACACAGATCACGCTTCTAAGTTGATGTAATACCCAGTAAGAAGTAGTACAATTCAAGTTTAAGGTATCGATTATTGACTTTTTAGCTGGCTTTGGTGCCTTGGACATGACCTAGGACCTTAACATTCTTCATGAAAGGAGGACTAGCAGCCGAGTTGCACGGGAGAATGTGAAAACTGTTCATATGTAGTAAAAACCTTAGAAATCCGTCCGTTTTCGTCATTTGTTATCGAATCGACTTAAAGCCAGATCGTCACATTGGCCGCTCTTCTCCCTGAAACGGTTGTACTTATCGTCTGCAAAGCTATGTCGCGTGCTGCGATATGCTGAGACACTAAAAGCACCATAGTAGAATACAGATCAAGCTTCTAAGTTGATGTAATAGCCAGTAAGAAGTAGTACAATTCAAGTTTTAGGTATTGGATATTGACCTTTTAGTTGGCTTTGGTGCCTTGGACATGAGCTAGGACCTTAAGATTCTGCATGAAAGGAGGACTAGCAGCCGAGTTGCACGGGAGAATGTGAAAAATGTTCATATGTAGTAAAAAAATGAGACATCAGTCCGTTTTCGTCATTTGTTATCGAATCGACTTAAAGCCAGATCGTCACATTGGCCGCTCTTCTCTCTGAAACGGTTGTACTTGTCGTCTGCAAAGCTATGTCACGTGCTGCGGTATGCGGAGACACTAAAATCACCACAGTAGAACACAGATGAAGCTTCTAAGTTGATGTAATAGCCAGTAAGAAGTAGTACAATTCATGTTTTAGGTATTGAATATTGACCTTTTTGCTGGCTTTGGTGCCTTGGACATGTGCTAGGACCTTAAGATTCTGCATGAAAGGAGGACAAGCAGCCAAGTTGCACGGGAGAATGTGAAAAGTGTTCATATGTAGTAATAACCTGAGAAATCCGTCAGTTTTCGTCATTTGTTATCGAATCGACTTAAAGCCAGATCGTCACATTGGCCGCTTTTCTCTCTGAAACGGTTGTACTTATCGTCTGCAAAGCTATGTCGCGTACTGCGGTATTCGGAGACACTAAAAGCACCATAGGAGAACACAGATGAAGCTTCTAAGATGATGTAATAGCCAGTAAGAAGAAGTACAATTCAAGTTTTAGGTATCGGTTATTGACTTTTTAGCTGGCTTTGGTGCCTTGGACATGAGCTAGGACCTTAAGATTCTGCATGAAAGGAGGACTAGCAGCCGAGTTGCACGGGAGAATGTGAAAAGTGTTCATATGTAGTACAAACCTGAGAAATCCGTCCGTTTTCGTCATTTTTTATCGAATCGACTTAAAGCCAGATCGTCACATTGGCCGCTCTTCTCTCTGAAACGGTTGTACTTATCGTCTGCAAAGCTATGTCGCGTGTTGCCGTAGGCGGAAACAGGAAATGCACCATAATAGAACACAGATGAAGCATCTAAGTTGATGTAATAGCCAGTAAGAAGTAGTCCAATTCAAGTTTTAGGTATCGATTATTGACTTTTTAGCTGGCTTTGGTGCCTTGGACATGAGCTAGGACCTTAAGATTCTGCATGAAAGGAGGACTAGCAGCCGAGTTGCACGGGACAATGTGAAAAGTGTTCATATGTAGTAAAAACCTGAGAAATCGGTCCGTTTTCGTCATTTGTTATCGAATCGACTTAAAGCCAGATCGTCACATTGGCCGCTCTTCTCCCTGAAACGGTTGTACTTACCGTCTGCAAAGCCATGTCGCGTGCTGCGATATGCTGAGACACTAAAAGCACCATAGTAGAACACAGATGATGCTTCTAAGTTGATGTAATAGCCAGTAAGAAGTAGTAAAATTCAAGTTTTAGGTATCGGTTATTGACTTTTTACCCTTCTTCGGTGCCTTGGACACGAGCTAGGAACTTAAGATTTTGCATGAAGGAGGACTAGCAGCCGAGTTGCACGGGAGAATGTGAAAAGTGTTCATATGTAGTAAAACCTGAGAAATACGTCCGTTTTCGTCATTTGTTATCGAATCGACTTAAAGCCAGATCGTCACATTGGCCGCTCTTCTCTCTGAAACGGTTGTACTTATCGTCTGCAAAGCTATGTCGCGTGCTGCGGTATGCGGACACACTAAAATCACCATAGTAGAACACAGATTAAGCTTCTAAGTTGATGTAATAGCCAGTAAGAAGTAGTCCAATTCAAGTTTTAGGTATCGATTATTGACTTTTTAGCTGGCTTAGGTGCCTTGGACATGAGCTAGGACTTTAAGATTCTGCATAAAAGGAGGACTAGCAGCCCAGTTGCACGGGAGAATGTGAAAAGTGTTCATATGTAGTAAAAACCTGAGACATCCGTCCGTTTTCGTCATTTGTTATCGAATTGACTTAAAGCCAGATCGTCACATTTTCCGCTCTTCTCTCTGAAACGGTTGTACTTATCGTCTGCAAAGCTATGTCGCGTGCTGCAGTATGCGGAGACACTAAAAGCACCATAGTAGAACACAGATGATGCTTCTAAGTTGATGTAATAGCCAGTAAGAAGTAGTAAAATTCAAGTTTTAGGTATCGGTTATTGACTTTTTACCCTTCTTTGGTGCCTTGGACACGAGCTAGGACCTTAAGATTTTGCATGAAGGAGGACTAGCAGCCGAGTTGCACGGGAGAATGTGAAAAGTGTTCATATGTAGTAAAACCTGAGAAATACGTCTGTTTTCGTCATTTGTTATCGAATTGACTTAAAGCCAGATCGTCACATTGGCCGCTCTTCTCTCTGAAACGGTTGTACTTATCGTCTGCAAAACTATGTCGCGTGCTGCGGTATGCGGAGAAACTAAAAGCAACGTAGTAGAACACAGATGAAGCTTCTAAGATGATGTAATAGCCAGTAAGATGTAGTACAATTCAAGTTTTACGTATTGATTATTGACTTTTTAGCTGGCTTTGGTGCCTTGGACATGAGCTAGGACTTTAAGATTCTGCATGAAAGGAGGACTAGCAGCCGAGTTGCACGGGAGAATGTGAAAAGTGTTCATATGTAGTAAAAGCCTGAGAAATCCGTCCGTTTTGGTCATTTGTTATCGAATCGACTTAAAAGCCAGATCGTCACATTGGCCGCTCTTCTCTCGGAAACGGTGGTACTTATCGTCTGCAAAGCTATGTCGCGTGTTGCCGTAGGCGGAAACAGGAAACGCACCATAATAGAACACAGATGAAGCTTCTAAGTAGATGTAATAGCCAGTAAGAAGTAGTCCAATTCAAGTTTTAGGTATCGATTATTGACTTTTTAGCTGGCTTAGGTGCCTTGGACATGAGCTAGGACTTTAAGATTCTGCATAAAAGGAGGACTAGCAGCCCAGCTGCACGGGAGAATGTGAAAAGTGTTCATATGTAGTAAAACCCTGAGACATCCGTCCGTTTTCGTCATTTGTTATCGAATTGACTTAAAGCCAGAACGTCACATTTTCCGCTCTTCTCTCTGAAACGGTTGTACTTATCGTCTGCAAAGCTATGTCGCATGCTGCGGTATGCGGAGACACTAAAAGCACCATAGTAGAACACAGATGATGCTTCTAAGTTGATGTAATAGCCAGTAAGAAGTAGTACAATTCAAGTTTTAGGTATCGGTTATTGACTTTTTACCCTTCTTTGGTGCCTTGGACACGAGCTAGGAACTTAAGATTTTGCATGAAGGAGGACTAGCAGCCGAGTTGCACGGGAGAATGTGAAAAGTGTTCATATGTAGTAAAAATCTGAGACATCCGTCCGTTTTCGTCATTTGTTATCGAATTGACATAAAGCCAGATCGTCACATTTTCCGCTCTTCTCTCTGAAACGGTTGTACTTATCGTCTGCAAAGCTATGTCGCGTGCTGCGGTATGCGGACACACTAAAATCACCATAGTAGTACACAGATTAAGCTTCTAAGTTGATGTAATAGCCAGTAAGAAGTAGTGCAATTCAAGTTTTAGGTATCGATTATTGACTTTTTAGCTGGCTTAGGTGCCTTGGACATGAGCTAGGACTTTAAGATTCTGCATAAAAGGAGGACTAGCAGCCGAGTTGCAGGGGAGAATGTGAAAAATGTTCATATGTAGTAAAAAAATGAGACATCCGTCCGTTTTCGTCATTTGTTATCGAATCGACTTAAAGCCAGATCGTCACATTGGCCGCTCTTCTCTCTGAAACGGTTGTACTTGTCGTCTGCAAAGCTATGTCGCGTGCTGCGGTATGCGGAGACACTAAAAGCACCATAGTAGACCACAGATCAAGCTTCTAAGTTGATGTAATAGCCAGTAAGAAGTAGTACAATTCAAGTTTTAGGTATTGAATATGGACCTTTTAGCTGGCTTTGGTGCCTTGGACATGAGCTAGGACCTTAAGATTGTGCAAGAAAAGGAGGACTAGCAGCCGAGTTGCACGGGAGAATGTGAAAAGTGTTCATATGTAGTAAAAACCTTAGAAATCCGTCCGTTTTCGTCATTTGTTATCGAATCGACTTAAAGCCAGATCGTCACATTGGCCGCTCTTCTCTCTGAAACGGTTGTACTTATCGTCTGCAAAGCTATGTCGCGTGTTGCGGTATGCGGAGACACTAAAAGCACCATAGCAGAACACAGATCACGCTTCTAAGTTGATGTAATAACCAGTAAGAAGTAGTACAATTCATGTTTAAGGTATCGATTATTGACTTTTTAGCTGGCTTTGGTGCCTTGGACATGAGCTAGGACCTTAACATTCTTCATGAAAGGAGGACTAGCAGCAGAGTTGCACGGGAGAATGTGAAAAGTGTTCATATGTAGTAAAAACCTTAGAAATCCGACCGTTTTCATCATTTGCTATCGAATCGACTTAAAGCCAGATCGTCACATTGGCCGCTCTTCTCCCTGAAACGGTTGTACTTATCGTCTGCAAAGCAATGTCGCGTGCTGCGATATGCTGAGACACTAAAAGCACCATAGTAGAATACAGATCAAGCTTCTAAGTTGATGTAATAGCCAGTAAGAAGTAGTACTATTCAAGTTTTAGGTATTGGATATTGACCTTTTAGTTGGCTTTGGTGCCTTGGACATGAGCTAGGACCTTAAGTTTCTGCATGATAGGAGGACTAGCAGCCGAGTTGCACGGGAGAATGTGAAAAATGTTCATATGTAGTAAAAAAATGAGACATCCGTCCGTTTTCGTCATTTGTTATCGAATCGACTTAAAGCCAGATCGTCACATTGGCCGCTCTTCTCTCTGAAACGGTTGTACTTGTCGTCTGCAAAGCTATGTCACGTGCTGCGGTATGCGGAGACACTAAAATCACCACAGTAGAACACAGATGAAGCTTCTAAGTTGATGTAATAGCCAGTAAGAAGTAGTACAATTCATGTTATAGGTATTGAATATTGACCTTTTTGCTGGCTTTGGTGGCTTGGACATGTGCTAGGACCTTAAGATTCTGCATGAAAGGAGGACAAGCAGCCAAGTTGCACGGGAGAATGTGAAAAGTGTTCATATGTAGTAATAACCTGAGAAATCCGTCAGTTTTCGTCATTTGTTATCGAATCGACTTAAAGCCAGATCGGCACATTGGCCGCTTTTCTCTCTGAAACGGTTGTACTTATCGTCTGCAAAGCTATGTCGCGTACTGCGGTATTCGGAGACACTAAAAGCACCATAGTAGAACACAGATGAAGCTGATAAGATGATGTAATAGCCAGTAAGAAGAAGTACAATTCAAGTTTTAGGTATCGGTTATTGACTTTTTAGCTGGCTTTGGTGCCTTGGACATGTGCTAGGACCTTAAGATTCTGCATGAAAGGAGGACTAGCAGCCGAGTTGCACGGGAGAATGTGAAAAGTGTTCATATGTAGTACAAACCTGAGAAATCCGTCCGTTTTCGTCATTTGTTATCGAATCGACTTAAAGCCAGATCGTCACATTGGCCGCTCTTCTCTCTGAAACGGTTGTACTTATCGTCTGCAAAGCTATGTCGCGTATTGCCGTAGGCGGAAACAGGAAATGCACCATAATAGAACACAGATGAAGCATCTAAGTTGATGTAATAGCCAGTAAGAAGTAGTCCAATTCAAGTTTTAGGTATCGATTATTGACTTTTTAGCTGGCTTTGGTGCCTTGGACATGAGCTAGGACCTTAAGATTCTGCATGAAAGGAGGACTAGCAGCCGAGTTGCACGGGACAATGTGAAAAGTGTTCATATGTAGTAAAAACCTGAGAAATCGGTCCGTTTTCGTCATTTGTTATCGAATCGACTTAAAGACAGATCGTCACATTGGCCGCTCTTCTCCCTGAAACGGTTGTACTTATCGTCTGCAAAGCTATGTCGCGTGCTGCGATATGCTGAGACACTAAAAGCACCATAGTAGAATACAGATCAAGCTTCTAAGTTGATGTAATAGCCAGTAAGAAGTAGTACAATTCAAGTTTTAGGTATTGGATATTGACCTTTTAGTTGGCTTTGGTGCCTTGGACATGAGCTAGGACCTTAAGATTCTGCATGAAAGGAGGACTAGCAGCCGAGTTGCACGGGAGAATGTGAAAAATGTTCATATGTAGTAAAAAAATGAGACATCCGTCCGTTTTCGTCATTTGTTATCGAATCGACTTAAAGCCAGATCGTCACATTGGCCGCTCTTCTCTCTGAAACGGTTGTACTTATCGTCTGCAAAACTATGTCGCGTGCTGCGGTATGCGGAGAAACTAAAAGCACCGTAGTAGAACACAGATGAAGCTTCTAAGTTGATGTAATAGCCCATAAGAAGTAGTACAATTCAAGTTTTAGGTATTGATTATTGACTTTTTAGCTGGTTTTGGTGCCTTGGACATGAGCTCGGACCTTTTATATTCTGCATGAAAGGAGGACTAGCAGCCGAGTTGCACGGGAGAATGTGAAAAGTGTTCATATGTAGTAAAAACCTTAGAAATCCGTCCATTTTCGTCATTTGTTGTCGAATCGACTTAAAGCCAGATCGCCACATTGGTCGCTCTTCTCTCTGAAACGGTTGTACTTGCGGTCTGCAAAGCTATGTCACGTGCTGCGGTATGCGCAGACACTAAAATCACCACAGTAGAACACAGATGAAGCTTCTAAGTTGATGTAATAGCCAGTAAGAAGTAGTACAATTCAAGTTTTAGGTATTGAATATTGACCTTTTTGCTGGCTTTGGTGCTTTGGACATGTGCTAGGACCTTAAGATTCTGCATGAAAAGAGGACTAGCAGCCGAGTTGCACGGGAAAATGTGAAAAGTGTTCATATGTAGTACAAACCTGAGAAATCCGTCCGTTTTCGTCATTTGTTATCGAATCGACTTAAAGCCAGATCGTCACATTGGCCGCTCTTCTCTCTGGAACGGTGGTACTTATCGTCTGCAAAGCTATGTCGCGTGTTGCCGTAGGCGGAAACAGGAAAAGCACCATAATAGAACACAGATGAAGCTTCTAAGTTGATGTAATTGCCAGTAAGAAGTAGTCCAATTCAAGTTTTAGGTATCGATTATTGACTTTTTAGCTGGCTTAGGTGCCTTGGACATGAGCTAGGACTTTAAGATTCTGCATAAAAGGAGGACTTGCAGCCCAGCTGCACGGGAGAATGTGAAAAGTGTTCATATGTAGTAAAAACCTGAGACATCCGTCCGTTTTCGTCATTTGTTATCGAATTGACTTAAAGCCAGATCGTCACATTTTCCGCTCTTCTCTCTGAAACGGTTGTACTTATCGTCTGCAAAGCTATGTCGCGTGCTGCGGTATGCGGAGACACTAAAAGCACCATAGTAGAACACAGATGATGCTTCTAAGTTGATGTAATAGCCAGTAAGAAGTTGTACAATTCAAGTTTTAGGTATCGTTTATTGACTTTTTACCCTTCTTCGGTGCCTTGGACACGAGCTAGGAACTTAAGATTTTGCATGAAGGAGGACTAGCAGCCGAGTTGCACGGGAGAATGTGAAAAGTGTTCATATGTAGTAAAACCTGAGAAATACGTCCGTTTTCGTCATTTGTTATCGAATCGACTTAAAGCCAGATCGTCACATTGGCCGCTCTTCTCTCTGAAACGGTTGTACTTATCGTCTGCAAAGCTACGTCGCGTGCTGCGGTATGCGGACACACTAAAATCACCATAGTAGAACACAGATCAAGCTTCTAAGTTGATGTAATAGCCAGTAAGAAGTAGTCCAATTCAAGTTTTAGGTATCGATTATTGACTTTTTAGCTGGCTTAGGTGCCTTGGACATGAGCTAGGACTTTAAGATTCTGCATAAAAGGAGGACTAGCAGCCCAGTTGCACGGGAGAATGTGAAAAGTGTTCATATGTAGTAAAAACCTGAGACATCCGTCCGTTTTCGTCATTTGTTATCGAATTGACTTAAAGCCAGATCGTCACATTTTCCGCTCTTCTCTCTGAAACGGTTGTACTTATCGTCTGCAAAGCTATGTCGCGTGTTGCGGTATGCGGAGACACTAAAAGCACCATAGTAGAACACAGATGATGCTTCTAAGTTGATGTAATAGCCAGTAAGAAGTTGTACAATTCAAGTTTTAGGTATCGGTTATTGACTTTTTACCCTTCTTCGGTGCCTTGGACACGAGCTAGGAACTTAAGATTTTGCATGAAGGAGGACTAGCAGCCGAGTTGCACGGGAGAATGTGAAAAGTGTTCATATGTAGTAAAACCTGAGAAATACGTCCTTTTTCGTCATTTGTTAGCGAATCGACTTAAAGCCAGATCGTCACATTGGCCGCTGTTCTCTCTGAAACGGTTGTACTTATCGTCTGCAAAGCTATGTCACGTGCTGCGGTATGCGAAGACACTAAAATCACCACAGTAGAACACAGATGAAGCTTCTAAGTTGATGTAATATCCAGTAAGAAGTAGTACAATTCAAGTTTTAGGTAGCGATTATTGACTTTTTAGCTGGCTTTGGTGCATTGGACATGAGCTAGGACCTTAATATTCTGCATGAAAGGTGGACTAGCAGCCGAGTTGCACGGGAGAATGTGAAAACTGTTCAAATGTAGTAAAAACCTGAGAAATCCGTCCGTTTTCGTCATTTGTTATCGAATCGACTTAAAGCCAGATCGTCACATTGGCCGCTCTTCTCTCTGAAACGGTTGTACTTATCGTCTGCAAAGCTATGTCGCGTGTTGCGGTATGCGGAGACACTAAAAGCACCATAATAGAACACAGATCACGCTTCTAAGTTGATGTAATACCCAGTAAGAAGTAGTACAATTCAAGTTTAAGGTATCGATTATTGACTTTTTAGCTGGCCTTGGTGCCTTGGACATGAGCTAGGACCTTAACTTTCTTCATGAAAGGAGGACTAGCAGCCGAGTTGCACGGGAGAATGTGAAAAGTGTTCATATGTAGTAAAAACCTTAGAAATCCGTCCGTTTTCGTCATTTGTTATCGAATCGACTTAAAGCCAGATCGTCACATTGGCCGCTCTTCTCTCTGAAACGGTTGTACTTATCGTCTGCAAAGCTATGTCGCGTGTTGCGGTATGCGGAGACACTAAAAGCACCATAGCAGAACACAGATCACGCTTCTAAGTTGATGTAATAACCAGTAAGAAGTAGTACAATTCATGTTTAAGGTATCGATTATTGACTTTTTAGCTGGCTTTGGTGCCTTGGACATGAGCTAGGACCTTAACATTCTTCATGAAAGGAGGACTAGCAGCAGAGTTGCACGGGAGAATGTGAAAAGTGTTCATATGTAGTAAAAACCTTAGAAATCCGTCCGTTTTCATCATTTGTTATCGAATCGACTTAAAGCCAGATCGTCACATTGGCCGCTCTTCTCCCTGAAACGGTTGTACTTATCGTCTGCAAAGCAATGTCGCGTGCTGCGATATGCTGAGACACTAAAAGCACCATAGTAGAATACAGATCAAGCTTCTAAGTTGATGTAATAGCCAGTAAGAAGTAGTACAATTCAAGTTTTAGGTATTGGATATTGACCTTTTAGTTGGCTTTGGTGCCTTGGACATGAGCTAGGACCTTAAGTTTCTGCATGAAAGGAGGACTAGCAGCCGAGTTGCACGGGAGAATGTGAAAAATGTTCATATGTAGTAATAAAATGAGACATCCGTCCGTTTTCGTCATTTGTTATCGAATCGACTTAAAGCCAGATCGTCACATTGGCCGCTCTTCTCTCTGAAACGGTTGTACTTGTCGTCTGCAAAGCTATGTCACGTGCTGCGGTATGCGGAGACACTAATATCACCACAGTAGAACACAGATGAAGCTTCTAAGTTGATGTAATAGCCAGTAAGAAGTAGTACAATTCATGTTATAGGTATTGAATATTGACCTTTTTGCTGGCTTTGGTGCCTTGGACATGAGCTAGGACCTTAAGATTCTGCATGAAAGGAGGACTAGCAGCCGAGTTGAACGGGAGAATGTGAAAAGTGTTCATATGTAGTACAAACCTGAGAAATCCGTCCGTTTTCGTCATTTGTTATCGAATCGACTTAAAGCCAGATCGTCACATTGGCCGCTCTTCTCTCTGAAACGGTTGTACTTATCGTCTGCAAAGCTATGTCGCGTGTTGCCGTAGGCGGAAACAGGAAATGCACCATAATAGAACACAGATGAAGCATCTAAGTTGATGTAATAGCCAGTAAGAAGTAGTCCAATTCAAGTTTTAGGTATCGATTATTGACTTTTTAGCTGGCTTTGGTGCCTTGGACATGAGCTAGGACCTTAAGATTCTGCATGAAAGGAGGACTAGCAGCCGAGTTGCACGGGACAATGTGAAAAGTGTTCATATGTAGTAAAAACCTGAGAAATCGGTCCGTTTTCGTCATTTGTTATCGAATCGACTTAAAGCCAGATCGTCACATTGGTCGCTCTTCTCCCTGAAACGGTTGTACTTATCGTCTGCAAAGCTATGTCGCGTGCTGCGATATGCTGAGACACTAAAAGCACCATAGTAGAATACAAATCAAGCTTCTAAGTTGATGTAATAGCCAGTAAGATGTAGTACAATTCAAGTTTTAGGTATTGGATATTGAACTTTTAGTTGGCTTTGGTGCCTTGGACATGAGCTAGGACCTTAAGATTCTGCATGAAAGGAGGACTAGCAGCCGAGTTGCACGGGAGAATGTGAAAAATGTTCATATGTAGTAAAAAAATGAGACATCCGTCCGTTTTCGTCATTTGTTATCGAATCGACTGAAAGCCAGATCGTCACATTGGCCGCTCTTCTCTCTGAAACGGTTGTACTTATCGTCTGCAAAACTATGTCGCGTGCTGCGGTATGCGGAGAAACTAAAAGCACCGTAGTAGAACACAGATGAAGCTTCTAAGTTGATGTAATAGCCAGTAAGAAGTAGTACAATTCAAGTTTTAGGTATTGATTATTGACTTTTTAGCTGGTTTTGGTGCCTTGGACATGAGCTCGGACCTTTTATATTCTGCATGAAAGGAGGACTAGCAGCCGAGTTGCACGGGAGAATGTGAAAAGTGTTCATATGTAGTAAAAACCTTAGAAATCCGTCCATTTTCGTCATTTGTTGTCGAATCGACTTAAAGCCAGATCGCCACATTGGTCGCTCTTCTCTCTGAAACGGTTGTACTTGCGGTCTGCAAAGCTATGTCACGTGCTGCGGTATGCGCAGACACTAAAATCACCACAGTAGAACACAGATGAAGCTTCTAAGTTGATGTAATAGCCAGTAAGAAGTAGTACAATTTAAGTTTTAGGTATTGAATATTGACTTTTTGCTGGCTTTGGTGCTTTGGACATGTGCTAGGACCTTAAGATTCTGCATGAAAAGAGGACTAGCAGCCGAGTTGCACGGGAAAATGTGAAAAGTGTTCATATGTAGTACAAACCTGAGAAATCCGTCCGTTTTCGTCATTTGTTATCGAATCGACTTAAAGCCAGATCGTCACATTGGCCGCTCTTCTCTCTGAAACGGTGGTACTTATCGTCTGCAAAGCTATGTCGCGTGTTGCCGTAGGCGGAAACAGGAAAAGCACCATAATAGAACACAGATGAAGCTTCTAAGTTGATGTAATTGCCAGTAAGAAGTAGTCCAATTCAAGTTTTAGGTATCGATTATTGACTTTTTAGCTGGCTTAGGTGCCTTGGACATGAGCTAGGACTTTAAGATTCTGCATAAAAGGAGGACTTGCAGCCCAGCTGCACGGGAGAATGTGAAAAGTGTTCATATGTAGTAAAAACCTGAGACATCCGTCCGTTTTCGTCATTTGTTATCGAATTGACTTAAAGCCAGATCGTTACATTTTCCGCTCTTCTCTCTGAAACGGTTGTACTTATCGTCTGCAAAGCTATGTCGCGTGCTGCGGTATGCGGAGACACTAAAAGCACCATAGTAGAACACAGATGATGCTTCTAAGTTGATGTAATAGCCAGTAAGAAGTTGTACAATTCAAGTTTTAGGTATCGGTTATTGACTTTTTACCCTTCTTCGGTGCCTTGGACACGAGCTAGGAACTTAAGATTTTGCATGAAGGAGGACTAGCAGCCGAGTTGCACGGGAGAATGTGAAAAGTGTTCATATGTAGTAAAACCTGAGAAATACGTCCGTTTTCGTCATTTGTTATCGAATCGACTTAAAGCCAGATCGTCACATTGGCCGCTCTTCTCTCTGAAACGGTTGTACTTATCGTCTGCAAAGCTACGTCGCGTGCTGCGGTATGCGGACACACTAAAATCACCATAGTAGAACACAGATCAAGCTTCTAAGTTGATGTAATAGCCAGTAAGAAGTAGTCCAATTCAAGTTTTAGGTATCGATTATTGACTTTTTAGCTGGCTTAGGTGCCTTGGACATGAGCTAGGACTTTAAGATTCTGCATAAAAGGAGGACTAGCAGCCCAGTTGCACGGGAGAATGTGAAAAGTGTTCATATGTAGTAAAAACCTGAGACATCCGTCCGTTTTCGTCATTTGTTATCGAATTGACTTAAAGCCAGATCGTCACATTTTCCGCTCTTCTCTCTAAAACGGTTGTACTTATCGTCTGCAAAGCTATGTCGCGTGCTGCGGTATGCGGAGACACTAAAAGCACCATAGTAGAACACAGATGATGCTTCTAAGTTGATGTAATAGCCAGTAAGAAGTAGTAAAATTCAAGTTTTAGGTATCGGTTATTGACTTTTTACCCTTCTTTGGTGCCTTGGACACGAGCTAGGACCTTAAGATTTTGCATGAAGGAGGACTAGCAGCCGAGTTGCACGGGAGAATGTGAAAAGTGTTCATATGTAGTAAAACCTGAGAAATACGTCTGTTTTCGTCATTTGTTATCGAATTGACTTAAAGCCAGATCGTCACATTGGCCGCTCTTCTCTCTGAAACGGTTGTACTTATCGTCTGCAAAACTATGTCGCGTGCTGGAGTATGCGGAGAAACTAAAGGCAACGTAGTAGAACACAGATGAAGCTTCTAAGATGATGTAATAGCCAGTAAGATGTAGTACAATACAAGTTTTACGTATTGATTATTGACTTTTTAGCTGGCTTTGGTGCCTTGGACATGAGCTAGGACTTTAAGATTCTGCATGAAAGGAGGACTAGCAGCCGAGTTGCACAGGAGAATGTGAAAAGTGTTCATATGTAGTAAAACCCTGAGACATCCGTCCGTTTTCGTCATTTGTTACCGAATCGACTTAAAGCCAGATCGTCACATTGGCCGCTCTTCTCTCTGAAACGGTTGTACTTACCGTCTGCAAAGCTATGTCGCGTGCTGCGGTATGCGGAGACACTAAAATCACCATAGTAGAACACAGATGAAGCTTCTAAGTTTATGCAATAGCCAGTAAGAAGTAGAACAATTCAAGTTTTAGGTATCGATTATTGACTTTGTAGCTGGCTTCGGTAACTTGGACATGAGCTAGGACCTTAAGATTCTGCATGTAACGAGGACTAGCAGCCGAGTTGCACGGGAGAATGTGAAAAGTGTTCACATGTAGTAAAAACCTGAGAAATCCGTCCGATTTCGTCATTTGTTATCGAATCGACTTAAAGCCAGATCGTCACATTGGCCGCTCTTCTCTCTGAAATGGTTGTGCTTATAGTCTGCAAAGCTATGTCGCGTGTTGCCGTAGGCGGAAACAGGAAAAGCACCATAGTAGAACACAGATGAAGCTTCTAAGTTGATGTAATAGCCAGTAAGAAGTAGTCCAATTCAAGTTTTAGGTATCGATTATTGACTTTTTAGCTGGCTTTGGTGCCTTGGACATGAGCTAGGACCTTAAGATTCTGCATGAAAGGAGGACTAGCAGCCGAGTTGCACGGGACAATGTGAAAAGTGTTCATATGTAGTAAAAACCTGAGAAATCGGTCCGTTTTCGTCATTTGTTATCGAATCGACTTAAAGACAGATCGTCACATTGGCCGCTCTTCTCCCTGAAACGGTTGTACTTATCGTCTGCAAAGCTATGTCGCGTGCTGCGATATGCTGAGACACTAAAAGCACCATAGTAGAATACAGATCAAGCTTCTAAGTTGATGTAATATCCAGTAAGAAGTAGTACAATTCAAGTTTTAGGTATTGGATATTGACCTTTTAGTTGGCTTTGGTGCCTTGGACATGAGCTAGGACCTTAAGATTCTGCATGAAAGGAGGACTAGCAGCCGAGTTGCACGGGAGAATGTGAAAAATGTTCATATGTAGTAAAAAAATGAGACATCCGTCCGTTTTCGTCATTTGTTATCGAATCGACTTAAAGCCAGATCGTCACATTGGCCGCTCTTCTCTCTGAAACGGTTGTACTTATCGTCTGCAAAACTATGTCGCGTGCTGCGGTATGCGGAGAAACTAAAAGCACCGTAGTAGAACACAGATGAAGCTTCTAAGTTGATGTAATAGCCCATAAGAAGTAGTACAATTCAAGTTTTAGGTATTGATTATTGACTTTTTAGCTGGTTTTGGTGCCTTGGACATGAGCTCGGACCTTTTATATTCTGCATGAAAGGAGGACTAGCAGCCGAGTTGCACGGGAGAATGTGAAAAGTGTTCATATGTAGTAAAAACCTTAGAAATCCGTCCATTTTCGTCATTTGTTGTCGAATCGACTTAAAGCCAGATCGCCACATTGGTCGCTCTTCTCTCTGAAACGGTTGTACTTGCGGTCTGCAAAGCTATGTCACGTGCTGCGGTATGCGCAGACACTAAAATCACCACAGTAGAACACAGATGAAGCTTCTAAGTTGATGTAATAGCCAGTAAGAAGTAGTACAATTCAAGTTTTAGGTATTGAATATTGACCTTTTTGCTGGCTTTGGTGCTTTGGACATGTGCTAGGACCTTAAGATTCTGCATGAAAAGAGGACTAGCAGCCGAGTTGCACGGGAAAATGTGAAAAGTGTTCATATGTAGTACAAACCTGAGAAATCCGTCCGTTTTCGTCATTTGTTATCGAATCGACTTAAAGCCAGATCGTCACATTGGCCGCTCTTCTCTCTGGAACGGTGGTACTTATCGTCTGCAAAGCTATGTCGCGTGTTGCCGTAGGCGGAAACAGGAAAAGCACCATAATAGAACACAGATGAAGCTTCTAAGTTGATGTAATTGCCAGTAAGAAGTAGTCCAATTCAAGTTTTAGGTATCGATTATTGACTTTTTAGCTGGCTTAGGTGCCTTGGACATGAGCTAGGACTTTAAGATTCTGCATAAAAGGAGGACTTGCAGCCCAGCTGCACGGGAGAATGTGAAAAGTGTTCATATGTAGTAAAAACCTGAGACATCCGTCCGTTTTCGTCATTTGTTATCGAATTGACTTAAAGCCAGATCGTCACATTTTCCGCTCTTCTCTCTGAAACGGTTGTACTTATCGTCTGCAAAGCTATGTCGCGTGCTGCGGTATGCGGAGACACTAAAAGCACCATAGTAGAACACAGATGATGCTTCTAAGTTGATGTAATAGCCAGTAAGAAGTTGTACAATTCAAGTTTTAGGTATCGTTTATTGACTTTTTACCCTTCTTCGGTGCCTTGGACACGAGCTAGGAACTTAAGATTTTGCATGAAGGAGGACTAGCAGCCGAGTTGCACGGGAGAATGTGAAAAGTGTTCATATGTAGTAAAACCTGAGAAATACGTCCGTTTTCGTCATTTGTTATCGAATCGACTTAAAGCCAGATCGTCACATTGGCCGCTCTTCTCTCTGAAACGGTTGTACTTATCGTCTGCAAAGCTACGTCGCGTGCTGCGGTATGCGGACACACTAAAATCACCATAGTAGAACACAGATCAAGCTTCTAAGTTGATGTAATAGCCAGTAAGAAGTAGTCCAATTCAAGTTTTAGGTATCGATTATTGACTTTTTAGCTGGCTTAGGTGCCTTGGACATGAGCTAGGACTTTAAGATTCTGCATAAAAGGAGGACTAGCAGCCCAGTTGCACGGGAGAATGTGAAAAGTGTTCATATGTAGTAAAAACCTGAGACATCCGTCCGTTTTCGTCATTTGTTATCGAATTGACTTAAAGCCAGATCGTCACATTTTCCGCTCTTCTCTCTGAAACGGTTGTACTTATCGTCTGCAAAGCTATGTCGCGTGTTGCGGTATGCGGAGACACTAAAAGCACCATAGTAGAACACAGATGATGCTTCTAAGTTGATGTAATAGCCAGTAAGAAGTTGTACAATTCAAGTTTTAGGTATCGGTTATTGACTTTTTACCCTTCTTCGGTGCCTTGGACACGAGCTAGGAACTTAAGATTTTGCATGAAGGAGGACTAGCAGCCGAGTTGCACGGGAGAATGTGAAAAGTGTTCATATGTAGTAAAACCTGAGAAATACGTCCTTTTTCGTCATTTGTTAGCGAATCGACTTAAAGCCAGATCGTCACATTGGCCGCTGTTCTCTCTGAAACGGTTGTACTTATCGTCTGCAAAGCTATGTCACGTGCTGCGGTATGCGAAGACACTAAAATCACCACAGTAGAACACAGATGAAGCTTCTAAGTTGATGTAATATCCAGTAAGAAGTAGTACAATTCAAGTTTTAGGTAGCGATTATTGACTTTTTAGCTGGCTTTGGTGCATTGGACATGAGCTAGGACCTTAATATTCTGCATGAAAGGTGGACTAGCAGCCGAGTTGCACGGGAGAATGTGAAAACTGTTCAAATGTAGTAAAAACCTGAGAAATCCGTCCGTTTTCGTCATTTGTTATCGAATCGACTTAAAGCCAGATCGTCACATTGGCCGCTCTTCTCTCTGAAACGGTTGTACTTATCGTCTGCAAAGCTATGTCGCGTGTTGCGGTATGCGGAGACACTAAAAGCACCATAATAGAACACAGATCACGCTTCTAAGTTGATGTAATACCCAGTAAGAAGTAGTACAATTCAAGTTTAAGGTATCGATTATTGACTTTTTAGCTGGCCTTGGTGCCTTGGACATGAGCTAGGACCTTAACTTTCTTCATGAAAGGAGGACTAGCAGCCGAGTTGCACGGGAGAATGTGAAAAGTGTTCATATGTAGTAAAAACCTTAGAAATCCGTCCGTTTTCGTCATTTGTTATCGAATCGACTTAAAGCCAGATCGTCACATTGGCCGCTCTTCTCTCTGAAACGGTTGTACTTATCGTCTGCAAAGCTATGTCGCGTGTTGCGGTATGCGGAGACACTAAAAGCACCATAGCAGAACACAGATCACGCTTCTAAGTTGATGTAATAACCAGTAAGAAGTAGTACAATTCATGTTTAAGGTATCGATTATTGACTTTTTAGCTGGCTTTGGTGCCTTGGACATGAGCTAGGACCTTAACATTCTTCATGAAAGGAGGACTAGCAGCAGAGTTGCACGGGAGAATGTGAAAAGTGTTCATATGTAGTAAAAACCTTAGAAATCCGTCCGTTTTCATCATTTGTTATCGAATCGACTTAAAGCCAGATCGTCACATTGGCCGCTCTTCTCCCTGAAACGGTTGTACTTATCGTCTGCAAAGCAATGTCGCGTGCTGCGATATGCTGAGACACTAAAAGCACCATAGTAGAATACAGATCAAGCTTCTAAGTTGATGTAATAGCCAGTAAGAAGTAGTACAATTCAAGTTTTAGGTATTGGATATTGACCTTTTAGTTGGCTTTGGTGCCTTGGACATGAGCTAGGACCTTAAGTTTCTGCATGAAAGGAGGACTAGCAGCCGAGTTGCACGGGAGAATGTGAAAAATGTTCATATGTAGTAATAAAATGAGACATCCGTCCGTTTTCGTCATTTGTTATCGAATCGACTTAAAGCCAGATCGTCACATTGGCCGCTCTTCTCTCTGAAACGGTTGTACTTGTCGTCTGCAAAGCTATGTCACGTGCTGCGGTATGCGGAGACACTAATATCACCACAGTAGAACACAGATGAAGCTTCTAAGTTGATGTAATAGCCAGTAAGAAGTAGTACAATTCATGTTATAGGTATTGAATATTGACCTTTTTGCTGGCTTTGGTGCCTTGGACATGAGCTAGGACCTTAAGATTCTGCATGAAAGGAGGACTAGCAGCCGAGTTGAACGGGAGAATGTGAAAAGTGTTCATATGTAGTACAAACCTGAGAAATCCGTCCGTTTTCGTCATTTGTTATCGAATCGACTTAAAGCCAGATCGTCACATTGGCCGCTCTTCTCTCTGAAACGGTTGTACTTATCGTCTGCAAAGCTATGTCGCGTGTTGCCGTAGGCGGAAACAGGAAATGCACCATAATAGAACACAGATGAAGCATCTAAGTTGATGTAATAGCCAGTAAGAAGTAGTCCAATTCAAGTTTTAGGTATCGATTATTGACTTTTTAGCTGGCTTTGGTGCCTTGGACATGAGCTAGGACCTTAAGATTCTGCATGAAAGGAGGACTAGCAGCCGAGTTGCACGGGACAATGTGAAAAGTGTTCATATGTAGTAAAAACCTGAGAAATCGGTCCGTTTTCGTCATTTGTTATCGAATCGACTTAAAGCCAGATCGTCACATTGGTCGCTCTTCTCCCTGAAACGGTTGTACTTATCGTCTGCAAAGCTATGTCGCGTGCTGCGATATGCTGAGACACTAAAAGCACCATAGTAGAATACAAATCAAGCTTCTAAGTTGATGTAATAGCCAGTAAGATGTAGTACAATTCAAGTTTTAGGTATTGGATATTGAACTTTTAGTTGGCTTTGGTGCCTTGGACATGTGCTAGGACCTTAAGATTCTGCATGAAAGGAGGACTAGCAGCCGAGTTGCACGGGAGAATGTAAAAATGTTCATATGTAGTAAAAAAATGAGACATCCGTCCGTTTTCGTCATTTGTTATCGAATCGACTGAAAGCCAGATCGTCACATTGGCCGCTCTTCTCTCTGAAACGGTTGTACTTATCGTCTGCAAAACTATGTCGCGTGCTGCGGTATGCGGAGAAACTAAAAGCACCGTAGTAGAACACAGATGAAGCTTCTAAGTTGATGTAATAGCCAGTAAGAAGTAGTACAATTCAAGTTTTAGGTATTGATTATTGACTTTTTAGCTGGTTTTGGTGCCTTGGACATGAGCTCGGACCTTTTATATTCTGCATGAAAGGAGGACTAGCAGCCGAGTTGCACGGGAGAATGTGAAAAGTGTTCATATGTAGTAAAAACCTTAGAAATCCGTCCATTTTCGTCATTTGTTGTCGAATCGACTTAAAGCCAGATCGCCACATTGGTCGCTCTTCTCTCTGAAACGGTTGTACTTGCGGTCTGCAAAGCTATGTCACGTGCTGCGGTATGCGCAGACACTAAAATCACCACAGTAGAACACAGATGAAGCTTCTAAGTTGATGTAATAGCCAGTAAGAAGTAGTACAATTTAAGTTTTAGGTATTGAATATTGACTTTTTGCTGGCTTTGGTGCTTTGGACATGTGCTAGGACCTTAAGATTCTGCATGAAAAGAGGACTAGCAGCCGAGTTGCACGGGAAAATGTGAAAAGTGTTCATATGTAGTACAAACCTGAGAAATCCGTCCGTTTTCGTCATTTGTTATCGAATCGACTTAAAGCCAGATCGTCACATTGGCCGCTCTTCTCTCTGAAACGGTGGTACTTATCGTCTGCAAAGCTATGTCGCGTGTTGCCGTAGGCGGAAACAGGAAAAGCACCATAATAGAACACAGATGAAGCTTCTAAGTTGATGTAATTGCCAGTAAGAAGTAGTCCAATTCAAGTTTTAGGTATCGATTATTGACTTTTTAGCTGGCTTAGGTGCCTTGGACATGAGCTAGGACTTTAAGATTCTGCATAAAAGGAGGACTTGCAGCCCAGCTGCACGGGAGAATGTGAAAAGTGTTCATATGTAGTAAAAACCTGAGACATCCGTCCGTTTTCGTCATTTGTTATCGAATTGACTTAAAGCCAGATCGTTACATTTTCCGCTCTTCTCTCTGAAACGGTTGTACTTATCGTCTGCAAAGCTATGTCGCGTGCTGCGGTATGCGGAGACACTAAAAGCACCATAGTAGAACACAGATGATGCTTCTAAGTTGATGTAATAGCCAGTAAGAAGTTGTACAATTCAAGTTTTAGGTATCGGTTATTGACTTTTTACCCTTCTTCGGTGCCTTGGACACGAGCTAGGAACTTAAGATTTTGCATGAAGGAGGACTAGCAGCCGAGTTGCACGGGAGAATGTGAAAAGTGTTCATATGTAGTAAAACCTGAGAAATACGTCCGTTTTCGTCATTTGTTATCGAATCGACTTAAAGCCAGATCGTCACATTGGCCGCTCTTCTCTCTGAAACGGTTGTACTTATCGTCTGCAAAGCTACGTCGCGTGCTGCGGTATGCGGACACACTAAAATCACCATAGTAGAACACAGATCAAGCTTCTAAGTTGATGTAATAGCCAGTAAGAAGTAGTCCAATTCAAGTTTTAGGTATCGATTATTGACTTTTTAGCTGGCTTAGGTGCCTTGGACATGAGCTAGGACTTTAAGATTCTGCATAAAAGGAGGACTAGCAGCCCAGTTGCACGGGAGAATGTGAAAAGTGTTCATATGTAGTAAAAACCTGAGACATCCGTCCGTTTTCGTCATTTGTTATCGAATTGACTTAAAGCCAGATCGTCACATTTTCCGCTCTTCTCTCTAAAACGGTTGTACTTATCGTCTGCAAAGCTATGTCGCGTGCTGCGGTATGCGGAGACACTAAAAGCACCATAGTAGAACACAGATGATGCTTCTAAGTTGATGTAATAGCCAGTAAGAAGTAGTAAAATTCAAGTTTTAGGTATCGGTTATTGACTTTTTACCCTTCTTTGGTGCCTTGGACACGAGCTAGGACCTTAAGATTTTGCATGAAGGAGGACTAGCAGCCGAGTTGCACGGGAGAATGTGAAAAGTGTTCATATGTAGTAAAACCTGAGAAATACGTCTGTTTTCGTCATTTGTTATCGAATTGACTTAAAGCCAGATCGTCACATTGGCCGCTCTTCTCTCTGAAACGGTTGTACTTATCGTCTGCAAAACTATGTCGCGTGCTGGAGTATGCGGAGAAACTAAAAGCAACGTAGTAGAACACAGATGAAGCTTCTAAGATGATGTAATAGCCAGTAAGATGTAGTACAATACAAGTTTTACGTATTGATTATTGACTTTTTAGCTGGCTTTGGTGCCTTGGACATGAGCTAGGACTTTAAGATTCTGCATGAAAGGAGGACTAGCAGCCGAGTTGCACAGGAGAATGTGAAAAGTGTTCATATGTAGTAAAACCCTGAGACATCCGTCCGTTTTCGTCATTTGTTACCGAATCGACTTAAAGCCAGATCGTCACATTGGCCGCTCTTCTCTCTGAAACGGTTGTACTTACCGTCTGCAAAGCTATGTCGCGTGCTGCGGTATGCGGAGACACTAAAATCACCATAGTAGAACACAGATGAAGCTTCTAAGTTTATGCAATAGCCAGTAAGAAGTAGAACAATTCAAGTTTTAGGTATCGATTATTGACTTTGTAGCTGGCTTCGGTAACTTGGACATGAGCTAGGACCTTAAGATTCTGCATGTAACGAGGACTAGCAGCCGAGTTGCACGGGAGAATGTGAAAAGTGTTCACATGTAGTAAAAACCTGAGAAATCCGTCCGATTTCGTCATTTGTTATCGAATCGACTTAAAGCCAGATCGTCACATTGGCCGCTCTTCTCTCTGAAATGGTTGTGCTTATAGTCTGCAAAGCTATGTCGCGTGTTGCCGTAGGCGGAAACAGGAAAAGCACCATAGTAGAACACAGATGAAGCTTCTAAGTTGATGTAATAGCCAGTAAGAAGTAGTCCAATTCAAGATTTAGGTATCGATTATTGACTTTTTAGCTGGCTTTCGTGCCTTGGACATGAGCTAGGACTTTAAGATTCTGCATAAAAGGAGGACTAGCAGCCCAGTTGCACGGGAGAATGTGAAAAGTGATCATATGTAGTAAAAACCTGAGAAATCCGTCCGTTTTCGTCATTTGTTATCGAATCGACTTAAAGCCAGATCGTCACATTGGCTGCTCTTCTCTGTGAAACGGTTGTACTTATCGTCTGCAAAGCTATGTCGCGTGCTGCGGTATGCGGAGACACTAAAAGCACCATAGTAGAACACAGATGAAGCTTCTAAGTTGATGTAATACCCAGTAAGAAGTAGTACATTTCAAGTTTAAGGTATCGATTATTGATTTTTAGCTGGCTTTGGTGCCTTGGACATGAGCTAGGACCTTAACATTCTTCATGAAAGGAGGACTAGCAGCCGAGTTGCACGGGAGAATGTGAAAAGTGTTCATATGTAGTAAAAACCTGAGAAATCCGTCCGTTTTCGTCATTTGTTATCGAATCGACTTAAAGCCAGATCGTCACATTGGCCGCTCTTCTCTCTGAAACGGTTGTACTTATCGTCTGCAAAACTATGTCGCGTGCTGCGGTATGCGGAGAAACTAAAAGCACCGTAGTAGAACACAGATGAAGCTTCTAAGTTGATGTAATAGCCAGTAAGAAGTAGTACAATTCAAGTTTTACGTATCGATTATTGACTTTTTAGCTGGCTTTGGTGCCTTGGACATGAGCTAGGACCTTAAGATTCTGCATGAAAGGAGGACTAGCAGCCGAGTTGCACGGGACAATGTGAAAAGTGTTCATATGTAGTAAAAACCTGAGAAATCCGTCCGTTTTCGTCATTTGTTATCGAATCGACTTAAAGCCAGATCGTCACATTGGCCGCTCTTCTCTCTGAAACGGTTGTACTTATCGTCTGAAAAGCTATGTCGCGTGCTGCGGAATGCTGAGACACTAAAAGCACCATAGTAGAACACAGATCAAGCTTCTAAGTTGATGTAATAGCCAGTAAGAAGTAGTACAATTCAAGTTTTAGGTATTGAATATGGAACTTTTAGCTGGCTTTGGTGCCTTGGACATGAGCTAGGACCTTAATATTCTGCATGAAAGGTGGACTAGCAGCCGAGTTGCACGGGAGAATGTGAAAACTGTTCAAATGTAGTAAAAACCTGAGAAATCCGTCCGTTTTCGTCATTTGTTATCGAATCGACTTAAAGCCAGATCGTCACATTGGCCGCTCTTCTCTCTGAAACGGTTGTACTTATCGTCTGCAAAGCTATGTCACGTGCTGCGGTATGCGGAGACACTAAAATCACCACAGTAGAACACAGATGAAGCTTCTAAGTTGATCTAATAGCCAGTAAGAAGTAGTACAATTCAAGTTTTAGGTAGCGATTATTGACTTTTTAGCTGGCTTTGGTGCATTGGACATGAGCTAGGACCTTAATATTCTGCATGAAAGGTGGACTAGCAGCCGAGTTGCACGGGAGAATGTGAAAACTGTTCAAATGTAGTAAAAACCTGAGAAATCCGTCCGTTTTCGTCATTTGTTATCGAATCGACTTAAAGCCAGATCGTCACATTGGCCGCTCTTCTCTCTGAAACGGTTGTACTTATCGTCTGCAAAGCTATGTCGCGTGTTGCGGTATGCGGGGACACTAAAAGCACCATAATAGAACACAGATCACGCTTCTAAGTTGATGTAATACCCAGTAAGAAGTAGTACAATTCAAGTTTAAGGTATCGATTATTGACTTTTTAGCTGGCCTTGGTGCCTTGGACATGAGCTAGGACCTTAACATTCTTCATGAAAGGAGGACTAGCAGCCGAGTTGCACGGGAGAATGTGAAAAGTGTTCATATGTAGTAAAAACCTTAGAAATCCGTCCGTTTTCGTCATTTGTTATCGAATCGACTTAAAGCCAGATCGTCACATTGGCCGCTCTTCTCTCTGAAACGGTTGTACTTATCGTCTGCAAAGCTATGTCGCGTGTTGCGGTATGCGGAGACACTAAAAGCACCATAGCAGAACACAGATCACGCTTCTAAGTTGATGTAATAACCAGTAAGAAGTAGTACAATTCATGTTTAAGGTATCGATTATTGACTTTTTAGCTGGCTTTGGTGCCTTGGACATGAGCTAGGACCTTAACATTCTTCATGAAAGGAGGACTAGCAGCAGAGTTGCACGGGAGAATGTGAAAAGTGTTCATATGTAGTAAAAACCTTAGAAATCCGTCCGTTTTCATCATTTGTTATCGAATCGACTTAAAGCCAGATCGTCACATTGGCCGCTCTTCTCCCTGAAACGGTTGTACTTATCGTCTGCAAAGCAATGTCGCGTGCTGCGATATGCTGAGACACTAAAAGCACCATAGTAGAATACAGATCAAGCTTCTAAGTTGATGTAATAGCCAGTAAGAAGTAGTACAATTCAAGTTTTAGGTATTGGATATTGACCTTTTAGTTGGCTTTGGTGCCTTGGACATGAGCTAGGACCTTAAGTTTCTGCATGAAAGGAGGACTAGCAGCCGAGTTGCACGGGAGAATGTGAAAAATGTTCATATGTAGTAAAAAAATGAGACATCCGTCCGTTTTCGTCATTTGTTATCGAATCGACTTAAAGCAAGATCGTCACATTGGCCGCTCTTCTCTCTGAAACGGTTGTACTTGTCGTCTGCAAAGCTATGTCACGTGCTGCGGTATGCGGAGACACTAAAATCACCACAGTAGAACACAGATGAAGCTTCTAAGTTGATGTAATAGCCAGTAAGAAGTAGTACAATTCATGTTATAGGTATTGAATATTGACCTTTTTGCTGGCTTTGGTGCCTTGGACATGTGCTAGGACCTTAAGATTCTGCATGAAAGGAGGACAAGCAGCCAAGTTGCACGGGAGAATGTGAAAAGTGTTCATATGTAGTAATAACCTGAGAAATCCGTCAGTTTTCGTCATTTGTTATCGAATCGACTTAAAGCCAGATCGTCACATTGGCCGCTTTTCTCTCTGAAACGGTTGTACTTATCGTCTGCAAAGCTATGTCGCGTACTGCGGTACTCGGAGACACTAAAAGCACCATAGTAGAACACAGATGAAGCTTCTAAGTTGATGTAATAGCCAGTAAGAAGTAGTACAATTCAAGTTTTAGGTATTGGATATTGACCTTTTAGTTGGCTTTGGTGCCTTGGACATGAGCTAGGACCTTAAGATTCTGCATGAAAGGAGGACTAGCAGCCGAGTTGCACGGGAGAATGTGAAAAATGTTCATATGTAGTAAAAAAATGAGACATCCGTCCGTTTTCGTCATTTGTTATCGAATCGACTTAAAGCCAGATCGTCACATTGGCTGCTCTTCTCTGTGAAACGGTTGTACTTATCGTCTGCAAAGCTATGTCGCGTGCTGCGGTATGCGGAGACACTAAAAGCACCATAGTAGAACACAGATGAAGCTTCTAAGTTGATGTAATACCCAGTAAGAAGTAGTACATTTCAAGTTTAAGGTATCGATTATTGATTTTTAGCTGGCTTTGGTGCCTTGGACATGAGCTAGGACCTTAACATTCTTCATGAAAGGAGGACTAGCAGCCGAGTTGCACGGGAGAATGTGAAAAGTGTTCATATGTAGTAAAAACCTGAGAAATCCGTCCGTTTTCGTCATTTGTTATCGAATCGACTTAAAGCCAGATCGTCACATTGGCCGCTCTTCTCTCTGAAACGGTTGTACTTATCGTCTGCAAAACTATGTCGCGTGCTGCGGTATGCGGAGAAACTAAAAGCACCGTAGTAGAACACAGATGAAGCTTCTAAGTTGATGTAATAGCCAGTAAGAAGTAGTACAATTCAAGTTTTACGTATCGATTATTGACTTTTTAGCTGGCTTTGGTGCCTTGGACATGAGCTAGGACCTTAAGATTCTGCATGAAAGGAGGACTAGCAGCCGAGTTGCACGGGACAATGTGAAAAGTGTTCATATGTAGTAAAAACCTGAGAAATCCGTCCGTTTTCGTCATTTGTTATCGAATCGACTTAAAGCCAGATCGTCACATTGGCCGCTCTTCTCTCTGAAACGGTTGTACTTATCGTCTGAAAAGCTATGTCGCGTGCTGCGGAATGCTGAGACACTAAAAGCACCATAGTAGAACACAGATCAAGCTTCTAAGTTGATGTAATAGCCAGTAAGAAGTAGTACAATTCAAGTTTTAGGTATTGAATATGGAACTTTTAGCTGGCTTTGGTGCCTTGGACATGAGCTAGGACCTTAAGATTCTGCATGAATGGAGGACTAGCAGCCGAGTTGCACGGGAGAATGTGAAAAGTGTTCATATGTAGTAATAACCTGAGAAATCCGTCCTTTTTCGTCATTTGTTAGCGAATCGACTTAAAGCCAGATCGTCACATTGGCCGCTCTTCTCTCTGAAACGGTTCTGCTTATCGTCTGCAAAGCTATGTCGCGTGTTGCCGTAGGCGGAAACAGGAAAAGCACCATAGTAGAACACAGATGAAGCTTCTAAGTTGATGTAATATCCAGTAAGAAGTAGTACAATTCAAGTTTTAGGTATCGATTATTGACTTTTTAGCTGGCTTTGGTGCATTGGACATGAGCTAGGACCTTAATATTCTGCATGAAAGGTGGACTAGCAGCCGAGTTGCACGGGAGAATGTGAAAACTGTTCAAATGTAGTAAAAACCTGGGAAATCCGTCCGTTTTCGTCATTTGTTATCGAATCGACTTAAAGCCAGATCGTCACATTGGCCGCTCTTCTCTCTGAAACGGTTGTACTTATCGTCTGCAAAGCTATGTCACGTGCTGCGGTATGCGGAGACACTAAAATCACCACAGTAGAACACAGATGAAGCTTCTAAGTTGATCTAATAGCCAGTAAGAAGTAGTACAATTCAAGTTTTAGGTAGCGATTATTGACTTTTTAGCTGGCTTTGGTGCATTGGACATGAGCTAGGACCTTAATATTCTGCATGAAAGGTGGACTAGCAGCCGAGTTGCACGGGAGAATGTGAAAACTGTTCAAATGTAGTAAAAACCTGAGAAATCCGTCCGTTTTCGTCATTTGTTATCGAATCGACTTAAAGCCAGATCGTCACATTGGCCGCTCTTCTCTCTGAAAGGGTTGTACTTATCGTCTGCAAAGCTATGTCGCGTGTTGCGGTATGCGGGGACACTAAAAGCACCATAATAGAACACAGATCACGCTTCTAAGTTGATGTAATACCCAGTAAGAAGTAGTACAATTCAAGTTTAAGGTATCGATTATTGACTTTTTAGCTGGCCTTGGTGCCTTGGACATGAGCTAGGACCTTAACATTCTTCATGAAAGGAGGACTAGCAGCCGAGTTGCACGGGAGAATGTGAAAAGTGTTCATATGTAGTAAAAACCTTAGAAATCCGTCCGTTTTCGTCATTTGTTATCGAATCGACTTAAAGCCAGATCGTCACATTGGCCGCTCTTCTCTCTGAAACGGTTGTACTTATCGTCTGCAAAGCTATGTCGCGTGTTGCGGTATGCGGAGACACTAAAAGCACCATAGCAGAACACAGATCACGCTTCTAAGTTGATGTAATAACCAGTAAGAAGTAGTACAATTCATGTTTAAGGTATCGATTATTGACTTTATAGCTGGCTTTGGTGCCTTGGACATGAGCTAGGACCTTAACATTCTTCATGAAAGGAGGACTAGCAGCAGAGTTGCACGGGAGAATGTGAAAAGTGTTCATATGTAGTAAAAACCTTAGAAATCCGTCCGTTTTCATCATTTGTTATCGAATCGACTTAAAGCCAGATCGTCACATTGGCCGCTCTTCTCCCTGAAACGGTTGTACTTATCGTCTGCAAAGCAATGTCGCGTGCTGCGATATGCTGAGACACTAAAAGCACCATAGTAGAATACAGATCAAGCTTCTAAGTTGATGTAATAGCCAGTAAGAAGTAGTACAATTCAAGTTTTAGGTATTGGATATTGACCTTTTAGTTGGCTTTGGTGCCTTGGACATGAGCTAGGACCTTAAGTTTCTGCATGAAAGGAGGACTAGCAGCCGAGTTGCACGGGAGAATGTGAAAAATGTTCATATGTAGTAAAAAAATGAGACATCCGTCCGTTTTCGTCATTTGTTATCGAATCGACTTAAAGCCAGATCGTCACATTGGCCGCTCTTCTCTCTGAAACGGTTGTACTTGTCGTCTGCAAAGCTATGTCACGTGCTGCGGTATGCGGAGACACTAAAATCACCACAGTAGAACACAGATGAAGCTTCTAAGTTGATGTAATAGCCAGTAAGAAGTAGTACAATTCATGTTATAGGTATTGAATATTGACCTTTTTGCTGGCTTTGGTGCCTTGGACATGTGCTAGGACCTTAAGATTCTGCATGAAAGGAGGACAAGCAGCCAAGTTGCACGGGAGAATGTGAAAAGTGTTCATATGTAGTAATAACCTGAGAAATCCGTCAGTTTTCGTCATTTGTTATCGAATCGACTTAAAGCCAGATCGTCACATTGGCCGCTTTTCTCTCTGAAACTGTTGTACTTATCGTCTGCAAAGCTATGTCGCGTACTGCGGTATTCGGAGACACTAAAAGCACCATAGTAGAACACAGATGAAGCTTCTAAGTTGATGTAATAGCCAGTAAGAAGTAGTACAATTCAAGTTTTAGGTATTGGATATTGACCTTTTAGTTGGCTTTGGTGCCTTGGACATGAGCTAGGACCTTAAGATTCTGCATGAAAGGAGGACTAGCAGCCGAGTTGCACGGGAGAATGTGGAAAATGTTCATATGTAGTAAAAAAATGAGACATCCGTCCGTTTTCGTCATTTGTTATCGAATCGACTTAAAGCCAGATCGTCACATTGGCCGCTCTTCTCTCTGAAACGGTTGTACTTATCGTCTGCAAAACTATGTCGCGTGCTGCGGTATGCGGAGAAACTAAAAGCACCGTAGTAGAACACAGATGAAGCTTCTAAGTTGATGTAATAGCCAGTAAGAAGTAGTACAATTCAAGTTTTAGGTATTGGATATTGACCTTTTAGTTGGCTTTGGTGCCTTGGACATGAGCTAGGACCTTAAGATTCTGCATGAAAGGAGGACAAGCAGCCAAGTTGCACGGGAGAATGTGAAAAGTGTTCATATGTAGTAATAACCTGAGAAATCCGTCAGTTTTCGTCATTTGTTATCGAATCGACTTAAAGCCAGATCGTCACATTGGCCGCTCTTCTCTCTGAAACGGTTGTACTTATCGTCTGCAAAGCTATGTCGCGTGTTGCCGTAGGCGGAAACAGGAAATGCACCATAATAGAACACAGATGAAGCATCTAAGTTGATGTAATAGCCAGTAAGAAGTAGTCCAATTCAAGTTTTAGGTATCGATTATTGACTTTTTAGTTGGCTTTGGTGCCTTGGACATGCGCTAGGACCTTAAGATTCTGCATGAAAGGAGGACTAGCAGCCGAGTTGCACGGGACAATGTGAAAAGTGTTCATATGTAGTAAAAACCTGAGAAATCGGTCCGTTTTCGTCATTTGTTATCGAATCGACTTAAAGCCAGATCGTCACATTGGCCGCTCTTCTCCCTGAAACGGTTGTACTTATCGTCTGCAAAGCTATGTCGCGTGCTGCGATATGCTGAGACACTAAAAGCACCATAGTAGAATACAGATCAAGCTTCTAAGTTGATGTAATAGCCAGTAAGAAGTAGTACAATTCAAGTTTTAGGTATTGGATATTGACCTTTTAGTTGGCTTTGGTGCCTTGGACATGAGCTAGGACCTTAAGATTCTGCATGAAAGGAGGACTAGCAGCCGAGTTGCACGGGAGAATGTGAAAAATGTTCATATGTAGTAAAAAAATGAGACATCCGTCCGTTTTCGTCATTTGTTATCGAATCGACTTAAAGCCAGATCGTCACATTGGCCGCTCTTCTCTCTGAAACGGTTGTACTTATCGTCTGCAAAACTATGTCGCGTGCTGCGGTATGCGGAGAAACTAAAAGCACCGTAGTAGAACACAGATGAAGCTTCTAAGTTGATGTAATAGCCAGTAAGAAGTAGTACAATTCAAGTTTTAGGTATTGATTATTGACTTTTTAGCTGGTTTTGGTGCCTTGGACATGAGCTCGGACCTTTTATATTCTGCATGAAAGGAGGACTAGCAGCCGAGTTGCACGGGAGAATGTGAAAAGTGTTCATATGTAGTAAAAACCTTAGAAATCCGTCCATTTTCGTCATTTGTTGTCGAATCGACTTAAAGCCAGATCGCCACATTGGTCGCTCTTCTCTCTGAAACGGTTGTACTTGCGGTCTGCAAAGCTATGTCACGTGCTGCGGTATGCGCAGACACTAAAATCACCACAGTAGAACACAGATGAAGCTTCTAAGTTGATGTAATAGCCAGTAAGAAGTAGTACAATTCAAGTTTTAGGTATTGAATATTGACCTTTTTGCTGGCTTTGGTGCTTTGGACATGTGCTAGGACCTTAAGATTCTGCATGAAAAGAGGACTAGCAGCCGAGTTGCACGGGAAAATGTGAAAAGTGTTCATATGTAGTACAAACCTGAGAAATCCGTCCGTTTTCGTCATTTGTTATCGAATCGACTTAAAGCCAGATCGTCACATTGGCCGCTCTTCTCTCTGAAACGGTTGTACTTATCGTCTGCAAAGCTACGTCGCGTGCTGCGGTATGCGGACACACTAAAATCACCATAGTAGAACACAGATCAAGCTTCTAAGTTGATGTAATAGCCAGTAAGAAGTAGTCCAATTCAAGTTTTAGGTATCGATTATTGACTTTTTAGCTGGCTTAGGTGCCTTGGACATGAGCTAGGACTTTAAGTTTCTGCATAAAACGAGGACTAGCAGCCCAGTTGCACGGGAGAATGTGAAAAGTATTCATATGTAGTAAAAACCTGAGACATCCGTCCGTTTTCGTCATTTGTTATCGAATTGACTTAAAGCCAGATCGTCATATTTTCCGCTGTTCTCTCTGAAACGGTTGTACTTATCGTCTGCAAAGCTATGTCGCGTGCTGCGGTATGCGGAGACACTAAAAGCACCATAGTAGAACACAGATGATGCTTCTAAGTTGATGTAATAGCCAGTAAGAAGTAGTAAAATTCAAGTTTTAGGTATCGGTTATTGACTTTTTACCCTTCTTTGGTGCCTTGGACACGAGCTAGGACCTTAAGATTTTGCATGAAGGAGGACTAGCAGGCGAGTTGCACGGGAGAATGTGAAAAGTGTTCATATGTAGTAAAACCTGAGAAATACGTCTGTTTTCGTCCTTTGTTATCGAATTGACTTAAAGCCAGATCGTCACATTGGCCGCTCTTCTCTCTGAAACGGTTGTACTTATCGTCTGCAAAACTATGTCGCGTGCTGCGGTATGCGGAGAAACTAAAAGCAACGTAGTAGAACACAGATGAAGCTTCTAAGATGATGTAATAGCCAGTAAGATGTAGTACAATTCAAGTTTTACGTATTGATTATTGACTTTTTAGCTGGCTTTGGTGCCTTGGACATGAGCTAGGACTTTAAGATTCTGCATGAAAGGAGGACTAGCAGCCGAGTTTCACAGGAGAATGTGAAAAGTGTTCATATGTAGTAAAACCCTGAGACATCCGTCCGTTTTCGTCATTTGTTATCGAATTGACATAAAGCCAGATCGTCACATTTTCCGCTCTTCTCTCTGAAACGGTTGTACTTATCGTCTGCAAAGCTATGTCGCGTGCTGCGGTATGCGGAGACACTAAAAGCACCATAGTAGAACACAGATGATGCTTCTAAGTTGATGTAATAGCCAGTAAGAAGTAGTACAATTCAAGTTTTAGGTATCGGTTATTGACTTTTTACCCTTCTTTGGTGCCTTGGACACGAGCTAGGAACTTAAGATTTTGCATGAAAGAGGACTAGCAGCCGAGTTGCACGGGAGAATGTGAAAAGTGTTCATATGTAGTAAAACCTGAGAAATACGCCCGTTTTCGTCATTTGTTATCGAATTGACTTAAAGCCAGATCGACACATTGGCCGCTCTTCTCACTGAAACGGTTGTACTTATCGTCTGCAAAGCCATGTCGCGTGCTGCGGTATGTGGAGACACTAAAAGCACCTTAATAGAACACAGATGAAGCTTCTAAGTTGATGTAATACCCAATAAGATGTAGTACAATTCAAGTTTTAGGTATCGAATATTGACTTTTTAGCTAGCTTTGGTGCCTTGGACATGAGCTAGGACCTTAAGATTCTGCATGAAAGGAGGACTAGCAGCCGAGTTGCACGGGAGAATGTGAAAAGTGTTTATATGTAGTAAAAACCTGAGAAATCCGTCCGTTTTCGTCATTTGTTATCGAATCGACTTAAAGCCAGATCGTCACATTGGCCGCTCTTCTCTCTGAAACGGTTGTACTTACCGTCTGCAAAGCTATGTTGCGTGCTGCGGTATGCGGAGACACTAAAATCACCATAGTAGAACACAGATGAAGCTTCTAAGTTGATGCAATAGCCAGTAAGAAGTAGAACAATTCAAGTTTTAGGTATCGATTATTGACATTGTAGCTGGCTTCGGTAACTTGGACATGAGCTAGGACCTTAAGATTCTGCATGTAACGAGGACTAGCAGCCGAGTTGCACGGGAGAATGTGAAAAGTGTTCACATGTAGTAAAAACCTGAGAAATCCGTCCGATTTCGTCATTTGTTATCGAATCGACTTAAAGCCAGATCGTCACATTGGCCGCTCTTCTCTCTGAAATGGTTGTGCTTATAGTCTGCAAAGCTATGTCGCGTGTTGCCGTAGGCGGAAACAGGAAAAGCACCATAGTAGAACACAGATGAAGCTTCTAAGTTGATGTAATAGCCAGTAAGAAGTAGTCCAATTCAAGATTTAGGTATCGATTATTGAATTTTAGCTGGCTTTCGTGCCTTGGACATGAGCTAGGACTTTAAGATTCTGCATAAAAGGAGGACTAGCAGCCCAGTTGCACGGGAGAATGTGAAAAGTGTTCATATGTAGTAAAAACCTGAGAAATCCGTCCGTTTTCGTCATTTGTTATCGAATCGACTTAAAGCCAGATCGTCACATTGGCCGCTCTTCTCTCTGAAACGGTTGTACTGATCGTCTGCAAAGCTATGTCGCGTGCTGCGGTATGCTGAGACACTAAAAGCACCATAGTAGAACACAGATCAAGCTTCTAAGTTGATGTAATAGCCAGTAAGAAGTAGTAAAATTCAAGTATAAGGTACTGAATATTGCATTTTTAGCTGGCTTTGGTGCCTTGGACATGAGCTAGGACCTTAAGATTCTGCATGAAAGGAGGACTAGCAGCCGAGTTGCACGGGAGAATGTGAAAACTGTTCAAATGTAGTAAAAACCTGAGAAATCCGTCCGTTTTCGTCATTTGTTATCGAATCGACTTAAAGCCAGATCGTCACATTGGCCGCTCTTCTCTGTGAAACGGTTGTACTTATCGTCTGCACAGCTATGTCGCGTGCTGCGGTATGCGGAGACACTAAAAGCACCATAGTAGAACACAGATGAAGCTTCTAAGTTGATGTAACACCCAGTAAGAAGTAGTACAATGCAAGTATAAGGTATCGATTATTGACTTTTTAGCTGGCTTTGGTCCCTTGGACATGAGCTAGGACCTTAACATTCTTCATGAAAGGAGGACTAGCAGCCGAGTTGCACGGGAGAATGTGAAAAGTGTTCATATGTAGTAAAAACCTTAGAAATCCATCCGTTTTCGTCATTTGTTATCGAATCGACTTAAAGCCAGATCGTCACATTGGCCGCTCTTCTCTCTGAAACGGTTGTACTTATCGTCTGCAAAGCTATGTCACGTGCTGTGGTATGCGGAGACACTAAAATCACCACAGTAGAACACAGATGAAGATTCTAAGTTGATGTAATATTGTTATCGAATCGACTTAAAGCCAGATCGTCACATTGGCCGCTCTTCTCTCTGAAACGGTTGTACTTATCGTCTGCAAAGCTATGTCGCGTACTGCGGTATTCGGAGACACTAAAAGCACCATAGTTGAACACAGATGAAGCCTCTAAGATGACGTAATAGCCAGTAAGAAGAAGTACAATTTAAGTTTTAGGTATCGGTTATTGACTTTTTAGCTGGCTTTGGTGCCTTGGTCATGAGCTAGGACCTTAAGATTCTGCATGAAAGGAGGACTAGCAGCCGAGTTGCACGGGAGAATGTGAAAAGTGTTCATATGTAGTAAAAACCTGAGAAATCCGTCCGTTTTCCTCATTTGTTATCGAATCGACTTAAAGCCAGATCGTCACATTGGTCGCTCTTCTCTCTGAAACGGTTGTACTTATCGTCTGCAAAGCTATGTCGCGTGTTGCCGTAGGCGGAAACAGGAAAAGCACCATAATAGAACACAGATAAAGCTTCTAAGTTGATGTAATATCCAGTAAGAAGTAGTCCAATTCAAGTTTTAGGTATAGATTATTGACTTTTTAGCTGGCTTTGGTGCCTTGGACATGAGCTAGGACTTTAAGATTCTGCATAATAGGAGGACTAGCAGCCGAGTTGCACGGGAGAATGTGAAAAGTGTTCATATGTAGTAATAACCTGAGAAATCCGTCCTTTTTCGTCATTTGTTATGGAATCGACTTAAAGCCAGATCGTCACATTGGCAGCTCTTCTCTCTGAAATGGTTGTACTTATCGTCTGCAAAACTATGTCGCGTGCTGCGGTATGCGGAGAAACTAAAAGCACCGTAGTAGAACACAGATGAAGCTTCTAAGTTGATGTAATAGCCAGTAAGAAGTTTTAGGTATTGATTATTGACTCTTTAGCTGGCTTTGGTGCCTTGGACATGAGCTAGGACCTTAAGATTCTGCATGAAAGGAGGACTAGCAGCCGAGTTGCACGGGAGAATGTGAAAAGTGGTCATATGTAGTAAAAACCCGAGAAATCCGGTCGTTTTCGTCATTTGTTATCGAATCGACTTAAAGCCACATCGTCACATTGGCCGCTCTTCTCTCTGAAACGGTTGTACTTATCGTCTGCAAAGCTATGTCGCGTACTGCGGTATTCGGAGACACTAAAAGCACCATAGTAGAACACAGATGAAGCTCCTAAGATGATGTAATAGCCATTAAGAAGTAGTACAATTCAAGTTTTAGGTATCGGTTATTGACTTTTTCGCTGGCTTTGGTGCCTTGGACATGAGCTAGGACCTTAAGATTCTGCATGAAAGGAGGACTAGCAGCCGAGTTGCACGGGAGAATGTGAAAAGTGTTCATATGTAGTAAAAACCTGAGAAATCCGTCCGTTTTCCTCATTTGTTATCGAATCGACTTAAAGCCAGATCGTCACATTGGCCGCTCTTCTCTCTGAAACGGTTGTGCTTATCGTCTGCAAAGCTATGTCGCGTGTTGCCGTAGGCGGAAACAGGAAAAGCACCATAATAGAACACAGATGAAGCTTCTAAGTTGATGTAATACCCAGTAAGAAGTAGTCCAATTCAAGTTTTAGGTATCGATTATTGACTTTTTAGCTGGCTTTGGTGCCTTGGACATGAGCTGGGACTTTAAGATTCTGCATAATAGGAGGACTAGCAGCCGAGTTGCACGGGAGAATGTGAAAAGTGTTCATATGTAGTAATAACCTGAGAAATCCGTCCTTTTTCGTCATTTGTTATCGAATCGACTTAAAGCCAGATCGTCACATTAGCCGCTCTTCTCTCTGAAACGGTTGTACTTATCGTCTGCAAAGCTATGTCACGTGTTGCCGTAGGCGGAAACAGGAAAAGCACCATAGTAGAACACAGACGAAGCTTCTAAGTTGATGTAATAGCCAGTAAGAAGTAGTACAATTCAAGTTTTAGGTATCGATTATTGACTTTTTAACTGGCTTTGGTGCCTTGGCCATGAGCTAGGACCTTGACATTCTGCATGAAAGGAGGACTAGCTGCCGAGTTGCACGGGAGAATGTGAAAAGTGTTCATATGTAGCAAAAACCTGAGAAATCCGTCCGTTTTCGTCATTTGTTATCGAATCGACTTAAAGCCAGATCGTCACATTGGCCGCTCTTCTCTCTGAAACGGTTGTACTTATCGTCTGCAAAGCTATGTCGCGTGCTGCGGTATGCGGAGACACTAAAATCACCATAGTAGAACACAGATGAAGCTTCTAAGTTGATGTAATATCCAGTAAGAAGTAGTACAATTCAAGTTTTAGGTATCGATTATTGACTTTTTAGCTGGCTTTGGTGCCTTGGACATGAGCTAGGACTTTAAGATTCTGCATAATAGGAGGACTAGCAGCCGAGTTGCACGGGAGAATGTGAAAAGTGTTCATATGTAGTAAAAACCTTAGAAATCCGTCCGTTTTCGTCATTTGTTATCGAATCGACTTAAAGCCAGATCGTCACATTGGCCGCTCTTCTCTCTGAAACGGTTGTACTTATCGTCTGCAAAGCTATGTCGCGTGCTGCGGTATGCTGAGACACTAAAAGCACCATAGTAGAACACAGATCAAGCATCTAAGTTGATGTAATAGCCAGTAAGAAGTAGTAAAATTCAAGTATAAGGTACTGAATATTGCATTTTTAGCTGGCTTTGGTGCCTTGGACATGAGCTAGGACCTTAAGATTCTGCATGAAAGGAGGACTAGCAGCCGAGTTGCACGGGAGAATGTGAAAACTGTTCAAATGTAGTAAAAACCTGAGAAATCCGTCCGTTTTCGTCATTTGTTATCGAATCGACTTAAAGCCAGATCGTCACATTGGCCGCTCTTCTCTCTGAAACGGTTGTACTTATCGTCTGCAAAGCTATGTCAGTTGCTGTGGTATGCGGAGACACTAAAATCACCACAGTAGAACACAGATGAAGATTCTAAGTTGATGTAATGTTGTTATCGAATCGACTTAAAGCCAGATCGTCACATTGGCCGCTCTTCTCTCTGAAACGGGTGTACGTATCGACTGCAAAGCTATGTCGCGTACTGCGGTATGCTGAGACACTAAAAGCACCATAGTAGAACACAGATCAAGCTTCTAAGTTGATGTAATAGATAGTAAGAAGTAGTACAATTCAAGTTTTAGGTATTGAATATTGACCTTTTAGCTGGCTTTGGTGCCTTGGACATGTGCTAGGACATTAAGATTCTGCATGAAAGGAGGACTAGCTGCCGAGTTGCACGGGAGAATGTGAAAAGTGTTCATATGTAGTAAAAACCTGAGGAATCCGTCCGTTTTCGTCATTTGTTATCGAATCGACTTAAAGCCAGATCGTCACATTGGCCGCTCTTCTCTCTGAAACGGTTGCACTTATCGTCTGCAAAGCTATGTCGCGTACTGCGGTATTCGGAGACACTAAAAGCACCATAGTAGAACACAGATGAAGCTTCTAAGATGATGTAATAGCCAGTAAGAAGAAGTACAATTCAAGTTTTAGGTATCGGTTATTGACTTTTTAGCTGGCTTTGGTGCCTTGGACATGAGCTAGGACCTTAAGATTCTGCATGAAAGGAGGACTAGCAGCCGAGTTGCACGGGAGAATGTGAAAAGTGTTCATATGTAGTAAAAACCTGAGAAATCCGTCCGTTTTCCTCATTTGTTATCGAATCGACTTAAAGCCAGATCGTCACATTTTCCGCTCTTCTCTCTGAAACGGTTGTACTTATCGTCTGCAAAGCTATGTCGCGTGTTGCCGTAGGCGGAAACAGGAAAAGCACCATAATAGAACACAGATAAAGCTTCTAAGTTGATGTAATATCCAGTAAGAAGTAGTCCAATTCAAGTTTTAGGTATCGATTATTGACTTTTTAGCTGGCTTTGGTGCCTTGGACATGAGCTAGGACTTTAAGATTCTGCATAATAGGAGGACTAGCAGCCGAGTTGCACGGGAGAATGTGAAAAGTGTTCATATGTAGTAAAAACCTGAGAAATCCGTCCGTTTTCCTCATTTGTTATCGAATCGACTTAAAGCCAGATCGTCACATTGGCCGCTCTTCTCTCTGAAACGGTTGTGCTTATCGTCTGCAAAGCTATGTCGCGTGTTGCCGTAGGCGGAAACAGGAAAAGCACCATAATAGAACACAGATGAAGCTTCTAAGTTGATGTAATACCCAGTAAGAAGTAGTCCAATTCAAGTTTTAGGTATCGATTATTGACTTTTTAGCTGGCTTTGGTGCCTTGGACATGAGCTAGGACTTTAAGATTCTGCATAATAGGAGGACTAGCAGCCGAGTTGCACGGGAGAATGTGAAAAGTGTTCATATGTAGTAATAACCTGAGAAATCCGTCCTTTTTCGTCATTTGTTATCGAATCGACTTAAAGCCAGATCGTCACATTGGCCGCTCTTCTCTCTGAAACGGTTGCACTTATCGTCTGCAAAGCTATGACACGTGTTGCCGTAGGCGGAAACAGGAAAAGCACCATAGTAGAACACAGACGAAGCTTCTAAGTTGATGTAATAGCCAGTAAGAAGTAGTACAATTCAAGTTTTGGGTATCGATTATTGACTTTTTAACTGGCTTTGGTGCCTTGGCCATGAGCTAGGACCTTGACATTCTGCATGAAAGGAGGACTAGCTGCCGAGTTGCACGGGAGAATGTGAAAAGTGTTCATATGTAGTAAAAACCTGAGAAATCCGTCCGTTTTCGTCATTTGTTATCGAATCGACTTAAAGCCAGATCGTCACATTGGCCGCTCTTCTCTCTGAAACGGTTGTACTTATCGTCTGCAAAGCTATGTCGCGTGCTGCGGTATGCGGAGACACTAAAATCACCATAGTAGAACACAGATGAAGCTTCTAAGTTGATGTAATATCCAGTAAGAAGTAGTACAATTTAAGTTTTAGGTATCGATTATTGACTTTTTAGCTGGCTTTGGTGCCTTGGACATGAGCTAGGACTTTAAGATTCTGCATAATAGGAGGACTAGCAGCCGAGTTGCACGGGAGAATGTGAAAAGTGTTCATATGTAGTAAAAACCTTAGAAATCCGTCCGTTTTCGTCATTTGTTATCGAATCGACTTAAAGCCAGATCGTCACATTGGCCGCTCTTCTCTCTGAAACGGTTGTACTTATCGTCTGCAAAGCCATGTCGCGTGCTGCGGTATGCTGAGACACTAAAAGCACCATAGTAGAACACAGATCAAGCATCTAAGTTGATGTAATAGCCAGTAAGAAGTAGTAAAATTCAAGTATAAGGTACTGAATATTGCATTTTTAGCTGGCTTTGGTGCCTTGGACATGAGCTAGGACCTTAAGATTCTGCATGAAAGGAGGACTAGCAGCCGAGTTGCACGGGAGAATGTGAAAACTGTTCAAATGTAGTAAAAACCTGAGAAATCCGTCCGTTTTCGTCATTTGTTATCGAATCGACTTAAAGCCAGATCGTCACATTGGCCGCTCTTCTCTGTGAAACGGTTGTACTTATCGTCTGCAAAGCTATGTCGCGTGCTGCGGTATGCGGAGACACTAAAAGCACCATAGTAGAACACAGATGAAGCTTCTAAGTTGATGTAACACCCAGTAAGAAGTAGTACAATTCAAGTATAAGGTATCGATTATTGACTTTTATGGCTGGCTTTGGTGCATTGGACATGAGCTAGGACCTTAATATTCTGCATGAAAGGTGGACTAGCAGCCGAGTTGCACGGGAGAATGTGAAAAGTGTTCATATGTTGCAAAAACCTGAGAAATCCGTCCGTTTTCGTCATTTGTTATCGAATCGACTTAAAGCCAGATCGTCACATTGGCCGCTCTTCTCTCTGAAACGGTTGTACTTATCGTCTGCAAAGCTATGTCGCGTGCTGCGGTATGCGGAGACACTAAAATCACCATAGTAGAACACAGATGAAGCTTCTAAGTTGATGTAATATCCAGTAAGAAGTAGTACAATTCAAGTTTTAGGTATCGATTATTGACTTTTTAGCTGGCTTTGGTGCCTTGGACATGAGCTAGGACTTTAAGATTCTGCATAATAGGAGGACTAGCAGCCGAGTTGCACGCGAGAATGTGAAAAGTGTTCATATGTAGTAAAAACCTTAGAAATCGGTCCGTTTTCGTCATTTGTTATCGAATCGACTTAAAGCCAGATCGTCACATTGGCCGCTCTTCTCTCTGAAACGGTTGTACTTATCGTCTGCAAAGCTATGTCGCGTGCTGCGGTATGCTGAGACACTAAAAGCACCATAGTAGAACACAGATCAAGCATCTAAGTTGATGTAATAGCCAGTAAGAAGTAGTAAAATTCAAGTATAAGGTACTGAATATTGCATTTTTAGCTGGCTTTGGTGCCTTGGACATGAGCTAGGACCTTAAGATTCTGCATGAAAGGAGGACTAGCAGCCGAGTTGCACGGGAGAATGTGAAAACTGTTCAAATGTAGTAAAAACCTGAGAAATCCGTCCGTTTTCGTCATTTGTTATCGAATCGACTTAAAGCCAGATCGTCACATTGGCCGCTCTTCTCTGTGAAACGGTTGTACTTATCGTCTGCAAAGCTATGTCGCGTGCTGCGGTATGCAGAGACACTAAAAGCACCATAGTAGAACACAGATCAAGCTACTAAGTTGATGTAATAGATAGTAAGAAGTAGTCCAATTCAAGTTTTAGGTATCGATTATTGACTTTTTAGCTGGCTTTGGTGCCTTGGACATGAGCTAGGACTTTAAGATTCTGCATAATAGGAGGACTAGCAGCCGAGTTGCACGGGAGAATGTGAAAAGTGTTCATATGTAGTAAAAACCTTAGAAATCCGTCCGTTTTCGTCATTTGTTATCGAATCGACTTAAAGCCAGATCGTCACATTGGCCGCTCTTCTCTCTGAAACGGTTGTACTTATCGTCTGCAAAGCTATGTCGCGTGCTGCGGTATGCTGAGACACTAAAAGCACCATAGTAGAACACAGATCAAGCATCTAAGTTGATGTAATAGCCAGTAAGAAGTAGTAAAATTCAAGTATAAGGTACTGAATATTGCATTTTTAGCTGGCTTTGGTGCCTTGGACATGAGCTAGGACCTTAAGATTCTGCATGAAAGGAGGACTAGCAGCCGAGTTGCACGGGAGAATGTGAAAACTGTTCAAATGTAGTAAAAACCTGAGAAATCCGTCCGTTTTCGTCATTTGTTATCGAATCGACTTAAAGCCAGATCGTCACATTGGCCGCTCTTCTCTGTGAAACGGTTGTACTTATCGTCTGCAAAGCTATGTCGCGTGCTGCGGTATGCGGAGACACTAAAAGCACCATAGTAGAACACAGATCAAGCTTCTAAGTTGATGTAATAGATAGTAAGAAGTAGTCCAATTCAAGTTTTAGGTATCGATTATTGACTTTTTAGCTGGCTTTGGTGCCTTGGACATGAGCTAGGACTTTAAGATTCTGCATAATAAGAGGACTAGCAGCCGAGTTGCACGGGAGAATGTGAAAAGTGTTCATATGTAGTAAAAACCTGAGAAATCCGTCCGTTTTCGTCATTTGTTATCGAATCGACTTAAAGCCAGATCGTCACATTGGCCGCTCTTCTCTGTGAAACGGTTGTACTTATCGTCTGCAAAGCTATGTCGCGTACTGCGGTATGCTGAGACACTAAAAGCACCATAGTAGAACACAGATCAAGCTTCTAAGTTGATGTAATAGATAGTAAGAAGTAGTACAATTCAATTTTTAGGTATTGAATATTGACCTTTTAGCTGGCTTTGGTGCCTTGGACATGTGCTAGGACATTAAGATTCTGCATGAAAGGAGGACTAGCAGCCGAGTTGCACGGGAGAAGGTGAAAAGTGTTCATAAGTAGTAAAAACCTGAGAAATCCGTCCGTTTTCGTCATTTGTTATCGAATGGACTTAAAGCCAGATCGTCACATTGGCCGCTCTTCTCTCTGAAACGGTTGTACTTATCGTCTGCAAAGCTATGTCACGTGTTGCCGTAGGCGGAAACAGGAAAAGCACCGTAGTAGAACACAGACGAAGCTTCTAAGTTGATGTAATAGCCAGTAAGAAGTACTACAATTCAAGTTTTAGGTATCGATTATTGACTTTTTAACTGGCTTTGGTGCCTTGGCCATGAGCTAGGACCTTGACATTCTGCATGAAAGGAGGACTAGCAGCCGAGTTGCACGGGAGAATGTGAAAAGTGTTCATATGTAGTAAAAACCTGAGAAATCCGTCCGTTTTCGTCATTTGTTATCGAATCGACTTAAAGCCAGATCGTCACATTGGCCGCTCTTCTCTCTGAAATGGTTGTACTTATCGTCTGCAAAACTATGTCGCGTGCTGCGGTATGCGGAGACACTAAAAGCACCATAGTAGAACACAGATGAAGCTTCTAAGTTGATGTAGTACCCAGTAAGAAGTAGTACAATTCAAGTTTAAGGTATCGATTATTGACTTTTTAGCTGGCTTTGGACCCTTGGACATGAGCTAGGACCTTAACATTCTTCATGAAAGGAGGACTAGCAGCCGAGTTGCACGGGAGAATGTGAAAAGTGTTCATATGTAGTAAAAACCTTAGAAATCCGTCCGTTTTCGTCATTTGTTATCGAATCGACTTAAAGCCAGATCGTCACATTGGCCGCTCTTCTCTCTGAAACGGTTGTACTTATCGTCTGCAAAGCTCTGTCACGTGCTGCGGTATGCGGAGACACTAAAATCACCACAGTAGAACACAGATGAAGCTTCTAAGTTGATGTAATATCCAGTAAGAAGTAGTACAATTCAAGTTTTAGGTATAGATTATTGACTTTTTAGCTGGCTTTGGTGCCTTGGACATGAGCTAGGACCTTAAGATTGTGCATGAAAGAAGGACTAGCAACCGAGTTGCACGGGAGAATGTGAAAAGTGTTCATATGTAGTAAAAACCTTAGAAATCCGTCCGTTTTCGTCATTTGTTATCGAATCGACTTAAAGCCAGATCGTCACATTGGCCGCTCTTCTCTCTGAAACGGTTGTGCTTATCGCCTGCAAAGCTATGTCGCGTGCTGCGGTATGCTGACACACTAAAATCACCATAGTAGAACACAGATCAAGCTTCTAAGTTGATGTAATAGCCAGTAAAAAGTAGTAAAATTCAAGTATAAGGTACTGAATATTGAATTTTTAGCTGGCTTTGGTGCCTTGGACATGAGCTAGGACCTTAAGATTCTGCATGAAATGAGGACTAGCAGCCGAGTTGCACGGGAGAATGTGAAAACTGTTCAAATGTAGTAAAAACCTGAGAAATCCGTCCGTTTTCGTCATTTGTTATCGAATCGACTTAAAGCCAGATCGTCACATTGGCCGCTCTTCTCTCTGAAACGGTTGTACTTATCGTCTGCAAAGCTATGTCGCGTGTTGCAGTAGGCGGAAACACGAAAAGCACCATAATAGAACACAGATGAAGCTTCTAAGTTGATGTAATACCCAGTAAGAAGTAGTCCAATTCAAGTTTTAGGTATCGATTATTGACTTTTTAGCTGGCTTTGGTGCCTTGGACATGAGCTAGGACTTTATGATTCTGCATAATAGGAGGACTAGCAGCCGAGTTGCACGGGAGAATGTGAAAAGTGTTCATATGTAGTAATAACCTGAGAAATCCGTCCTTTATCGTCATTTGTTATCGAATCGACTTAAAGCCAGATCGTCACATTGGCAGCTCTTCTCTCTGAAATGGTTGTACTTATTGTCTGCAAAACTATGTCGCGTGCTGCGGTATGCGGAGAAACTAAAAGCACCGTAGTAGAACACAGATGAAGCTTCTAAGTTGATGTAATAGCCAGTAAGAAGTAGCACAATTCAAGTTTTAGGTATTGATTATTGACTTTTTAGCTGGCTTTGGTGCCTTGGACATGAGCTAGGACCTTAAGATTCTGCATGAAAGGAGGACTAGCTGCCGAGTTGAACGGGAGAATGTGAAAAGTGGTCATATGTAGTAAAAACCTGAGAAATGCGTCAGTTTTCGTCATTGGTTATCGAATCGACTTAAAGCCAGATCGTCACATTGGCCGCTCTTCTCTCTGAAACGGTTGTACTTATCGTCTGCAAAGCTATGTCGCGTACTGCGGTATTCGGAGACACTAAAAGCACCATAGTAGAACACAGATGAAGCTCCTAAGATGATGTAATAGCCAGTAAGAAGTAGTACAATTCAAGTTTTAGGTATCGGTTATTGACTTTTTAGCTGGCTTTGGTGCCTTGGACATGAGCTAGGACCTTAAGATTCTGCATGAAAGGAGGACTAGCAGCCGAGTTGCACGGGAGAATGTCAAAAGTGTTCATATGTAGAAAAAACCTGAGAAATCCGTCCGTTTTCGTCATTTGTTATCGAATCGACGTAAAGCCAGATCGTCACATTGGCAGCTCTTCTCTCTGAAACGGTTGTACTTATCGTCTGCATAGCTATGTCGCGTGCTGCGCTATGTGGAGACACTAAAAGCACCATAGTAGAACACAGACGAAGCTTCTAAGTTGATGTAATAGCCAGTAAGAAGTAGTACAATTCAAGTTTTAGGTATAGATTATTGACTTTTTAACAGGCTTTGGTGCCTTGGCCATGAGCTAGGACCTTGACATTCTGCATGAAAGGAGGACTAGCAGCCGAGTTATACGGGAGAATGTGAAAAGAGTTCATATGTAGTAAAAACCTGAGAAATCCGTCCGTTTTCGTCATTTGTTATCGAATCGACTTAAAGCCAGATCGTCACATTGGCCGCTCTTCTCTCTGAAACGGTTGTACTTATCGTCTGCAAAGCTATGTCGCGTGCTGCGGTATGCGCAGACACTAAAAGCACCATAGTAGAACACAGATGAAGCTTCTAAGTTGATGCAATAGCCAGTAAGAAGAAGAACAATTCAAGTTTTAGGTATCGATTATTGACTTTTTAGCTGGCTTCGGTACCTTGGACATGAGCTAGGACCTTAAGATTCTGCATGAAAGGAGGACTAGCAGCCGAGTTGGACGGGAGAATTTGAAAAGTGTTCATATGTAGTAAAAATCTGAGAAAATCGTCCGTTTTCGTCATTTGTTATCGAATCGACTTAAATCCAGATCGTCACATTGGCCGCTCTTCTCTCTGAAACGGTTGTACTTATCGTCTGCAAAGCTATGTCGCGTGCTGCGGTATGCGGAGACACTAAAATCACCATAGTAGAACACAGATGAAGCTTCTAAGTTGATGCAATAGCCAGTAAGAAGTAGAACAATTCAAGTTTTAGGTATCGATTATTGACTTTTTAGCTGGCTTTGGTGCCTTGGACATGAGTTAGGACTTTAAGATTCTGCATAAAAGGAGGACTAGCAGCCGAGTTGCACGGGAGAATGTGAAAAGTGTTCATATGTAGTAATAACCTGAGAAATCCGTCCTTTTTCGTCATTTGTTATCGAATCGACTTAAAGCCAGATCGTCACATTGGCCGCTCTTCTCTCTGAAACGGTTGTACTTATCGTCTGCAAAACTATGTCGCGTGCTGCGGTATGCGGAGAAACTAAAAGCACCGTAGTAGAACACAGATGAAGCTTCTAAGTTGATGTAATAGCCAGTAAGAAGTAGTACAATTCAAGTTTTAGGTATTGATTATTGACTTTTTAGCTGGCTTTGGTGCCTTGGACATGAGCTAGGACCTTAAGATTCTGCATGAAAGGTGGACTAGCAGCCGAGTTGCACGGGAGAATGTGAAAAGTGTTCCTATGTAGTAAAAACCTGAGAAATCCGTCCGTTTTCGTCATTTGTTATCGAATCGACTTAAAGCCAGATCGTCACATTGGCCGAACACGCGATCTAGTGT